>NC_092725.1:55560183-55873433 GCF_047496885.1 Scyliorhinus torazame
TGCAAACTCCACACAGACAGTGACCCGGGGCGGGGATTCGAACCTGGGTCCTCGGCGCCGTGAAGCAGCAGTGCTAACCACTGGGCCACTGTGCTGCCCCTCCATTATCATTCAAGTGCAGAGTCAGACTTGGCTGAGGTATCTCACAGCATTGTGGGCAGCTTGCAGCTCCTGGCCCACATTTAGAGGGGAGAGAAAAGACCAGGTTGGTGTGAGAGCCTTCAGTACCTGTGGGTGTGTACATGAAGATCAGCCAATACGTCCTTTGAGAAGGAAAGGGGTGGGGAAAAAAAAGTTGGTTTTAAAATATTATTTCATGGAAGGTGGGGCCTGCTGACTGCGCCAGAATTTATTGCCCATCCCTAATTGCTCTTGAACTGAGTGGGTCATTTCAGGGGGGGGGGCGGAGGGGGGCATTTATAAGTTAACCACATTGCTGTGCATCTGGAGTCACATTTAGGCCAAATCAGATAAGGATAGCAAGTTTCCTCCCCTAAAGGACATTAGTGACCTAGGTGGGTCTTTGTGCCAATCAATGATAGTCATCCATGGAGTGTAGCTCCAGAATTTTATCGCATTCAAATGTCACCGTCTGCCATGGTGGGATTCGAAGCTGGGTCCGCAGACCCATTACCCTGGGTCCACAGATTACGGTCCAATGAAAATATCACTCTGGTTCAGAGGAGGTATACGGGATTGACACCTGGAATGAGTGGGTTGTCTTATGAGGAAAGGTGGTAAAGGCTGGGCTGGTTTCCAGTGGAGTTTAGAAGAGTGCAGGGTAACTTGATTGAAGTGTATAAGATCCTGAATGGCTTTGACTAGGTAGATGTTGAAAGGATGCTTCCTCTGGTGGGTGAGTCCCGAACAAGGGGGCACCGTTGTAAAATTAGCAGTCGCCCTTTGAGGACAGAGATGAGGAGAAATCTTTTCTCTCAGAGGGTCGTGCAACTTTGGAACTCTCTGCCTCAGCAGGCGATGGAGGCGAGGTCACCGAATATTTTTTTAGGTGGAGGTAGATAGATTCTGTAGAAGTGTCATGGGGACTCGCAACATTAACTGTGTTTTTCCCCATCCACGGATGCTGCCAGGCCTGCTGAGTTCATCCACAATTTTCTGTTCCTATTTCAGAATTCCAGAATCCGCAGTATTTTGCTTTTATTTTATTAATAGATAGGTTCTTGTCAGGCAAAGGAATCAAAGGTTATCCCGGGCGGGGGGGGAAATGGGAATATGGAACTCAGCACAAGCAGATCAGCCTTGATCTTATCAAATGGCAGAGCAGGCTCGAGGGCCGAATGGCCTATTTCGTATGTCACTCCAGCCCACCTCCCTCAATAAGATAATTATGGAGGCAGTCCAAAGATCATAGAATCCCTACAGTGCAGAAGGAGGCCATTCAGCCCATCGAGTCTGCACCGCACCTCTGAAAGAACCTCTCCCTCAGCCCTCGTCCCCCAACCTATCCCCTTAACCCCACCTAACCCTTGGACATTAAGGAGCAAGTTAGCATGGCCAATCCATCTAACCTGCACATCTTTAGACTGTGGGAGGAAGCCCGAGCACCCGGAGGAAACCCACGCAGACACGGGGAGAACGTACAAACTCCAAAAAGTCACCCATGGTCGGAATCGAACCCGGGTCATTGGCGCTGTGAGGCAGCAGTGCTACCACTGTGCCACCGGGCTGCCCATGCAGGTTAGGAGGATCGGCCATGCTCAATCACGCCTTGGAGTCCAAAGATCCTAGAATAGAATCATAGAATACCTACCATGCAGAAAGAGCCAATTCAGCCCATCGAGTTTGCACCGGCCCTCTGAAAGAACCCCAACCTATCGACGTAACCCACCTAACCTTTTGGACATTAGAGGCAATTCAGTATGGACAATTCACCTAACTTGAGGACCTTGGGAGGAAACTGGAGCACCCGGAGGAAACCCACGCAGACACAAGGCAAAAGTGCAATTGCCACACAGACAGTCACCCGAGGCCGGAATTGAACCCGGCTCGTACTACCCACTATGCCACCGTGCCGGTTAGGTGGGGTGAAGCAATTACGGGGATAGGGCAGGGAACTGGCCTCGGTCGGGTGTTCTTTCAGAGGGTTGATCCAAACTCGATGGGCATAATAGCCTCCCTGTGCACTCTAGGGATTCTATGATTCCCGTAACAGCCTCCCCGAACAGGCGCCGGAATGTGGCGACTAGGGGCTTTTCACAGTAACTTCATTTGAAGCCTACTTGTGACAATAAGCGATTTTCATTCATTTTTCATTTTCATGATAGTCTAGCTTGGTTAGTATCATACTTCCTGTCGTGTTTTCATACAATGAGGGTGTTTCTCTTTATATTGTACACTGGCGTAGTCTTTGTATTGTGGAACTGGTCCTAGTTAAAAGCAAGGCATGGTACATTTTGCCTGACCAGGCAGTTATTTGCTGGATGTGCTGTTTGTAACTGCCGGCTTTTTGTATTGGTGTGTGTGTTCACGTATATATTTGATGCCGAGTGTGTGACCACAATGGAATGTTGCAACATCTGTAAAGCTAGCGATTGAAACATCGCGTGCGTTTGAGTAACTTTAATTGTAATTTTGTGTAAAACTTTACCAATGTAGAATCACAGAACCCCCTATAAGTACAGAAGGAGGCCATTCGGCCTGTCGAGGCTGCACCGACCCTCCGAAAGAGCACCCCAGCCTAGGCCCACGCACTCACCCTATCCCCGTAACCCAGTAACCCCACCTAACCTTTTGGACACGTGAACCACTTAAATGTGAAACGTGTCACACTTTGTTTCTGTCTGTGCGAGATAGGGAATGCTTCAGCAGCACACAGCATATGACACAAAGTGGAGACGAAAAACCTATAAATACCAGAAGTTTGAAATTTAAAAACCCTAGAAATGGACAGCATTTACAGAGAGGAAGAAATAGAACGGTTATAGTTTTGGGTGGAGCCCCCTCATCAGATTTTAAACTGTATTAATTTCCCTCATGTTTTATATAGTCGCTGAAACCAACATAAATTGCTGTCTATAATTACTCCTGCTTATCCATTGTTCGCTGCAATTCAATGTCCGATATCAAGTCTCTATTTTTTTTGTCATGTACTCCCTGAAGAGTACTTTTCCACTGCTGGTTTTGGATGGTATATCACCTCAATGATGCTGAACATTAAAGGCAGTGGACACATACCCATGATTCTCGGGTGTGGATAAATTGTCCCTACTGAACAGAGACTGGAGTGTTTCCTTACAGAATAGGTTGGGGGAAAGCCCAACGAATCATACCCATATGTTTTGGTCACGCCCGGCACTACGGGGGTTTTGGATGGGGGTGACAAAGGTGCTTTCAAAAGTAGTGGGGGTCCGGGTCGAACCAAGCTGGGGGTTGGCTATATTTGGGGTAGCACAAGAGCCGGGAGTGCAGGAGGCGAGAGAGGCCGATGTTTTGGCCTTTGCGTCCCTAGTAGCCCGGCGCAGGATATTGCTAATGTGGAAGGAAGCCAAGCCCCCGGGGGTGGAGACCTGGATAAATGACATGGCGGGGTTTATAAAGTTAGAGCGGATTAAGTTCGTCCTAAGGGGGTCGGCTCAAGGGTTCACCAGGCGGTGGCAACCGTTCGTCGAATACCTTGCGGATAGATAGATGGAAGGGGAAAAAGAAGGCAGCAGCAGCAGCCCAGGATTTTGGGGGGGGGGGGGGGGGAAGGGGTGGGGGTGGGGGGGGGGGGAGGGGGAGGGGTGGGTGGGCGGGGGGGTGTAACTTGTGACAAGGCAGTTGCCAATTAGGGCTAGTTTTCATTTTTGTTATTTAATATTTATTCATTTTTTGTTTTTTGCTTATATAAAATAGGTCATTGTTAATTGTGCTGTTATAATATTGTGTAAAGGATGCACAATGTACTGTGTTGGTTGACCAAAAATTTTCAATAAAATATTTATTAAAAAAAAGAATAGGTTGGGGGAGGGGGGGGGTGTAATATGAGTGTGGGGGAGGGGCAGGAGTCAGGAGTGACACAATGAATGGGTGGCAGGGTTAGTTAAAGGATGACAAGACCAGGATAAGGCTGCGCCAACTTTGCTTGTGTCCTCTTACATGTGCAAGTTAATAGTGGCGCTTAAAATCTAAATGGATTCAATGAAGCCGATGCGGAGGGAACCATTTAATCCCCTGAGTGCTTCCTTAATAAAGGGGCAAAGTCATAAGTAGAGTCAGTCCATGTGGGACGGTTATCAGGAAAGACTTCTCCACACAAAGAGCAGTGGGGCGGCAAGGTGGCACAAGTGGTTAGCACTGCTGCCTCACAGCTCCAGGGACCGGGGTTCAGTTCAATTCAGGTTCAATGCCTCGGGCGACTGTCTATGTGGAGTTTGCACTTTCTCCCCGTGTCTGCGTGTGTTTCCTCCGGGTGCTCCTGTTTTCTCCCATAGTACAAAGACGTGCAGGTTAGTCGGATTGGCCACGCTGCGTGTCCAAAAAGGTTACTGAGTTACGGGGATAGGGCGGAGGTGTGGGATTAAGTAGGGTGCTCGTTCCAAGGGCCGGTGCAGACTTGATGGGCCGAATGGCCTCCTTCTGCACTGTAAATTCAATGATTCAGTGGTGTGCTGAAAACCTGAATCCATTGGGCTGTGGAATAAGATGGAAATCGCTAGATTTTTCTTGGATACAGGTGTACAAGGGAGGGGAGGGGTGGAGCAAATGGGGCTGAGGTACAGGTCAGTCATAATCTAACTGATGGCAGTAAAGGCTCGAGGAGCGGACTGAAGGATGTGGAAGCATTGGAAAGGGTGCAGAGGAGATTTACCAGAATGTTGCCTGGTATGGAGGGAAGATCTTATGAGGAAAGGCTGAGGGACTTGAGGCTGTTTTCGTTAGAGAGAAGAAGGTTAAGAGGTGACTTAATTGAGGCATACAAGATGATCAGAGGATTGGATACGGTGGACAGTGAGAGCCTTTTTCCTCGGATGGTGATGTCTAGCACGAGGGGACATAGCTTTAAATTGGGGGGAGATAGATATAAGACAGATGTCAGAGGTAGGTTCTTTACTCAGAGAGTAGTATGGGCGTTGAATGCCCTGCCTGCAACAGTAGTGGACTCGCCAACACTAAGGGCATTCAAATGGTCATTGGATAGAGATATGGACGATAAGGGAATAGTGTAGATGGGCTTTAGAGTGGTTTCACAGGTCGGCGCAACATCGAGGGCCGAAGGGCCTGTACTGCGCTGTTATGTTCTATGTTCCAATCGGTTGGGATCGGTGTGAGGCGTGGGCCAAAAATTAACTGTGTCGTATAACGGAAAGGAAACGAGGGAAAGGGAATTTGAAGAACAAGTTATTTTTGTCATGGATATAAAGCAGCACAGCCAACTTCAAAAAGATTGCTGTTCCACACCATGGACATTTCTAATCCAGTACAGATGATGTGTCTGAGGGGGTTTAAAAAAAAAAGACTGAATATGGAAATGAATTCTGGGATCTCTTCTTGAGTGTGGTTTTCCCTCTACACCAGGTATGAAGGTAGACTTGCATCAGGAGAATTATTGAGACAGCATTTGCAATCAACAAGGACAAAGGCTAAATGTTGGATCAGCGCCCGCTATATTTCTGCAGATTGTGGTTGTAATGACCTAGGAAAGAGAAGGCTGAGGGATGGTGTGAAATTAAATA
Organism: Scyliorhinus torazame; assembly: GCF_047496885.1. Lineage (NCBI taxonomy): Eukaryota > Metazoa > Chordata > Chondrichthyes > Carcharhiniformes > Scyliorhinidae > Scyliorhinus > Scyliorhinus torazame. The sequence continues at coordinate 55,565,859 of NC_092725.1, forward strand.
CAATAAGGGAGGAATTCAGGAGCTATTTCTTCACTCCGAGTGGGAATGGCTACCACACATGGTGTGGCTGTGATGTTGTATTATTCATTCATGGGATGTGGGTGTCGCCGGTTGGGTCTAGCATTTATTTCCCATCCTTAATTTCCCTTTGTTACGACACCCTGGGCTAGTGCGCGGTCAATTCCAGCCCCACAGGACCCAGAGTCCCAACATAATTAACCAATAAATTTGAGATCTTTGAACCATGACTGCTCCGATGACCTACACACACCAGATTTGTAAATAAAACACTATAAACAGTTTATTTGTTACATCAATAGAGATAAGACATATGATGATTATCATAGAATATTTGCCAGCTAATCTACTACATTCTCTTCCCCCCCCCCTCCTCCTACACTTTATCATCCCACCCTCCACCCAAACACACACAAGACAGACGAGCACACAGGGGAAAGGGGTAAAATGATGGGGATTAAAATGGAAGAAAGAGAGATCAGTGTCCTTGTTGCTTATATTGAGATCGTTGTAGCCGGCTATCTTCCCAGGATGCAGAGTGCTGAAACTACCAGTTGATTTGGAACTTCTGGCTGGAACATTCAGGGCGGACTCTCAGGCAGTGGGATCCCCTCTGAGGAGTCACTTTAACTTGTATTGCCCTGGGCCTTCACAGAGAAGATTCACCTCAGGTCTGTTCAATTCTAAATTTCTTCCAACAGATTAACTAGCAGCCTCACTGAGATAAGACTATTCTCCACATGAGAATTTTAAAAGGGTTTCAAACAACCCCCTCTGTCTGCGGCTGGTGCTGCACTGGATCCTCCTGCAGGGTAAAGTGACTAGAGAGAAAAGCCTTAATACTGGACCTTCAGGAAGAATCCAGCAGGTGAGAAAGCAATCAGAGCTTTGGCCTTCTAGCTTGATCAAAATGAAACTGACTACTTGTCAACAGTCTCACAGGTTGTGCCGAGAGAGAGAGGTCTTTAATCACAGGCCATCTGATGAGAGAGAGAGATCTGGCCTGTGGCTCCTCAGCTTCTTGATTCAAAGCAAAACTAACTCCTGAGAACAGGCCTGTGCTTGCAGGACATTCTGGAAGGACTATCAGCATCGAGAGTTAGTAAAGTCCAAGGAAATTAAAGTAGCCAATTGGCTGCCAGCCAAGTCCATCAAAATGTCATTACTGGACCAAACCAACCAGCACATAGTACCAGGGGTGTCCAGAGGCCAAACCAAACAGCACATTTGGCCAGTGGGGGGGGGGGGGGGGGGGGAGGTTCAGTAACTGTCCAGATACAAAAGTCGTAACAGCCAAGATAACAGAAAGTAAAGGGAATACACAAGGGAAACGAGATTTATTCTGAGGATGCTTACACCTTGAGCTGAGTTAGGCCATTTCAGAGGCTGTATTTTAAGAGTCAACCACATTGCTGTGGATCTGGAGTCACATGATCAGTTAAGAAAGTCCGACTTCCTTCCTAAAAAGGACATTAGTGAATTACAACAATCGACAATGGTTTCATGGTCATCATTAGACATTTAATTCCAGATTTTTATTTAATTAGAATTTCGTGATCTGCAGTTCTGGGATTCAAACCTGGGTTCACAGAGAATTATCCTGGGTCTGGATTATTCGTGCAACATTAGTACTACTGCGCCACCACCTCCCGTTACAGGAATATTCCCTAAAGGTATATCCCATTCTCAGTTGTAGGTATGTTCCTGAAACTACAACATTAATCAAAGCTATACATATATATAGCAAAGCAAATGTTCCCATTTAAATATACTTAATATCCGGTGATACAATCCCAACCCCAGAATTTCAGCTCCAATACATACAATAAAACAAAGTGTGATGTAAATAAATCTTTTACCTTCCCAGAGATGTGGCAAAGAAGCAAAACGGACAGGTTTTGTTCTTTCTGATTGCTCTATAACGAGCCACGATCTCAGCCCCATTCACCTCCTGATTGTAAATACTTGTTATGTTACTAGACAGCTTATGTGTCTTAGCTGTCTTCTTTCTGCAGAGTCAGTAACCGCTCTGAAGGTGATGAGGGATGCCAGTGGCAATTGAGGCCCTCATCGAACCCAGGCGATCCACAATGCGGTGGTGGTGACTTGGGGTCAGAGCCAGCAGGCTTCTGTCGAACCTCCTGGGGGCTCCACTCTCCAAGCCGGAGATGTGCAGGTGAAGCTGTGGGGCTGCTGCTGCCATGGAACATGCAGAGCCCCCAGGAGGGTGAAGTCGAGTGTCAGCCACAAAATACCCCTCAATTTGACAGCAAGCAACCAGCTGAGAAACCAACGGTGCTCTTTCAACCGAAATCTGAGCCAAATGTTCCAGAGAATGGGGGAACAGCCCTCTCATTGTTTCACCCACCAGTAACTACAAGGTGCACGGCAGGAATTCACCAAGGTTTCTTAGGCAACACCTTCCAAACTTGCAACCACTACCATCTAGGAGGACAAGAGCAGCAGATACCTGGGAACACGACCACCTGGAAGTTCCCCTCACCATCCAGTCGTGGAAATATATATCGCCATTCATTCAAAGTCCTGGAACTCCCTCCCTAACAGCACTGTGGGTGTACCTACACCACATGAACTGCAACCGTTCAAGAAGGCGTCTCATCGCCACCTTCTCGAGGGCAATTAGGGATGGGCAATAAATGTTGGCCTAGCCTGCGACGCCCACATCCTGCAGATGAATTTTAAAATAACTATGCGGACACTTGTATGTAAAATAAATTTGCACCAGGTTTTCAACTAATTAATAACGGGATGTGTATTACGTACAATGGATGAATATGTCATAATTTAACTGCTCAATAATAAAACTACATTGTTCAAAACGGGTTATGTGTGAAGTTGAAGCTAGGTAAGTTTGTGAGGGAGAAAAGAATAAAGGGTTTATTGATAGGATGCAATGCAGGAGAAGGGGGTCCATGTGGAGTATAGACTCCGGCAGAGACTAATTGGGCTGAATGCGTTGTTCAATTCGAGCAACGTTTGAAGGATACAATATTAGCAATCCTCAGCAAGGCAGTTATGGGCAATAGGTGAGTTGTTCCTACCTGTATTCACGGAATGTCAGCAACTTTTCGATTACTCAGATCCAGTGATCTTTTAGTTTTTTTAGGCAGTTGCACCCGCTACATAGATGGACCTGTTCCAAGCCAAACAAGGAGGTTTTGGTTTCTCTGGGGCTATTTTCACTATACAGAAGATGTTAAAACGCAAGCCGGGCTACTACTGTATAGGTACTGTAAATAATTCTACTTTCAAAAATGTATCCAATTTGTAGACTCGAAAGTTGTTGCTTTGGTGAACAAATATTCTTCAGGGAAGGAAGGATGCCAAACCTACCCAGTCTGGCCTACACATGGCTAGTCCACTGTACGTGACCTCTGAAGTGCCCTCAAGGTAACTAGAGATGGGCATACATGTCTTCACAAGGTTGCTCATCTCTCCAGAACAATTAAAAACAATTCGGTCTGGGAGGAATCTAGTATTTTTCCCAAGTCGCATTGTTAGTCTTTTATTGTCAACACCGCCATTTTGTGCTTAATTGTTGATTTTCACAAAAGGTTTCTGGACATGTGAAATTTTTAAAAAATGTTGGAACCGCATGAATTGTCAGCATTTAGAAAATAATTAATTGAGCAGAGGTGAAGCATGAATCTTGGCAATGCTGATTGTTAATTTATTTAAAAAAACAGTGCCGGAATCTTTAAAAGGGCACCAACCATAGCCAACCTTTTGGTGCTAAGATGTCAGTGGATGGATCAAACACACCCTCGCAGTGGCAAAGAGTAATTGCCATTTGTGTCTGGGAATGGGACATTTCAGAGCTGCGAATGGCAGAAACCTGATTGGAGAGAGTCAGACCAAGGGGTTGATGGATCTGGAAGGTGGCGACGTGGTCAAGGACCTTTGAGAGGAAAGGAGGTCAGGCGTGAGCCAGTTAGAGAGGACAGAGGGATGGAGTTTCTTGTGAGGAGAGGGGACGTTGACTACAGTTTTTCAAGGGGGTGGGGCGTCTGAAAAGAGGGAACTAAAGTGTTGACTAAAATGGTGGGTGTGAATGGGAGAGTGAAGGGTGGGCCATTTTTGTAGAAAGGGTGGCAACAGTTTTGGAAGAGAGAAGCACAAGCGAGAGAGAGATTGCGCTTGAGAGGAAGCACTGAACAAACCAATTTGCCTGGGGAATTTCATTGAACACACTGCTGGCATTCATCCTCACTGAAAGTCCTTGCGGAAAATGACTCAACACTGCGAGTCCGCCGTCTAATTAAACATCGCGTTTTGCTGAGGAAGATAACAGAATTCTGAAATTTGTCATTCCTTAAATTAGCTCCACAACAGTTATTTGTCTGCACTACTTGTTCTTTTTGTAGTTAATTTGAATAAACAGTAATTAGTCAAATTAGAGAAGGATGGATGTATTGTAGCTCTTATTGGCAGTTTTCGGTGCCTGAGACCCTGTTTGTAGTACGGAAGTGGTTCTGTAAATGTGCCGATATCCATTGTTGCTGACTAGTCCTGCTTATAACGCATAGAGAAGGAAAGGTTACAAGGATTTGGTTAAATGGAAAATTAATTCATCCTTCGAATATGGACATCGGTAACAAAGCCAGCATTCATTTGGGACGGCACGGTGGCACAGTGGTTAGCACTGTTGCTTCACAGCTCCAGCGATCCAGGTTCGAGTCCCAGCTTGGGTCACTGTCTTTGCAGAATCTGCACGTTCTCCCCGTGTCTGAGTGAGTTTCCTCCGGGTGCTCCAGTTTCCTCCCACACGTCCTGAAAGACATGCTTGTTAGGTGAATTGGACATTCTGAATTCTCCCTCGGTGTACCCGAACAGGCACCGTAGTGTGGCGACTAGAGGATTTTCACAATAACATCATAAGCTTACTAGTGACACTAATAAAGATTAATTTCCCTTCCCTAGTTGCCCTGGATGGCTTGCCCAGGTGGCGAGCCTGCTTGAGCCAATGTAGTTTGTGTGTAGTAGGCACTCCACAATATAATTAGGTTGGGAGTCCCAGCTCTGATCAAGGAATGTCAATATATGCCCAAGTCTGGATATTGCCTGGTCTGGAGAGAGCTTGGAGATGATGATGTTACCATTCACCCTCTTCCCTTGACTTTCTCGGAAGTCGAGGTCAGTGGTTGGGAAGCTGCTGCCAACCTGCCTCCATGAGTTGCTGCAGTGCACACACGAGGTGGGTGGCAGGCGGACTGCCCATCAGGCTGACTGTTATTCACTTTCTAGTGATTGCCAAGGACAAGGGGGTTGATGGATCTGGAAGGTGACCACATGGTCAAGGACCTGGAGAGAAAGAGCGGAGGTCGGGCATGAGCCAGTTAGGGGGAACAGAGGGTGGCCTTTCTCCTGAGAAGACGGGATGTTGACTACAGTTTTTGAAGGGAAGTATCTGAAAAGAGGGAACAGTCTACAATAATGCCTAAAATGGTGGGGCCGGTGGGTGTGAATGGGAGAGTGAAGGGTGAGCTATTTTATGGAAGAGATGTAATGGTAGTTTTGAGAGAGAGAATGAGATGGTGCTTGAGGAGAGGAAAGTGTCACGGATGCCTGGTCAGCCCTGAACAATGGCTAAGATGCTGAATCGGATTCCATAACTTTTTAACATTTTAATGCGGTGCAGAAAGATCAATTCCTTCCAGGAGTGATCATATAAGAAATAAGGCTTGACTATATTATAAACAAACTTTATTAAAACAAAAGAAAACAATATTTAAACGTTTACTTCAGCTCTTAACACTGACAGATTATATGCAGTTTCTTAACCTTAACACTTTAGTTCCCATTAGACAATGGGTCCAATAAACATACAGCTCTCATTCCACTTACTTAGACAGGCACAGGTGATACTTGTATTTACAACGCAATTCCCTGCCGTAAGTTAAGTTCCTTTGGAACCCGTTTCAAAAGTCTTCAATCTGGAGCAGTTTCCTTCATGACCTCTCTGGTGACCTCCATAGCCTTCTCCTGTAACTGTTCATTTCTTCCTCACCCTCTCTCTAAGCTCCGCCTTCTCCCTCAAACAAAGGTTCTCCTCTGAGTTGGCCAGACTTGAGTCCCATATAGTTTTCTTGGCTTAGCCCACTCCAATTTATATAAGGAACAGACCTGTGCTATTCATATGCAACTAATCTTCCTTTGACGTACAAATAGATCATCAGACTCTGTGATGGGCTACTGTCAAACAAGGTTATCCCGAATGACAATGGATCTTGATTGGATCATCCTGGCTGAACCGGGCATCCTGTATATTCGCACTAATAAGGTTAAGTCTGAATGGGGCAAGTAACTCAGGCTGTGGACGTATCCCTCTAACTCTCTGCTGCTAGCAGTCTTTTCCTTCAGTCTGTTTAACCTCTAAATTGCCTGCTACATCTTGGACCCCATTTCTGGATCAGAGTTCTAATATCTCCCTATTATGACAAAAGCATCAACAATGCCAATTCGCACGTAATCCAGACAGTGCTGGGGGAATCTCATATACGTCAGCAATGGTAGAAGTACACAGCAGGCAGCCAATATCCAGATTTGGCACAAATATGTGACTCCTACCGATGACCTTTTGTGCCTTGCCCCAACAGCCCTTGCTATCAAAAATAAACTGACCCCGTACTTGCTGACATTCCAGGCAGTTTCCTTGTGCAGAGCCAGAAATATAATAATAATAATCTTTATTGTCACAAGTAGGCTTGCATAACACTGCAATGAAGTTACTGCGAAAATCCCCACGTCGCCACATTCCGGCTCCTGTTCGGGTACACGGAGAATTCAGAATGTCCAAATTACCTAATAGCATGTCTTTCTGTATTTGTGGGAGGAAACCGGAGCACCCGGACGAAATCCACGCAGACACGGGGAGAAGGTGCAGACTTCGCACAGTGAACCCCAGCCGGGAATCGAACCTGGGACACTGGCGCTATGAAGTCATAGTGCTAGCCACTATGCTACCGTGCTGCCTCATCCTTGTTTCCAAATCCTTCAATGCCCTCCCATTTTGTCTGACAGCACTCCTGTGACCCGATTGGGAAGGTGCTACATAAATGCAAGTTATTGTAAGATGGACTAAGGATGGAGTCCTGAGGTGCAGCAGGGAGGATCATGTGAGTCGAAGTGAAGGAGACGTTTGTGATTGGGTTGCATTGGGACAGATGTAGAGCCGCACAGTGGTGCCAAGGATGCAACTTGCAGGTTTATCTGTTGTCTCGGAGCCTTGGAATTTCTTGCGGCATCTGCTCCAGGTTCTGTGTCTGCTGGCACTTTGCAAAGTTTGGAAGACAAGCAATTGCTTCCATGTCAAACAATTGAGCACATTCTCTAGCTAAGCTTTACATTGCTAACGTCTGTCACATGGTTTTAATAATGCTGGATTTTTTGGAAAAAGAACACAAGCGGATTTTCCCCAATAGTCAAACGCCTTTACTAAATCAGCTAATTAAAGTCTGGCAGGAAGCACCAATGAACAGACTGAGCCACGGTTGCCAATTCACAAGATAAAACTTTCTGTTCTTCAGCTACAGATAACACGGATTTTCTTTATCTCTCGCCCTCATAAACCAGACCATCTTTAGCTTCACTGGGTTTCAAAAGTTCCACTCTGTGGCACTGAGTCTGCAGCGGTTCAAGAAGACGGCTGGCCACCACATTCTCGAGGGCAATTAGGGATGGGCAGTAGCTGCTGGCCTCGCCCCCTACCCATCAATTAATTGTTTTAAATGTTGATTTTCGCCAAACTTATTTTGGATTCTCTCAGTTGTCACATCTGTGGGAAACTGGAGCTAGTTAATAATTCAAGAGGTTTAAAGCAATCATGTGGTCATATTGGGGCTGGTTTAGCACAGGGCTAAAGAGCTGGCTTTTAAAGCAGACCAAGGCAGGCCAGCAGCACGGTTCAATTCCCGTACCAGCCTCCCCGAACAGGCGCCGGAATGTGGCGACTCGGGGCTTTTCACAGTAACTTCATTTGAAGCCTACTTGTGCCAATAAGCGATTTTCATTTCATTTTTCATTTCATATTTCTCTGAAACCTTCCCTGTGTAACTCAGAATCCTTTACAGTTGCAGATCGAGGCCATTTGGTCCATCGGATCTACACTCACCCTCCAAAGGAACACCCTGCCTAGTCCACTCCCCCGTCCTATTGCCGTAACCCCCTAAACCCATCTACCCAGCACATCTCTGGACACGAAGGGGGAATTTACATGGCAAATCTACCTAACCTGCATCTCTTTGGGAGGAAACCGGAGCACCCGGAGGAAACCTACACTGGCATAGGGAGAACGTGCAAACTCCACACAGATAGTTACCCGAGGTTGGAATTGAACCCGGGTCCCTGGCGCTGTGAGGCAGCAGTGCTAACCACTGTGGAATACTGATGATCCGAATTGCCTTCTACCAAACACAATTGTCTTATTGGCAGCAGGAGCAGAATGGATCAATGCTAGTTGACATCAGGAGTTGGAATAAATATATCCAAACAGAATAAATATATCCAAACAACCCGTTACGTTTCTGTGCCTATTACTATTTGGGGGGAAAAAAAACTTAGTTGAACAACAGCCCAAGTTTCAACAACCACAACAGCTTGTATTTATGTAGCACCTTTGACGCAGTAGAAATTTTCTAAGATGCTCCACAGGAGCATTCTCAGTTTAAATGTGACACCACGGCAGTTATGGAGATATTAAGACTGGTGATCTAAAGTTTGGACAGAGAGGTAGGTCTTCAAGAAGCGCGAGATGGCGAAGTTTAAGGAGGGAATTTCTGAGCGTAGAGCCCAGTTGGTGAAGACCGTCATAACTCATTTCCCATTCACTGTGCAAAGGAGAGATTTGGGTCAGCCTTCCCTTAATATCGGTTTATTCACAAAACGCAGACACAAGACTCTCTTTTCCTCCCCCTCACATAGCTGGAAACCAGTTCTTACATTTACTTCAGAATAACCTATGCCCAAACTTTTGCCCAATTAGCACCAGCTGCTCTGACTTGCATGAAGAGCTTGCACTTCATTGTGACAGGAACATGACATTACCAAAGGCACGAGTAGGGGCAAAGAAAATTAGGGATGCACAAGGCTAGAATTGGAGGAGTGAGGAGATCCAAGAGGGTTGTTTGGCCCAGGAGATGGTCTGGCCATTAGTCCCACTCCCTTCACTCTTTTCCCCCACAGCTTTTCGCGTACATCCGGGGGGCCCTTCCCCCTCCTGAATACAGCGAATAGCAGTAAGTGTTTACAAATAATGCCGTCTGAATGAGATGAATTTTGCTGTCTCTGGTATTGCAAAGAGTGTTGTTATCCTTATCTTCTGATATGTGTGACACAACCTCATCTGTTGGCACATATTGCGGGTGGGGTGGTTGGGGGGGTTTAAGAGATCACAGCCGTGGCAATTGAATTAATTTGTGATGGTCTAGTGTTCAGTCCCGGCCACACAGATTTATCGAAATTCATTAATGTCGCCCCAGTGAGTCTGTTTCTGATGTGACCCCGGACCAGCAAGAGGCTAAAGCAATAAAGAGAGAGGCTTAAGCAGCTGTTTTTAGTGGGTGATTTGCCCATGACAGTCAGTCTCCTGGGTGTTTACTCATGTCTGGGGGTATTGGTGATGCTAAATTGGATGATGCAGTCCTGTCAGCTGGCCAGAGATACAGAGAGCATTGATAGACCCCATCTCCTCCCTCTGGGATCACCGCAGGGATAGATTCCCTCTCCTCCCTCCGGGATCACCAGCAGGGATAGATTCTCTCTCCTTCCTCCGGGATCACCAGCAGGGATAGACTCCCTCGCCTCACTCCGGGATCACCAGCAGGGATAGACTCCCTCGCCTCACTCCGGGATCACCAGCAGGGATAGATTCCCTCTCCTTCCTCCGGGACCACCAGCAGGGATAGACTCTCCTTCCTCCGGGATCACCAGCAGGGATAGACTCCCTCTCCTCCCTCTGGGATCACCAGCAGGGATAGACTCCCTCTCCTTCCTCCGGGATCACCAGCAGGGATAGACTCCCTCTCCTTCCTCTGGGATCACCAGCAGGGATAGACTCCCTCTCCTTCCTCCGGGATCACCAGCAGGGATAGACACCCTCTCGACCCTCCGGGATTACCAGCAGGGATCGACTCCCTCTCCTCCCTCCGGGATCACCAGCAGGGATAGACACCCTCTCGACCCTCCGGGAACACCAGCAGGGATAGACTCTCCTTCCTCCGGGATCACCAGCAGGGATAGACTCCCTCTCCTCCCTCTGGGATCACCAGCAGGGATAGACTCCCTCTCCTTCCTCCGGCATCACCAGCAGGGATAGACTCCCTCTGGGATCACCAGCAGGGATATATTCCCTCTCCTCCCTCCGGGATCAGCAGGGATAGACTCCCTCTCCTCCCTCTGGGATCACCAGCAGGGATAGACTCCCTCTCCTCCCTCTGGGATCACCAGCAGGGCTAGACTCTTCTCTCCGGGGTCACCAGCAGGGATAGACTCTTCTCCCTGGATTACCAGCAGGGATAGACTCCTCTCTCTGGAATTACCAGCAGGGATAGACTTTTCTCTCTGGGATCACCAGCAGGGATAGACTCCCTCTCCTCTCTCCGGGATTACCAGCAGGGAATGACTCCCTCTCCTCTGCCTGGATCACCAGCAGGGATAGACTCCCTCTCCTCTCTCTGGGATTACCAGCAGGTATAGACTCCTCCCTCCAGGATTACCAGCAGGGATAGACTCCCTCTCCTCTCTCTGGGATCACCAGCAGGGATAGACTCCTCTCTCCGGGATTACCAGCAGGGATAGAGTCCTCTCTCCGGGATTACCAGCAGGGATAGATCCTCTCCAGGATCACCAGCAGGGATAGACCCTCTCCTCTCCCTCCGGGATCACCAGCAGGGATAGACTCCTCTCCTCTCTCCGGGATCACCAGCAGGGATAGACTCCCCTCTCCTCTCTCTGGGATTATCAGCAGGGATTGACTCCTCTCTCCGGAATTACCAGCAGGGATAGATTCCCTCTCCTCTCTCCGGGATCATCAGCAGGGATAGACTCCTCTCCTCTCTCCGGGATCACCAGCAGGGATAGATTCCCTCTCCTCTCTCTGGGATTACCAGCAGGGATAGACTCCCCTCTCCAGGATTACCAGCAGAGATAGATTCCTCTCTCCAGGATTACCAGCAGGGATAGACTCCGCTCTCCAGGGTTACCAGCAGGGATAGATTCTCTCTCCTCTCTCCAGGATCATCAGCAGGGATAGACTCCCTCTCCTCTCTTCGGAATTACCAGCAGGGATAGACTTGTCTCTCCGGGATTACCAGCAGGGATAGACTTCTCTCTCCGGGATTACCAGCAGGGATAGACTCCTCTCCCGGGATCACCGGCAGGGATAGATTCCTCTCCCGGGATCACTGGCAGGGATAGAATCCTCTCCCGGGACCTTCGGCAGGGATAGACTCCTCTCTCCGGGATCACCGGCAAGGATCACCGGGACGTTGAGTGTCTTTAAGACAGAAGTTGATAAATTCTTGATTTCTCGAGGAATTAAGGGCTATGGAGAGAGAGCGGGTAAATGGAGTTGAAATCAGCCATGATTGAATGGCGGAGTGGACTCGATGGGCCGAATGGCCTTACTTCCGCTCCTATGTCTTATGGTCTTATGGATAGACACAATTTATTGCGGATGCCGTAATCTAAAACCAAAAGAGAAAATGCTGTGAAATCTCAGCAGGTCTGGCAGCATCTATAGGGAGAGAAAAGAGCGAACGTTTCGAGTCCGATGACTCTTTGTCAAAGCTAAAAGGTATAGAAAGTGGGAGATATACTGCAGGGTGAGGGAATGAAAGATGAGCCACAAAAAAAAAAGTGCTAATGGCCACAGAAACCAAGGGGAAAGAGTGCTAATGGCAGTCCCCAGAGAGAACAAAAGATGTGAAAGGCCAAACAGCAGAGAAACTAACATCAGAGAGTGAACTGTGATAGATGTAGGGGAGAAGGGAGAAGTAAAGGGGAGTAAAGGTGAGGAGAGGGGGGCTATATATAAGGGAGATGAGAAAGGAATAAAAGGTAAAAGACAGTTCAAATGAAATGGAATGGAAACAAAGGGGTCGAGGTGGGGTTGAGCTAATCATCCGAAGTTGTTGAATTCGATGTTGAGACCGGAAGGCTGTAGCCTAACCGGAAGATGAGATGTTGGTCCTCCAGTTTGCGTTCAGCTTCACTGGAACATTGCAGCAGGCCAAGAACAGACATGTGGGCATGGGAGCAGGGATAGACTCCCTCTCCTCTGTCTCTGGGACCACCAGCAGGGATAGACTCCCTCTCCTCCCTCCGGGGTCACCAGCAGGGATAGACTCCCTCTCCTCTCATCGGGATCACCAGCAGGGATAGACTCCCTCTCCTTTCTCTCTGGGACCACCAGCAGGGATAGACTCCCTTTCCTCTCATCGGGATCACCAGCAGGGATAGACTCCCTCTCCCTTGGGATCACCAGCAGGGAAAGACTCCATCTCCTCTCTCCGGGATCACCAGCAGGGATAGACTCCTCTCCTCCCTCCGGGATCACCAGCAGGGATAGACTCCCTCTCCCTTGGGATCACACCAGGGATAGACTCCCTCTCCTCCCTCCGGGATCACCAGCAGGGATAGACTCCCTATCCTCTATCTGGGATCACCAGCAGGGATAGACTCCTCTCTCTGGAATTACCAGCAGGGACAGACGCCTCTCTCCGGATCACCAGCAGGGATAAACTCCTCCTCCCTCCAGGATCACCAGCAGGGATAGACTCCCTCTCCTCCCTCTGGGATCACCAGCAGGGATAGACTCTGCTCTTCTCTCTGGCATCACCAGCAGGGATAGACTCCTCTCCTCTGCCTGGGATCACCAGAAGGGATAGACTCTCTTCCAGAAATGAAGAACTGAGTGAGTTCATTCTGGTCACGTTGAATATTTAACAGCAGGAATGCATTATAGCTTGGGTGAACGATTTAATGCAGGGAATGCAGCTTAAAGATGAGGAAGGCTGTGAATGCTGAGAGCAGTGGAGCTTTAAAAGCTGAGATTGATAGGTTTCTGCTAGCTGTGATTTTAAGTGCAGTTGCAATGCAGATCAGCTATGATGTGATTGAATAATGGAACAAGCTTGAGGACTGAATGACCTCCTCGCGTTCCCCCAAAAATTAAGAAGGAGAGGGATCTGTCAGAATAAGTTAGCGGTCAGTAAACCTTTAACCAGAGAGTGGTGAAAATGCAGCTGCTTTGAAGCAGGGCAGCAGAACATAAGCACCAGCATCGACCAGTTGGGCCGAATAGCCTGCTATCGGGCTGTGGAAGTCAACATGATTCTGTGGAATAATGACACCTGTCTCTTTTGCTTTGCCCGTATTTTGTTCCAGGTTGAATATCTTGCTGGGTGGCATGACTCCGTTGTATTTCCACATGGTCAACCTGGGCCTGCACTGTGCCGTGACATCGCTGCTGCTCTACACGTGTGACAATGCCGTGTTCCGAGACAGACGCCTGGCGGTCTTGGCGGCTCTTCTCTTTGCCGTCCACCCTGTTCACACCGAAGCTGTAAGTAGCTGTCAGCATCTGAGTGCGGGTTTAGCACCGACATTCTGTTTATTCCTGCCTTAATAGGCCTATAAAAATTTACAGCACAGACGGGTTGTGCCTGTGCCAGCTGCTTGTTAGAGCAATCCAAAGCCGTTCGTTCTCTCTCTCTCTCTCTCTCTCTCTCTCTCTCTTTCGTCCCATCGCTCTCTATCTTTGTCTACAGTAATAAAGCAGTTCAGGCGAAATCTCTTTGCTCAGATTGATGAGACTATAGTGCACACTGCCACATGAGTAGTTGAGGCGTGCAGCATGGATGCATTTAAGAGAACTTGGATAAGCGCATAAATGAGAAAGAAGTGGAAAAATAGGGTGATAGTGTGAAATAAAGTAATGAGGGGTGAGGGGGGGTGGGGGGGGGCCTGTGGAGTCGAAGCATACACTCTTGACGTGCAGCTAAATCACATGCACTGTGAATAACGTCTCTCTCCTGTCATTCGACCGGTTTGTTGCTCAAGCTCTCAGTCTACAAGGTGGCAGCGCCCATTAAGCTGCACAAAATGTTAAATTGCCTCGGGTTTTACCGCAGGTTAAGTCAAGCAAGTAACAACAGAGGGCAGGAATTTTATTCCGTGGCAAAGAATAGATGAATAATTCGGATGGATGTGTAGACTGAGGTGATAAATGTTTGATAAATTCTGTGAGGAATTCGGGTGGCGGGATATAGAGAATGGCGCACACGAGGTGGCACCCGCTAGGGATCTGTATTTTTAGGCCTTTTCGCCCTGCTTCTGGGGGTGCATTTGCTTAAAATCCCAGCTATTGGATGGTATAAGGTGCCCACATAAGGGAAATGCCCAGAAGGAGCAGGGCAGAGAAAGTCGAAGAAAGAAGTTGGTTGACTGAATCGGAGGCGTCATGGGGTTCTTTCGTGGAGTAAATGGCGGAGGCTACTGCTGGGACTCTGCCCACTCCACTAACGGTCAAGATGCTTACCGGCGTCTTTCCAGTGGAATTCGAGAAGCAATGGCGGGTTGTGTCAGTAAGTCGATGGAAGAGGCCCTCGCTCCCATTCGGTCAGTGAGACGGTAAAAGCGCATGGCGCTGTGATACAGGGCAATGAGGTGATTTTCTCGAGGCATAGCGACCAGATTGCCTCTCTGGAAGCTGAGATGTCACCAATGGCCCGTGTGCATGAAGCACTGAGGGCCAAAGTGGACGATCTGGAGAATTGTTCCAGGAGGCAGAATTTCAGAATCGGGATTGCCAATGGGATTGGAGGGCCCAACTCCCACAGAATACTTTTCGAAGATATTTGGGAAGATGGTGGGGGAGGATGGATTCACGCCCCCTCCTGAACTGGGAGATCCCCCTATTAAAGCGGTCCCTGTGAGGGGGCCCCTTTCCCAGAGGTCCCTGTGGGGTGGTCTCCCTATCACAGAGGTCCCTGTGGCGTGGGTGGGGGGGTCTCTCTATCACAGAAAGCACTGGGCGGGGGGCGGGGGTCTCCCTAGCACAGTCCCTATGGGGGGAGAGAGTCTCCCTATCACAGAGATCCCTGTGGCGTGGGTGGGGGGGGTCTCTCTATCACAGAAAGCACTGGGCGGGGGGCGGGGGTCTCCCTAGCACAGTCCCTATGGGGGGAGAGAGTCTCCCTATCACAGAGATCCCTGTGGGGTGGGGGGGGGGGGGGGGGGGGCGGGGTCTCCCTATCTCAGAGGTCCCTTGGTATGGGGTGGGTCTCCCTATCACAGAAGGCACTGGAAGGGGGGGTGTCACCCTAGCACAGTCCCTGTTGGGGGAGGGCGGTCTCCCTATACAGAGGTCCCTGTCGGGAGGTCTCTCTGTTACAGAGGTCCCTGCGGGAGTGGTCTTCCTATCACAGAAGTCCCTGTCGGGGACGGGAGTCACCCTATCACAAAGGTCCCTGTGAAGGCAGTACCCAAACTGCCACCCGAGTCCCTTATCTGCATAATCTCCCAGGAAGCAGCCGCTACCACAGCTGATGAGCTGAAAGGCAACTGGCCTTCTCCCAGTGTTCCTAAAATTCCCACCTTGACTGTCGCAGCTGGTTCAACGCCACACCTGTTGATAGCAATTCAAATAGCATCTGCAGCTTTTTCCTACACACAAGGGAAAGGGTAGGAGCAAACGAGTACTGTTAATTCACCTAGAGGATGGAGACCACCAGCCTCTGTCACTTCACCCTCGCAATCCTTTCCATCTGCACTTTGTAGAAAATCACCCCCCCCCCCCCCCCCCCCCCCCAATCACCACCACCACCACCACCACCACCACCACCACTGATAACCATCTTAAAGGCTTCCCACAATGTGGAAGGTGAGATAGACTCACAGCCATTAAATTTAATAGGCTGGATTCTCTGTCCCAGGAAGCCAGAGGATTATGGAGCCTTTAAAAGCAAGCAGGGGACAACTAAGAAAGCAATAAGGAGGGAGAAGATAAAATCTGAATGTAAGCGAGCTAGTAATATAGAAGAAATTGCAAGAGTTTTTTTTCGATGTATAAATGATGAGAGAGGCAGGAATGGACATTGGAGCTTTGGAAATGAGGGTGGAGAAGTAGTAATGGGAACTGAATAGGTACTTTGCATCAATCTTCACGATGGAAGACATCAGTGGCATATCAGACCTTGGGAGGGGGGGCAGAGGTGAGTGTAGTGGCCATCACGAAGGAGAAGGTGCTGGGGATGCTGAAAGTTCTGAAGGTGGATAAATCACCCGGACCGGATGGACCACACCCCAGGCTTCTTTCATAAAATCACAGAGTGCAAAAGGAGGCCATTCGGCCCGTCGAGTCTGCACCGGACATCTGAAGGGGCACCCAACTCCTGTAACCCCACCAGGAGCAGTTTAGCATGGCCAATCCATGTAACCTGCAGATCTTTGGACTATGGGAGGAAACCGGAGCACCCGAAGGAAACCCACGCAGACACTCTGAAGGAGATTGTGGAGGAATTGGTGGTAATCTTTCAGGAATCACAGGAGTCAGAGAGGGTTCCAGAGGACTGCAAAATGGAAAATGTACCACTCCTATATAGGAAGGGAGGGAGGCAGAAGACAGGAAATTATAGGCCAGTTAACCTGACTGGTCGTTGGTAAGATTTTAGAGTCCGTTGTTGAGGATGAGATCGGGAGGGACTTGGAAGTGCATGATAAAATAGGGCTGAGTCAGCACGGCTTCGTCAAGGGGAGGTCATGTCTGACAAATCTGTCAGAATTCTTTGAGTAGATAATGAGGATGTTAGACAAAGGAGAGCCAGTGGATGTGATCTATTTGGATTTCCAGAAGGCCTTTGACAAGATGCTGTACAGGAGATTTCTAAATAGGATAAGAGCCCATGGTGTTCGGGGCATGGACAGAGGATTGGCCGACTGGCAGAAGGCAGAGAGTGGGGATAAAGGGGTCATTTTCCGGGTAGCAGCCGGTGACTAGTGGTGTTCCGCAGTGGTCGGTATAGGGCCACAGCTGTTCACGATGGGCAGCACGGTAGCATAGTGGTTAGCACTGTGGCTTCACAGCGCCAGGGTCCCAGGTTCGATTCCCTGCTGGGTCACTGTCTGTGCGGAGTCTGCACGTTCTCTCCGTGTCTGCGTGCGTTTCCTCCAGGTGCTCCGGTTTCCTCCCACAGTCCAAAGACGTGCAGATTAGGTGTATTGGCCATGATAAATTGCCCTTGGTGTCCAAAAAGGTTAGGAGGAGTTAGGGGGATTGGGGGGAAGTGAGGGTTTAAGTGGGTCAGTGCATACTCAATGGATCGAAATGCCTCCTTCTGCACTGTATGCATGTTCTATGATGTACACTGACGATCTAGAAGAAGGAACTGAGGGCACTCTTGCCGAGTTTGCAGATTATACAAAGATATGTAGAGAGACAGGTAGTGATGAGGAAGTGGGGAGAACTTGGGACAGGCCAGGAAAGGCTTCGGAAACTGAAGCACAAAGGAACTTTAGGATTCGTGGTTCAGGATTCCCTTAATGTTAACATGCAGGGGACCTCCGGGGCCGACATGTAGGTGGAGGTTGCACATTAGGTGGCTCCTGCTAGAGTCTTTGATTTTTGGACTTTAATGCCGGGCCTCAGGGGTAGTTTTTGGATGAGATGGAGACGGCAGGTTTGCTTAAAGAGCATCTGGAGGAGGCGATTGCTCCGATAAAGGTGGCAGTGACGAAGACGTGGGTTGAGGTACGGGAACAAGGAGAGAAGATGAAGGGGGTGGAGGAGGAGGCCTTGTCGCAGCACAGCGACCAGTTTACCCCGATGGGTGAGGTGCTGCGGTGGGTGGCGGAGGGGCAACAAAGGGCTCAGAGCTAAGATGGAGGACCTGGAGAGCAGGTCATGGCGGCAAAATCTGTGTATTGTGTGTCTGCCTGAGGGGGTGGAGGGCCTGAGGCCGACCGAGTACTTGGCAAAGATGTTTGCCGAGTTGATGGGGGAGGGGGAAGTGGCTTCCCTCTATGAGTTGGACAGGGCACATCGGTCGCTCAGGCCGAAGCCTCAAGCAATGAGCCACCAAGGGCGGTCATGGTCTGCTTCCACAGCTACTACATGAAGGAAAAGGTTTTGAGCTGTGCGAAGGAGAAGGTTTTGAGCTGGGCGAAGCAGAGACGAGATATGAAGTGGGAAGGCGTTGGTATTTGCATACACCAAAATGTGAAGTTGGAGTTGGCGGGTGGCCTTTGGAGGGTGAAGGCGTCACAGTACGGCAGCGGAGTGAGGTTCAGGGTGGTCTACCCAGCGAAGCTGAGAGTGACTTACAATTCGAAGGACTTTTATTTTGAGGCGGCGGAGGAGTTGTTAAGGCAGAAAGACCGGGACTGAGATGAGAGATGGACTTTGGTGGGGACTGGGAATGTAATTTTTTATTATTTTTTTCCCTTGGATTAGGTTTTCTTTCGGTCTGATGGGGGGGGGGGGGGGGGGGGGGGGAGTTATTTACATTTGGTCTTGTTGTTCCTTAATAGGTGGGGTTCTTCTTTGTTTCGTGGTTTGGGGTAGGTGGGGTTTTGGGCTTGAGGGGTTGGGTTACTGGGGATCGGGTGGGGAGGAGGGGGGCTCTGGCAGGGGTTACCGCGCTAACAAACGGAGGTTTGTTAGTGAATGGGAGTGTGGTCGCCGTTCTGCCAGGAAGTCTAAGATTGGTTGTCACCGCCTAAAGAACCCTTGTACCGACCCTCTCAAGGCGAATTTCACCCTCTCCAACTTAATAAACCCCGCCATATCGTTGATCCAGGATTCCACGCTTGGGGGCCTCGCATCCTTCCACTGAAGAAGAATCCTTCGCCGGGCTACCAGGGAGGCAAAGGCCAGAATAGCGGCCTCTTGCACTCCCGGCTCCTCTGCCACCCCAAATATTGCGAGCCCCCAGCCCGGATTGACCCTGGATCCTACCACCCTCGACACCGTCCTCGCTACGCCCTTCCAAAATTCCTCCAGCGCTGGGCATGCCCAGAACATATGGGTGTGATTTGCTGGGCTCCCTGAGCACCTAACACACCTGTCCTTCCACCCCCCCGCCCAAAAAAAACCCGGCTCATCCTTGTCCCGGTCATGTGTGCCCTGTGCAACACCTTAAACTGTATGAGGCTGAGCCTCGCGCACGATGAGGAAGAGTTCACCCTCCCCAGGGCATCTACCCACGTCCCTTCCTCAATCTCCTCTCCCAACTCCTCCTCCCACTTACCTTTCACCTCCACCACCGAGGCCTCCTCCTCCTCCTGCATCACCTGGTAAGTTTCCAAGATCTTCCCCACTAGCACCCACTGGCCCGAGAGCACCCTGTCCTGTACTGTGTGTGGCAGCAGCCGCGGGAATTCCACCGCCTGGCAAACGCCCTTACCTGTAAGTGTCTGAAGGTGTTCCCGGGGGGGAGCCCATACTTCTCCTCCAGTGTTTTCGAGAGGAAGTAGATGGGGGGGGGGGGGGGGGGACACGACTGTGGGGGTGGGTGGTAGGGGGTCGACGGTAACAAAAGGATAGCGCAGGCCGGATAGATGGAGCCTGGGGTAATGGTGATGGTGGATAGGAAGAGGCCCCCCCCCCCCCGCCCCCGTCATAATGGTGACATGTAATGTGAAAGGGTTAGGGAGACCGGTGATGAGAGCGAGAGTTTCTGCACACTTTAAGAGTTTAAAAGCGGATATGGAGATGCTGCAAGAAACCCATCTGAGGGTGAAGGACCAGATGAGGCTTAGGAAGGGTTGGGTGAGCCAGGTGTTTCATTCGGGGTTTGATAGTAAGGTCCGGTGGTAGCGATATTCGTGGGTGAGGTTCCAGATGGAGAAGAGGATGGCGGATCGGGGGGTGGGGGGGGGGGGGGGGGGTGCATTGTGTGTGAGGCTGATGGCGGGACCATGGAGGAGTTTCAGGGTTGCGGGTGCTGGCAATGGCTCCGCTGACGTTTTCAAGGC
Organism: Scyliorhinus torazame; assembly: GCF_047496885.1. Classification (NCBI taxonomy): domain Eukaryota; kingdom Metazoa; phylum Chordata; class Chondrichthyes; order Carcharhiniformes; family Scyliorhinidae; genus Scyliorhinus; species Scyliorhinus torazame. The sequence continues at coordinate 55,585,869 of NC_092725.1, forward strand.
AGTTTTGGCAGCATTTTAAGTTGGGAGCGGGGTCGGGGAGGTTTCCAATCAGGAGAAATCGCCGGGGAGCCGTTTGAGCCGGGGAGGATGGATGCAAGGTTCCGGGGATGGGAAGAGAAGGGGATTAGGGAGATGAAGTATCTGTTTTTGGGAGAACGGGTTGCGAGCTTGGAGGAGCTGAATGAGAAGTTTGGGTTGGTGTAGGGAGAGAGATTCCTGTGGGACGTTGGGAGGAAGGTCTTCCCGACCTTCCTGTTAGCACCGGCCTCTTCGCGGTTGGAGGCGGTGCTGTCAGTGGGAGGAGTTAGAGAGGGGGCCGTCTCGGCGATTTGCAGGAGGATTTTGGAGGAGGATATGGTATTCATGGAGGGGATTAAGGTAACGTGGGAGGGGGAGCTGGGGGCGCTGGAGGAGGGATTGTGGTGTGAGGTGCTGCGGAGGGTGAATGCCTCGACTTTGTGTGTGAGACTGGGGCTGATACAGCTGAACCTGACAATGATCAGCCGGCTGTTCGAGGGGATGGAGGATGTCCGAGAGCGATGTGGGAGGATCCCTGCGAACCACGTACATATGTTTTGGTCCTGCCCGCAGCTGCAAAGGTTTTGGAGGGCAGTTTAAAAAAAAATTAAAATTTAGAGTACCCAATTCAGTTTTTCCAATTAAGGGGTAATTTAGCCTGGCCAATTCACCCACCCTGCACATCTTTAGGTTGTGGTGGCAAAACCAACGCAAACACGGGAAGAATGTGCAAACTCCACACGGACAGTGACCCAGAGCCGGGATCGAACCTATGACCTTGGTGGTGTGAGGCAGCAGTGCTAACCACTGCGTCGCCATGCTGCCCCTTGGAGGGCAGTTTTCAGTACCATTTCGGGAGTCCTGCATGTAGATGTGGAGCCAGGCCTCCTGGAAGCCACATTCGGAGTATCGGACGGGTTGCAGACGGGTGCGTGGGTAGATGTTCTAGCCATCGTCTCGCTGATTGATTATAGGTGGGTCTTGTTGGGGTGGAGGCCCGTCTTCTCCACCGTGTGCCTCGGCATGGCGGGGGAATCTGCTGCCTCACGCGCCCTGGGTAAAGTGAAATTAGCTCCAAGGGGGGTGAGTGACGTGTTCTACACTGGTTGGGGTTTGTTCATTGTGCATTCTGGAGAGTTGGTTACCATTGATTGCTGAGCGATGGAGTTGGGGGTGAGGAGTGCGGGGGGTTTAATTGTTGGTTGGGTTTTGTGTTTGTCATAAATTGTAAAAATAGTGAAAATGTGGAATAAAAATACTTTAAAAAAATAAATAAATAAAAAAGGTTAACATGCAGGTTGAGTTGGTAGTTAGGAAGGCAAATGCAATGTTAGCATGCATTTCAAAAGGACTAGATTACAAGCGCAGGGATGTAGTGTTGTATAAGGGTCTGGTCAGATCCCATTTGGAATACCATGAACAGTTTGGGGCCCCGTATCTAAGGAAGGATTTGCTGGAGGAGTCAAGACGAGGTTCACAAGAATGATCCCAGGAAGAAGGGCTTGTCATATAAGAATGGTTGAGACTCTGGCTTTGTACTATGGAGTTCAGAAGGATGAGAGAGAAGTGGGGGGGGGGGGGGGGGGAAATCTCGTTGAAACTTACAGGATACTGCGAGGCCAGGAAAGAGTGAACATGGTTAGATGTTTCTACTTGAAGGAGAAATTAGAACCCAAGGGGACAACCTCAGACTAAAGGGATGATCCTTTAAAACTGAGATGAGAAGGAATTTCTTCAGCCAGAAAGTAATGAATCTGTGGAACTCATTGCCACAGAAGGCTGTGGAGGTCAAGTAACATAGGTTCTTGATTAATAAGGGGATCAGTGGTTCTGGGGAGAAGGCAGGAGAATGGGGGTGAGAAACATATTATCCATGATCAAATAAAGGAGGCGATTTGATGGGCCGAATGGTCAAATTCTGCTCCTGCATCTAATGGTCTTATGGAGTGTTGGTTAACTGAGGAATAAATATTGGTCCTGGAAACCAGTGGGGAGGGGGAATTGGATGTGGGGAATTAGTGGGGGATGGGGTGCAATTATAATCTTTGTTATTGTCACAAGTAGTCTTAAATTAACACTGCATTGAAGTTACTGTGACAATCCCCTAGACGCCACATTCCGGCACCTGTTCGGGTACACTGATGGAGAATTCAGAAAGTCCAAATTATCTAACAGCACATCTTTCGGGACTTGTGGGAGGAAACCGGAGCGCCCGGAGGAAACCCACGCAGACACGGGGAGAAAGTGCAGACTCCGCAGAGACAGTGACCCAAGCTGGGAATCGAACCTGGGACCCTGGTGCTGTGAAGCAACAGTGCAAACCACTGTGCTGCCCATATAGGGGAGGAGGTTGAATTAGGGACATGGGGAGGAGGGGGGACGAAATGAAGGGAGGGTTTAGAAAGCCATTGCTGCTCTTCGAAGTAGAGCGGCGGAATCTCTTTTAGCCAACCGAGAGAGATTTACTTTAGTGTCTCACCTGAACAACTCCAACAATGCAGCACTCCCTCAGTATCAGAGGTAAGCCTACATTTTGTCCTTGAGTCCTAAGCCTTTGACTACTTTGACGCCGAAGCACGTGTGCTACCACAGAGCCCGGGCTGACATGTCATTCCCACTACATGAGCTGCCGTAACACTTTCTCAAATTGTTTGCTCAAATGTCCGGGTAACAGATTTGTCACATTAATACGAAACATGCATGCGCTTCAATCTTCAGTTCTTCAACCCGAGTGTGAATCTTGTGACCATCAGATTTCCAGAGCTCTTTTCCCTTCTTTCTTCCCCCTTTGCTGTTTTGAACGTGATTGGAACCGAGCAGATTGGTTGGAATTAGCCTCCGGACCCGCAGGGAATTGGGCGCTGAGTTAGCCATCAGCTGTTTTTCGGGAGACTCACTCGGAGATTTGCAATGTAATATCGACGAGCTTCGAAGATTTAGGTGAACCCAGATTGGAGCCTGAAACTGCACGGACTGAGCTCTGTGAAGCAGCTGGCCGAGTGAAGACTTTCAGGAGTTAAGACCTGCAACTTCAAATTGCTTGCTGAGTGCACTGTAGTGTGAAGTTTCTGCGTGAAATAGGTTCACCTTCAGAGAGACGATATTAAAAAAATCCCGTGTACAAGGTGACCCTGAGGAGCTGTGACTAGCAGCGGTGAATCGGAAGAAAGCAGGTGTGGTAGAGGCTTAGACAGACAATAAAGGGGGGGTGGAATTTTCAGGAATGAATTTTTGACCTCTTTGTGAAGATTGAGAATGGAATAAGCTGCTGCGAGGAGAGCTATACCCCAGGGAGGCTAGTTCCAGTTCAGATGAGAAACCGATGCTGCAGGATTTTGCAGTTAAATTGTCATGTATCTCGACATAATAGAACTTTTTTCTCATTTCCCCACCCCTTCCCCACCCTCTGCCTTCTTCTCTGTGTCAAGCGGAGGCATAGTCGTATTGCCACTGGACTAATTATCAAGAGGCCCAGGTTCGAATCCCACCACAGCGGGTGCTGGAATTTGAATTCAGTAAAACATCTGGAATTAAAAGTCTAACGATGACCCTGAAACCCATTAGGGAATAAAGCCTTCCGTCCTTACCCCAGACCCACAGCAATGTGTTTGATTCTTAAATGCCCCCTGAAATGGCCGAATAAGCTGCTCCGTTATTTCCAACCGCTACGAAGTGTACAGAAAAGGAATGGATCACCCGGCATTAACCTAGGCACCGGAAACAACAGCATCACACCAAGCTCCGCCAACCCGGCAAAGTCCTCCTTACTAACAATTTGTTATGGGCCAGGGTTTAGAGAACCCCAAAGTGTATCATAGAGTTCACCTGACCCACAACTTTAAAAAAAAAAGTATTCAAATTTTCAACGATTTTCAACAAAACGCTCCAAAAGAATAAAACACAAAACAAGCAAAAATTATACATGAGATTTCCAACAAACTACAATAACCCCCATTTAACAAATACCCCCCCCCCCCCGGGTTGCTGCTGCTATTGACCTCCACCTCACGTTCCGTGAGAAAGTCTAGGAACGGTTGCCACCACCTGGAGAACCCCTGCACAGACCCTCGCAAGGCAAACTTTATCCTTTCCGGCTTGATGAACCCTGCCATTATCGTTAATCCAAGCTTCCACGCTTGGAGGCTTCGCATCCCTCCACATTAGTAGGATCATCCGCCGGGCTACCAGGGACGCAAAGGCCAGAACACCGGCCTCTTTCGGCTCCTGCACTCCCGGCTCGTCCGATACCCCAAATAATGCCAATCCCCAGCTCGGCTTGACCCGGGTGTTCACCACTTTGGACATAGTCCTCGCAAAGCCCCTCCAGAACCCCTCCAGCGCCGGGCAGGTCCAGAACATGTGGACGTGATTTGCTGGGCTCCCCGAGCACCTCACACACCTGTCCTCCACCCCAGAAAACCTACTCAACCTCGCCCCTGTCATATGCGCCCTATGGACAACTTTGAACTGTATTATGCTGAGCCTAGCGCTGGAGGCGGAAGAATTAACCCTACTCAGGGCATCAGACCACAGATCTTCATCCAGCTCCTCCCCTCACTTACCCTTTAACTCCTCCACCGAGGCCTCCTCCACCTCCTGCAGCTCCTGATAGATCGCCGAGACCTTGCCTTCTCCAACCCATACACCCAAAATCACCCTGTCCTGAATCCTTCGTGCTGGGAGCAGTGGAAACTCCCTCACATGGTATCTCACAAACGCCCTCACTTGCATGTACCTAAAAGCATTCCCAGGTGGTAACCCAAATTTCTCCCCTAGTGCCCCTAGGCTCGCAAAAGTCCCATCGATGAATAGGTCCCCCATTCTTTTAATACCAGCCCGATGCCAGCTCAGAAACCTCCCATCCATCCTATACCCGGAACGAACCTGTGGTTCTCTCGTATTGGGGACCAGACCGAGGCCCCCACCCTGCCCCTATGTCGCCTCCTCTGCCCCAAGATCTTCAGAGTCGCCGCCACCACCGGACTCGTGGTGTACCTTGTCGGCGAGAGCGGCAGCGGTGCCGTCACCAGCGCCCCCAGGCCCGTACCCACACAAGACGCCACCTCTAGCCTCTTCCACGCCGCCGCTTCTCCCTCCATTACCCACTTACGGCTCATCGCCACATTAGCTGCCCAATAATAGCCACATAGATTCGGCAGCGCCAGTCCCCCCTGTCCCAGCTATGCTCCAAAAACACCTCTTCACCCTCGGGGTCTTATTCGCCCATACGAATCCCATACTACTCCTGCTTACCCGTTTAACAAAGCCTTGGGGATTAGGATGGATGGGCAGGCACCGGAACACAAACAGGAACCTCGGGAGGACCATCATCTTGACCGACTGCACCCTACCCACCAGAGAGAGTGGCAGCATATCCCATCTCTTGGAGCCCTCCTCCATCTGCTCCACCAATCGTGTCAAATTGAGCTTGTGCATGGCCCCCCAGGTATCGGAAGCTCCTCTCTGCCCTCTTCAGCGGTAGCTCGTCTCCCCTTTCCCTGGTCCCCCGCCTGCACCACAAAGAGCTCACTCTTCCCCACGTTGAGCCCGAGGAGTCCCCAAACACCCTAAGGATCCACATAACCTCCGCCATCCCCTCCACTGGGTCTGCAACATATAACAACAGGTCATCAGCAAATAACGACACCCGGTGTGTCGTGTCTTCCCCCCCCCCCCCCGTTGGACCAATCCCCTCCAGTTGCTAGACTCCCTCAGTGCCATGGCCAGTGGCTCAATTGCCAGTGCAAACAACAAGGGGGATAAGGGATACCCCTGCCTCGTCCCACGGTACAACCTAAAGTACTCCGACCTCCACCGGTCCATAGTCACACTCGCCTCTGGGGCCCTATATAACAGCCTTACCCATCTTATGAACCCTTCCCCAAACCCAAACCTCCCAAGCACTTCCCAGAGATACTCCCACTCCACCCGATCGAAGGCCTTCTCCGCGTCCATAGCCGCCACTACTTCCACCCCCCTCCACAGAGGGCATCATGATCACATTTAAGAGCCTCTGCAAATTCGTGTTTAGCTGCCTGCCCTTCACAAACCCCATCTGGTCCTCATGGATCACCCCCGGGACACAGTCCTCAATCCTCGTAGACAGCACCTTCGCCAACAACTTAGCGTCAACATTGAGGAACGAAATCGGCCTATACGATCCACATTGCAATGGATCCTTATCCCGCTTCAAAATCAACGAGATCTGCGCCCGGGACATTGTTGGGGGCAGGGTCCCCTCCTCCCTCGCCTCATTGAAGGTTCTCACCAGCAACGGGCCCAGCAGGTCCACATACTTTCTGTAAAATTCAACAGGGAACCCGTCTGGTCCCGGGGCCTTCCCCGCCTGCATGCTCCCCAATCCTTTAACCAGCTCCTCCAGCCCAATCGGCGCCCCCAAAACCAGCCACCTGCTCCTCCTCCACCCTCGGGAACCTCAGTTGGTCCAAGAATCGCCGCATCCCCTCCCCCTCCCTCCGGGGGCTCAGACCTGTACAGATCCCCATAGACGTCCCTAAATACCTTGTTTATTCTCACCGCACTCCACACCGTATTCCCCCCTCTATCTCTAATTCCACCAATCTCCCTCGCTGCCTCCCTCTTACGAAGCTGATGTGCCAGCATCCAGCTCACCTTCTCCCCCACCAATCTTTCCCTCTCCCTCCTCTCTCTCTTCCCCCTAAGGGCCCTAATGGAAATTAGCTCTCCCCTAACCACCGCCTTCAGAGCCTCCCAGACTACCCCCACCTGCTGCACCTCCCCGTTGTTGTTGGCCTCCAAGTATCTTTGAATACACCCCCGGATCCGCCCGTACACCACCTCATCTGCCAACAGTCCCACATCGAGGCGCCACAGCGGGCGCTGGTCCCTCTCCTCCCCCAACTCCAGCTCCACCCAATGCGGGGCGTGACTGACCCACAACTTTTAATAGATTGTGGTATGGGGAGCACACGGCCCACTCTACAGGTGTGGTACAGCAGAAATGGAAAAGTATTTTTTAAAGCAAAACAATGTTTATTCTGTGAACTCCAGTTAACCTTTTAAAAACATACAGTAAACATCTTAGCAACCATCAATTCAGATACAACCCCCAAAGAATACAACACTAAGTAATCCTTAATAACTTCCCAAACAACATCCAGAAGACAGAAGAAACACCTTTTAACAGAAGCACATCAGGTTTGCATTCACTACTGAAAACATTTATAATTCTGAATTTACCAAATGATCAAGAGATAGTCTTTTCATGGCAGAGAGATCAACAGTACTGCTGCTGCGTCTGGCTTCAGCTCCAACACTGAAAACGAAACTAAAACACACCCTGCAGTAAACAAAAGTAAAAAGCTGACAGACAGCCCAGCTCCACTCACTCTCTGACATCACTGCAGTAATGAACACCCATTTCTTAAAGGTACTCTCACATGACAATCTTGCCAAAATTGGGAGAACTGACTCACAGACAAGGCAAGCAACATACTGATGGAATCATACCTCCTGGATAACGTCCCAGACACCACTACCACCATCCCTGAGTATGACTTGTCCACCATCAGGACAGACCCAGCAGAGGTGGCGGCACAGTGGCATACTGTCGGGAGGGAGTTTACCTGGGAGTCCTCAACATCGACTCCGGACCCCCCCCCCAGTCAGCTGATGAATCAGTGCTCCTCCACGTTGAACATCACTTGGAGGAAGTGCTGAGGGTGACAAGGGTGCAAGATATGCTCTGGGTGGAGAATTTCAATGTCCATCACCAAGAGTGGCTCAGTAGTACCACCACAGACCGAGCTGGCCAGGTCCTAAAGGACACAGCTGCTAGACTGGGACTGCAGCAGGTGGTGAGGGAACCAACAAGAGGGAAAAACCTACTTGACCTCATCCTCACCAACCTGCCTGCTGCAGATGTATCTGTTCATGATAGTATCGGTAGAAGTGACCACCACACAGTACTTGTGGAAACAAAGTCCAGTCTTCACATTGAGGATACTCTCCATCGTGTTGTGTGGCACTACCACCGTGCTAAATGGGATAGATTTTGAACAGATCTAGCAACCCGAGACTGAATAACCATCAGGCACTGTGGGCCATTAGCAACACCTAATTGTCCTTAACCACAATCTGCAACCTCATTGCCTGGCATAGCCCCACACAACCATTACCTCCAACCAGGGGAATCATCCCTGATTCAATGAAGAGTGTAGGAGAGCATGTATAGAGCAACAACACAGGAGTACTTGCTCACTAAACAGCATAAGCAGCTAAGCAATCCCACAACCAACGGATCAGATCTAAGTTCTGCAGTCGTGCTACATCCAGCCGTGAATTGGAGTGGACAACTTGCTGGAAGAGGAGGCTTTTTTTTTTGTTCATGGACTTTGCGGATGACTGCACAATATAGAGCACCATTCGCGACTCCTCACACTGAAAATGTCCATGTCCAAATGCAACAAGACCTGATCAATATCCAAGCTTGGGGCTTGGGCTGACAAGTGGTAAGTAACATTTGCGCCACAGAAGTACCAGGCGATAGCTATCTCCAACAAGAGAGGATGTAACTATTGCCCCATCACATTCAATGGCACTACCATCACTGAATCCCCCAATATCAACATCCTTGGGGCTACCATTGGCCAGAAACTGAACTGGTCTGGCCACAGGGCAGCATGGTAGCATTGTGGATAGCACAATTGCTTCACAGCTCCAGGGTCCCAGGTTCGATTCCGGCTTGGGTCACTGTCTGTGCGGCGTCTGCACATCCTCCCCGTGTGTGCGTGGGTTTCCTCCGGGTGCTCCGGTTTCCTCCCACAGTCCAAAGATATGCAGGTTAGGTGGATTGGCCATGATAAATTGCCCTTAGTGTCCAAAATTGTCCTTAGTGTTGGGTGGGGTTACTGGGTTATGGGGATAGGGTGGAGGTGTTGACCTTGGATAGGGTACTCTTTCCAAGAGCTGGTGCAGACTCGATGGGCCGAATGGCCTCCTTCTGCACTGTAAATTCTATGATAATCTATGGTATAAATACTATGGCTACTAGAACAGGTCAAAGGCTAGGAATCCGGTGGCGAGTAACGCACCTTCTGATCCCCCCCCAAAAGCCTGTCCACAAGCCACAAGTCAGGAGTGTGATGGAATACTCATCACCTGCCTGGATGAGTGCAGCGCCAACAACACCCAAGACGATCAACACCATCCAGCACAAAGCAGCCTGCTTCATTTGCATCCCTTCCACAAACATTCACTCCCTCCGCCACTAATGTACAATGGCAGCCGTGTGTACCATCTACAAGATGCATTGCAGGAACTCACCAAGGTTCCTTAGGCAGCACCTTCATGCCCACGACTACGACCATCTAGAAAGACAACGGTAGCCGAGGAACACCACCATCTGGAGTGTCCCCTCCAAGCCACTCATCATTCTGACTTGGAAATATATCGTCATTACTTTGCTGCCATTGGAATTTCCTCTCTAACAGCATGGTGGTTGTAACTACACCACACGGACTGCAGTGGTTCAAGAAGGAAGCTCACCACCACCTTTTTTGAGGACAATTCGGAACGGGCAATAAATATTGGCCTAGCCAACCCAAGCCCGCATCCTTAAATGAGTAAAAAAAATAAATTTGTCTATAGACCCTCGAGGAAGGTCCCCCCGCTCCCCCAATGGAAAAGTGGCCTGAAATTTGAGCTTGCCTCCGAATTATCTACTATCAGCAGGCCGTAATTGCACCCATGTCTTCACTGGAAATCAGAAAGGAGTCCTTCACAATTAAGTAATGCCGGTGACAAATAAGTTAGAACTTTCTTCCCCCTCACCTGTAAATGGAGTTGAGGGGCTGAATGGCCTATGTCTGTTTCTTTGTTTTTACGTTATGTGGAGCCCTCACCTTAACCAAATTTTAGTGTTCCAATTGCAAACTGCACAACTCACTACACGGGCGCGTCCCAAACGATTTTCTAATGTGACCCCAATTAACATTTGAAAATTAAGTGACCTCCGATGCTAGCAAGAAAACAAAAAATGAGGCAACACTGTCGTTAAATTTTACTTTTTATAGATAAAAGATTGTTTCTAAAGTACTTGATAATAAATTGTTGTTTTATGTACTCACCCGTCCATTACTCCCATCCGAGCTGCTCCAGCTCATGACCCGTGGCTAGGAAGCAGCCGATACAATTGATTTTCATATCTGCATTCAGTGTTACTCATGTATGGGAACATCACACTGAGGTTCACTTGAGGCCACCTTGACATTGTTGCTTTGAATGTGAGATTAGTAGAATACATTTTTAACTTCCTACTAAGGGTTTCAACTGACATGAAATAACATTCATTTTTCCCTGTCAAAGACAGACTTTTATGTATTTCCTTGCTGCTAATGAAATTAAATGAAACAAAATGATTGCAGTGTTTTGTATATGAGCTGTGTGTATTTACTTACCCTCAGAGTGATTGTCCCACATTAAATAATTAAAGCAGCAAGTTTTTTTTCATGAGTTTAAAAGTAAATAAGGTTATTTATTATCCCATACTTGCCTCGAAGGTTTAAAATGCAACACGACTTCTCACAGCATGGTAGCACAGTGACTAGCACTGTGGCTTCACAGCACCAGGGTCCCAGGTTTGATTTCCAGCTGGGTCACTGTCTGTGCGGAGTCTGCACGTTCTCCCCGTGTTCTCACTCAATCACTTCTGGAATGGACCCTGACAGTTGCTCAGATACCAGGCAGAAACCTCAATATTTAATTTAATTTGTAAGACTGCGAGGAAAAGATACTTCGCTCCAGGAGTGATTCCATGCACAAATAAGGATATAGTATCTTGAAACAAACTTTATTACTGACACAGTATTACTAACTTTAACCTCATAAAGAAAATAACTTATAAGAACCAGTTAAAAAATGCTGAACAAAAACATGAAACAATATCTCCTAACTGCTACCTTATTTCTTCACTCAAACTCCGCTGTTAAATACAGTCAGCCAACCCAGGAATACTTGCTGTAAAGAGATGCCTTGGATAAACCACTTTGAGAAAAAGAGATCCTTCAGGAACCAGCTGCAGATTCTTGCCTGAGTCAACAACTGTTTAATCTGCCAGAAACTGCTGTTCTGTTCACAGGAAAAATCTTTATAACTAAACTGTTTTGAGAGAAGCTGCTGCCTGTCCAGAGTCAAATCTTTAACTGAACTAAAACTTAAAACTGAAACTCGATACCTGACTGCTTCAACCCCTGGCTCATCCCATTAACTATATCAAGCACAATATTTCTAATTATCTACTCTCCAGGGAACCTTCATATAAACAAAATTCCATTTGTCCAACTTTTGCGATGCTTTAAATATCCTTTGGCCAAAGTGCCTTTCTTTTAAAATAGGACTTTTTAAAAAGGATTACTGCAGCAGTCACATACTACCCCAGGCTTTAAACCCTCAATGCACCAAATATATAATACAATATATCTGACTTTCTCACATTCATCACACCTCATGCACTCCACAAAGATCAGATACAGTTGAAAGAAAAAACAAAAAAATTACAAAATATATATGTATCAATCTCTCTTTTCTGGAAGGCTTGTAGTTTCTTATGACTTCAGCTTCCGAACCGTCTGGAGCTGACACTGCCACCATTGATGTATTTTTGTTCAAAATGTTAAATTGCCTGAACGTTCACCATATATTGGACCACGACAGGCCTAAAGACAGCAGTTTTATCGCGGATGCTGCTACACCCAATGCAGCTTAAAATAAAATACACTTAACCCACAAGGTAAGTAGCTCACCTAATTGTGGAGCTGTTCTCCTCCCAACCCAGGGCCAGGCTTTATGAGGAAAGTGGGGTTCTTCTGAACAGGGGTAAAAACATAAAAACTAGCCATAGATGAAGCCTTCAGCCAAGCTCTTCATGTATACAGTACCAGAAGACTCGGTGATCCCCTGTTTCTCCCCAGTCCCCACCGATGCACACCCCATTTGTTTCCCCCCTCCTCAAACATATGTATGGCACATGGGTCAGCTAGTTGCGGGCAGATAGCCAGGAGGTTACCAGACCCGACAGTCCCAGTTCAAGCCAGTGTGCGACTATGACGCTGCAGGGCGCCATTTTTAAATTATATTGAGGAGAAAAATTAAATCTGGAAAGTAAGTTACAAAAACGTTTGTTAAACCTGTGTAAGGGCAATGAACTTCCTTGTGCGGGCATGATGGGATTAATTCTTGTGATTCATTTTGTCCATGTACATACCTGCTGCCCAAGGCATGAAAAAGGAACATCCCATTTGATCCTATCTTATCTCTGACTGCTTAGGTGCAACAGTGAATTGGCCAAATGGTTGAATGAGTTCAGTTGCCACCACCAGTTTTGAGTGAGTCTTCCACATAAATTGTGAAGGATTCCTTCACTTTCATGAAGACTTGCATAATCAATAGCAATACTGAAGCCATGTATTTTTAAATGATTGCGAGCCTAATCACTAATGTGCTGCTCAAAGAAGCCATAAACGTTTGCGCCGCATCATGATATCGTGGCAATCTAGACTTGCCGCCATTGACGGAAACTGCAGGTATTGCACATCGCAGTTTGGGCAGGTGAATTCAGCTTTACTGACACTATGAGTGTCCAAATAGATGGTGTCACCATCTGTTCCCCTCGAGGGCCAGCTCTTGCTGACATTTCCGACGGTTTCAGTGAGAAATATGTTTTCGATAAATGACCCTAACGTCCTAGCACTTGGATATTTCTGATGACACGTTTACTATATTTGAATCTGCAGCTACATGTAAGAATTTCATTACGTGCCTTAATGCACCATATGTCACACTCAAATTCACCTTTGAAGGAGTTCCCTCTCTTTGATCTCCCTCCTACTATCTACCGCAAGCCTGGTTCATGATGCAGAGCGAGGCCAGCAGTGCAGGTTCAATTCCCGTGCCGGCTGAGTTTCTTCATGAAGGTCCTGCCTCCTCAACCTTGCCCCTCACCTGAGGTGTGGTGATCCTCCGGTTAAATCACCATCAGCCAGCTCTCCCCCTCAAAGGGAAAAGCAGCCTATGGTCATCTGAGACTACGGTGACTTTACTTTTCTACTGTAAGCCTGCCTTCACTAGTTGATATACACGTTGGGATTCCTACAGCTCCTTATTCAATAAGATTGGCCTCATCGTTAGCCATTTGCTAACTGTGCAAACTTGATGCTAAAATAGGATGCGTCAGAGCTGTCCTGTGGGCTACCTTGAAGAGATGACTGCCCAATATGCATCGCGCATACTCCTGAATGGGCCTGAGGCTGCAATTATCAGAACTGAAAGTTGCCCAGTCTACCTTGCGTTACTCTGGATGTGGCTAACAGGTGAAACCAGCTGTTTTACGCTTCTACTATGCAGTAGCAACCCAAGTAGTATTTTGCACTAACGGTGCAGCCATCAAGCCAGAAAAACGTTCTGCCTATCACATAAATGATTTATGTGGTGTATGAACTGCAGTGCCAGTGTGATACCTGGTATGTAGGCTGTACTTTGCAACGACTGGCTGGTCGTATCAAGCAACGTGTCTCTTTGGCTGTTTGCAATAGGCAGAGGACTGACTGACTATTCAAACAGCCTGTGCTTGCAAAACTCAGAACATAATATCTAACATTAGGTGTGATTCTGCGATTGGGCAGCACTTGCTGAACAACCCTGAGCGTGTTATTGATTAAACTTATGATTATCTGTCGGGCTAGCATTGTTGCTCACTTGCTAGAAATGACATACATTCATACAGAGGGACCTAGCCTCTGCAGGCAAAATTAATTTGTCATAATGATGTATCTTTTTGAATTAAATAAAAGCATGGGGAGGGGGGGGGACACTTTCCTTCTGAATTCTCTATGGCAACATATTTACTAATCAGAGCCAACTTGCTGACCAATCAGCGACCATTTCAAATGCAGTATAAATTGTTACTCCCTTTGAAATTTGGCATTCTTGCATCTGCCCTGATGAGTGCATGATGAAAAGCTTCAACAGCATGTCTCTTTTCTCAGCTGTATTCAAGTTCTGCACTACCAAATGTCTATGAGAGAAAAAACTCCTGAGACTGAGAGACAAGCTAGGCAAAGGCAGGATTGGGCCTTGGTGCAGGGTGCAGCCTTGGAGGAGGCGAAACCCGTGACGCCAAATGCTCTTTGTGATTGTGACCCCCTAAGGTTGGAAACTGCCGGCCTACACCCTCACATTTTGTGCCACTTTTTGGGGGCAAGGGCAGACCGAGAGCCTTGATTATCGGATCCTCAAATAAATCGAACACAAAAGCCATGAATAAAACATGGTGGCCCAGTGATCAATTAATCCTACAGCCCAGTCTAGTTGACGCTTATTTTATCCTGACTGGTTTTGTTGTGTACCTACACCTTCCACATGTAGCTGCTTTTCTTGTGTGAATCTCGAAGGGCTGAGAGCAATCTCTGGAATCAAGGAGACCAACTCAACTGAATCTTTCCTCATCCAATGTCTGATCCAAGGTGCACCTTACAGGCAGAGTCCGTGGGGATTGAGAACTCCTGATAGGTTTTCCTTGCCCAGTTTTAGAGCACAAAAGTCTGTCCCAGCACGGAAGTGATCTCCCTATGGAGTGAAAATGGAGATGAAGCCTCCTGATCTATTCTTGGCTTCCATCAGTAACACTGGACGATCTAACAACTCAAACACCACTGGCAATAGATCAAAGGCTATTATCAAAGCGGTTGTCATGAAAGTTACCAGCAACAAGGAGGAACTGAGCTATTTGAAGGTTTAATGACTCTACCAGGCAGTACCCACCTCACTCAGTTGGAGCAAGACCTTGAAGCTGTGGTGGAAATTATATTATTTTTGCACTTGCTAAGGTGAGAAGTGGTGAATGTGACCCTTCAAGTTTCAGTCATCAAACATTCCCAGGTCAGGTATAAGCAAGGGCAGGTACAGAATAAAGTTTCTTGTTATTTGGCCTAACAACTCAACTCAATAAAACACACACTACTGGGCAGCAAGGTGGCACAGTGGTTAGCACTGCGGCCTCATTTCGCCAAGGACCCAGTTTCGAATCCGGCCGGCCCCAGGTCACTGTCCACCTGGAGTCATCAAGGGGATGAGTGTGGCCAAGCTTAATCAGGGACCCTCCAGGTATTGGCACTCCTCAGAAGTGCTGCCTCACTGCAGGGGATCAACATAGCTCACCCCAACCAGAGAACACCTGCACCATGACTATTGAAACCGTACCTAAATAATTTTTAAAACATTTAAAAAAAAATGGTTTTATGAATTGTTTTATTGTATAAAACACACTTGCGTAACCTAATTGTTGACAAACCGCTGTATGTTCTAGTTATATTGTTATACAGCTACAAGTCCAAACCGTAGGACATACAAACGGGTCTTTCAGATTGTAGTGAACACTAAAGTCATCTCCTAAAACTCTTCCCATTTTATTTTAACTACTCTTTTTAAAAAAAAAAATGCCAAGTATCCCCAGGTTTCTTCTGCCCAAATTACTGTACGACAGTAGGGAGGAAGAGGGTAGGGCTCAAAACTGGGCTTTATGCAGTTTTCCGCTGTCCCTTCTTCCCAGTCAGAGACTTATGGATGTGAGGAATCACACCACCACCAGCAATGGTTGCCTTGATCAGCGAATTGCAAGAAGCATCAGGAATAAGGTGGGTGAACTTAAGGCATGGATCGGTACTTGGGACTACGATGTGGTGGCCATCACGGAAACTTGGATAGAAGAGGGGCAGAAATGGTTGTTGGAGGTCCCTGGTTATAGATGTTTCAATAAGATTAGGGAGGGTGGTAAAAAGGTGGGGGGGTGGCATTATTAATTAGAGGTAGTATAACAGCTGCAGAAAGGCAGTTCGAGGAGTATCACCCTATTGAGGTAGTATGGGTTGAAGTCAGAAATAGGAAAGGAGCAGTCACCTTGTTAGGAGTTTTCTATAGGCCCCCCAATAGTAACAGAGATGTGGAGGAACAGATTGGGAAACAGATTTTGGAAAGGTGCAGAAGTCATAGGGTAGTAGTCATGGGCGACTTTAACTTCCCAAATATTGAGTGGAAACTCTTTAGATCAAATAGTTTGGATGGGGTGGTGTTTGTGCAGTGTGTCCAGGAAGCTTTTCTAACACAGTATGTAGATTGTCCGACCAGAGGAGGGGCAATATTGGATTTAGTACTGGGTAATGAGCCAGGGCAAGTGATAGATTTGTTAGTGGGGGAGCATTTTGGAGATAGTGACCACAATTCTGTGACTTTCACTTTAGTAATGGAGAGGGATAGGTACGTGCAACAGGGCAAGGTTTACAATTGGGGGAAGGGTAAATACGATGTTGTCAGACAAGAATTGAAGTGCATAAGTTGGGAACATAGGCTGGCAGGGAAGGACACAAGTGAAATGTGGAACTTGTTCAAGGAACAGGTGCTACGTGTCCTTGATATGTATGTCCCTGTCAGGCAGGGAAGAGATGGTCGAGTGAGGGAACCATGGTTGACAAGAGAGGTTGAATGTCTTGTTAAGAGGAAAAAGGTGACTTATGTAAGGCTGAGGAAACAAGGTTCAGACAGGGCATTGGAGGGATACAAGATAGCCAGGAGGGAACTGAAGAAAGGGATTAGGAGAGCTAAGAGGGGACATGAACAATCTTTGGCGGGTAGGATCAAGGAAAACCCCAAGGCCTTTTACACATATGTGAGAAATATGAGAATGACTAGAGTGAGGGTAGGTCCGATCAAGGACAGTAGCGGGAGATTGTGTATTGAGTCTGAAGAGATAGGAGAGGTCTTGAACGAGTACTTTTCTTCTGTATTTACAAATGAGAGGGGCGATATTGTTGGAGAGGACAGTGTGAAACAGATTGGTAAGCTCGAGGAAATACTTGTGAGGAAGGAAGATGTGTTGGGCATTTTGAAAAACTTGAGGATAGACAAGTCCCCCGGGCCTGACGGGATATATCCAAGGATTCTGTGGGAAGCAAGAGATGAAATTGCAGAGCCGTTGGCAATGATCTTTTCGTCCTCACTGTCAACAGAGGTGGTACCAGGGGATTGGAGAGTGGCGAATGTCGTGCCCCGGTTCAAAAAAGGGACTAGGGATAACCCTGGGAATTACAGGCCAGTTAGTCTTACTTCGGTGGTTGGCAAAGTAATGGAAAGGGTACTGAAGGATAGGATTTCTGAGCATCTGGAAAGACACTGCTTGATTAGGGATAGTCAGCACGGATTTGTGAGGGGTAGGTCTTGCCTTACAAATCTTATTGAATTCTTTGAGGAGGTGACCAAGCATGTGGATCAAGGTAAAGCAGTGGATGTAGTGTACATGGATTTTAGTAAGGCATTTGATAAAGTTCCCCATGGTAGGCTTATGCAGAAAGTAAGGAGGCATGGGATAGTGGGAAATTTGGCCAGTTGGATAACGAACTGGCTAACAGATAGAAGTCAGAGAGTGGTGGTGGATGGCAAATATTCAGCCTGGATCCCAGTTACCAGTGGCGTACCGCAGGGATCAGTTCTGGGTCCTCTGCTGTTTGTGATTTTCATTAATGACTTGGATGAGGGAGTTGAAGGGTGGGTCAGTAAATTTGCAGACGATACGAAGATTGGTGGAGTTGTGGATAGTAAGGAGGGCTGTTGTCGGCTGCAAAGAGACATAGATAGGATGCAGAGCTGGGCTGAGAAGTGGCAGATGGAGTTTAACCCTGAAAAGTGTGAGGTTGTCCATTTTGGAAGGACAAATATGAATGCGGAATATAGGGTTAACGGTAGAGTTCTTGGCAATGTGGAGGAGCAGAGAAATCTTGGGGTCTATGTTCATACATCTTTGAAAGTTGCCACTCAAGTGGATAGAGCTGTGAAGAAGGCCTATGGTGTGCTCGCGTTCATTAACAGAGGGATTGAATTTAAGAGCCATGAGGTGATGATGCAGCTGTACAAAACTTTGGTAAGGCCACATTTGGAGTACTGTGTACAGTTCTGGTCGCCTCATTTTAGGAAGGATATGGAAGCTCTGGAAAAGGTGCAAAGAAGATTTACCAGGATGTTGCCTGGAATGGAGAGTAGGTCTTACGAGGAAAGGTTGAGGGTGCTAGGCCTTTTCTCATTAGAGCGGAGAAGGATGAGGGGCGACTTGATAGAGGTTTATAAGATGATCAGAGGAATAGATAGAGTAGACAGTCAGAGACTTTTTCCCCGGGTGGAACACACCATTACAAGGGGACATAAATTTAAGGTGAAAGGTGGAAGATATAGGAGGGATATCAGAGGTAGGTTCTTTACCCAGAGAGTGAGTGGGGGCATGGAATGCACTGCCTGTGGAAGTAGTTGAGTCGGAAACATTAGGGACCTTCAAGCAGCTATTGGATAGGTACATGGATTACGGTAAAATGATATAGTGTAGATTTATTTGTTCTTAGGGGCAGCACGGTAGCATTGTGGATGGCGCAGTTGCTTCGCAGCTCCATGGTCCCAGGTTCGGTTCCGGCTTGGGTCGTTGTCTGTGCGGAGTCTGCACGTCCTCCCCGTGTCTGCGTGGGTTTCCTCCGGGTGCTCCGGTTTCCTCCCGCTGTCCGGGGATGTGCGGGTTGGGTGGATTGGCCAATGGTGGATTGCCCTTGGTGTCCGGGTTGCCCTTGGTGTTGGGTGGAGGTGTTGGGTTTGGGTGTGGTGCTCTTTCCGGGGGCCGGTGCGGACTCGGGGGGCCGAGTGGCCTCCTTCTGCCCTGTGGATTCAATGATAATCTATGATTAATCTAGGACAAAGGTTCGGCACAACATCGTGGGCCGAAGGGCCTGTTCTGTGCTGTATTTTCTATGTTCTATGTTCTATGAATCCAGCTCCTCATCACCTCGGATAGCCAACTGCAAGTGACGTGGCGTGATGCGTTTTACTTTAAGATCCTTTGATGCATTTCCTGCCAACTCCAGCACCTCAGCAGTGAGATACTCCAGGATGGGCGCACTGTACACTGCAGATGTAGCACCCACCCGTCCATGGCTAGTGGTACGAGTCTTCAAATGCCTGTGAATACGACCTACAGGAAACTGTAGCCCTGCTCTTTGAGAGCAGGAAACTGCTTTAGCCTTGGCTTTTCCCGAGTCCTTCCCAGCTTTCCCACCAGCCATCTTCTTCTCTCTCTCATAATCTTTTATTGTCACAAGTATGAAGTTGCTGTGAAAAGCTTCTAGTCGCCCCATTCCGGCACCTGTTCGGGTAAGCTGGTACGGGAATTGAACCCGTGCTGCTGGCCTTGTTCTGCATTACAAACCAGCTGTCTAGCCCACCGAGCTAAACCGGTTAGCTGCCCTTCTCAGAGCAGCACCCCCACTCCTCTGGATCACCAGCTGCCTCCTCCTGGTGTGGCTGTCGGTGCTGACTGCCTCTGCCATCAACTCTCAGGCGGTGTTCAGGAGGGCAGGCTTGAGTCTGCGGCCCACCCTGGGGAAGCGGGAGTCTCTCCTCTCCTCACTTATATGGAGTTGTGGGTCCACCTCGGACTCCCGACCTCAGGAGGGCAGGTGGGGGATTGCAGGTCTTCTGTGAACCATCTTCGTGGCTGATGTGAGTGTGTGGTAAGTGGAGCGCTTAAAATTGGCTCCAGCTGTCAGGTTCTTTAGCGCCAACTCCGGCCCCCCCATGCAGCACGGTGGCGCAGTGGTTAGCATTGCTGCCTCACGGCGCCGAGGTCCCAGGTTCAATCCCGGCTCTGGGTCACTGTCTGTGTGGAGTTTGCACATTCTCCCCGTGTTAGCTTGGGTTTCGCCCCGACAACTCAAAGATGTGCAGGATAGGTGAATTGGCCACACTAAATTGCCCCTTAATTGGAAAAAATTTATTGGGTACTCTAAATTTATAAAAAAGAGAAAAAAAACTCCAGCCCCAGCATTGAGAACAACCGCTGGGCCGGGAATTGCTCTGAATTCATGCCCGGCAGAGTACTGGCTTATCCTGACTCGCTTACCGAATAGCGTCCGCAACGGAAACATAAAATTCAGTCCCGGCGGTAACACGTATTTCCCCCAAACGGAAAATCTTGCATTGACTCTGTCTGCTAGTACATCACGTTCAGTGCTAAACATCAGTAACTTTTAAAAAATAAATTTAGAGTACTCAATTCATTTTTCCAATTAAGGGGCAATTTAGCGTGGACAATCCACCTACCCTGCACATCTTTGGATTGTGGGGGCGAAACCCACCCAAACACGGGTTGAATGTGCAAACTCCACACGGACAGTGATCCATTGCCGGGAACGAACCTGGGACCTCGGCGGCGTGAGGCTGCAGTGCTAACCACTGCGCCACCGTGCTGCCCAAACATCAGTAACTTGACTTTAATTTTCCATCAAACCTGACATTCCTACCTTTCCCTTTGTGCCTCGTCAGTCAGTCATTTGAATTTGGTTATCCATCTCACCCTTACCGGAGTGTTAGGGCATCATGAATTTAATATCTTGACCGTGCCTCCCTTTCTCAAACATTTGCCATCAAAATTGTTCCTCGCAAAGTACGATATACAAGAAATTTCAGAGACCTGCAGCCAGGAAAGAACCTTCTTGTGCTTTGCAAGTGCTGCGATTATAATTAATTTATTAGCTCAGTGAACAGCAGGAATGGATCAATTTTTTCCTGCAGCATTTCATGTGGCTGCTTCCCGAATGGAATTAAACTGGATGAACATGCCGTGTTAAAATAGCTTAGCTACTGCAAATACTTCCCCATGCATCTTAATGCCCATTTATCTGAATTATTTCCCACACAACTGAACATTAATTTATATGGCTTACATCCATTTAATGAAGCTTTCATGCATTTTTCTTGATCAAGAAGGGCTTATGGCATGAGGAGATTAGATGATTTGGGGAGGCAAAGAAAAAAAAATGACTGAGGATTTTTTTTTTTTAAACAGAAAAGCAGCAATATTTTCTTGAGGTTGAATACTTAATTCTCCCTCTCAAGCCATGCCTTATTGGCTTAGTAAGAAAATGTCCAGCAAGGTATGGCACGGAGCCTTATCTCAGCACCAGATGCTTGGTATCGATCCCCAAGTGAGGCCTAAATTAACCAGAGCTCAGACTGGAACTTTATTTGATTTGATTTTTTTATTTGATTTATTGTCACATGTACTGAGGTATAGTGAAAAGTATTCTCTGCGTACAGTCCTGACAGATCGCTCCATACATTACATACACTGTACTATAATGAATAATTATAGAACATATAATAAGGGTTATAAAAGATGTAGGAAGAGAATCTGCGGGAGAGCTCGCAGAGAGTCGCCACACTCCGGTGCCATCTTGGAATTAAAAAAATTTTTTTTTTTTAATCCAGCTGTGGCCTGTTTTCTTTTGTGCCCGCTGTCAGGAAGAAGAAGAGCTGGCCCGATTCATTTGTAGTTACCTCAGTACTGGTGTTTGGAGAAATGCTCGATCAGCTCAATGTTCCACATAGCACCATCGAATTCCCACAGAACGGAAGGGCACTACCATTAAAAAGAAAGAAAAGTGTGTTTTTTTTATACCGCCTTTCACATTCTCGGGACATCGCAAAATGCTGCACGGTCAATGGAAGTATTTTTTTGAAATGTCGTCACTGTTGAGAGAAACACAACAGCCAATCTGCACACATCAACCTTTCACCATCAGCAATGTGGTAAACCACCAGATAATCTGTGTTACCGATGTTGTTGAGGGTTCAATACGGGACATTGGGAAGAGCTGCCCTGCTGTTGAAAATAGTGCCACTTGAGGGGAGCAGGCAGAGTCTCAGGTTAATGCCTAATCCGCATCTTTGACAGTGTGGCACTCCCTTCGTACTGCACTGGATTGTCAGCCTCGATTTTGTGCCCATGTCTCTGTGAGGCTGGATTGCAATTCCCCTGCTGGCAGTGCGTTTGAGGGTGGTTAGGGGTGGGGCAGGGGGTGGGGGCGGGATGGTAGTGTGCGGTGGAGGGGAACCTGGTGGAGTAAGACCATAGGGTGTCCTCCGACAGGATCAGTAAGCTGTTAGGCTGGTGTTGAAGAGGGGAGGCATGTAAGATCCAGCAGGCAGCCTTACACCGCCAACGTGCACCCACTGCAGTTATTCTGGTGCCAGGAAGTTGTTGGGCAACATGCTTGCCAAAGGGACAATTGGGGCTCTTAATTTGGTAATTAATGCCAACTTAAGGGCTTCATCCCACCCCAACAGCTGTTAACTAGCTACAGGAGTGACCCACGTCAAGTGGCCAACCCAGTAGGTTTCCCTGTGCAGGCTTGTGCAGGGGGTCCTTCTTTAAGAGGCCTACTGATCCCCTGGTCACATTTTGTGGACACGAGGAGATAAGAACACAAGAAATAGGATCAGGAGTAGGCCATTTGGCCCCTCGAGCCTGCTCTGTCTTCAGTAAGATCATAGCTGATCTTTATTGTGGCCTCAATTCCACTTTCCTGCCAGCCCCCATAACCCTCGACTCCCCTATAGATCAGCCATTTTTCTGATTGAGTCTTGACCATATTCAGTGAACCAGACCCACCGATCACTGGGGGAGTTAATTCTGATTAATGACCTTCTGAGTAAAAAGCAATTCTTTCTTGTCTCCATCTGAAATGCGGGATCTCATATTCTGCATCTATACCCACTAGTTCTGGATTCCCCCCAGAAGGGAAATGGCCTCTCAGTGTCATCCCTGTCGAGCAGAATCTCGGAATCTCTCATTCTTAATTACAATGAGTATTGGCCAGACCTGCTCCCACCTCTCCTCATAAGACAATTCTTCATATCGGATTCGGCCTGGTGAACCTACTCTGAACTGCTTCCACTGCAAGTGTTTCCCTCCCTGAGTAAGGAGATCCAAACTGCACGCAGTACTCTGGGTGTGGTCTCACCAATGGCCTGGACAGCTGTGGCAAGACTTTCCTACCTGTGTCCTCCAAACTCAGTACGATACGGTTCAAGATTCCACTGCTTTCCCAATTACTTGCTGTGGCTGCACGCCGAGCTTTATGTGAGGACAGCCAGATCCCTCTGTACTCTGTAACCTCTCTGTGCAAACAATATTCTGCTTTTCTATTCTTTACACCTGAGCGGACAACTTCACATTTTCTCATAAAATCATAGAATCTCTGCAGTGCAGAAGGAGGGCGTTTGGCCCATCGAACCCCAACCAACCCGCTGAAAGAACACTCCACCCAGGTCCATTCCCTCCGTCCACCCTGTAACCTTACCTGCACATCCCTGGGCACTAAGGGCAATTTAGCGTGGACAATTCACCCAACCTGTTCATTCACATCTGCCATATTTTTTTGCCCGCTTTCTCACTTCACCTGCCTGTGATTTCTTGCTTGATCCTCAGAATGGGGATTTGTGAGATGGGACTCATCACTTGGGTAGCCTAGCTCGCACTTGCACAGGTTTACGGGGCGAAGAGGTTCTAGAGGCCCGCAGCCGATAGTAGGGCGGTTCCTACTTGCCAGGAGAGATGTGGGAGGATTTGGGAGAGGAGGTGAACCCTTTTCCTGTGATTCTGTGGATGTATTCTCATGTCTGTGGTCCTTATTTTTCCAGGTGACGGGGATTGTGGGTCGAGCAGACGTGTTAGCTTGCGTCCTCTTCCTGTTGGCTTTTCTGTCCTACCTTAGGTGCGTACAAGCTATGTCATTCCTCTGTTAAACTAGTGAACCACTTGCAGAGTTGTAGGATTTTTTTTCAATATGAGCTGGCTTTTTTTGTTTTGCTCGTATCTGTCCATTGTGTTTCAGGTTTAATTCTTTTTACCTATTCATCCTGGAAGTGATTTGGTAGTACCGAATTGTATGATATTTTTGATATGAAACCGCAGTCAATGTTTTAAAGATTATCCCCCCAAATCCACCAAGAATCACTGGAACAGGGGTGGGACAGTGGCCCAGTGGTTGGCACTGCAGCCTCGCGGCACCAAGGTTCGAATCCCGGCCCTGGGTCACTATGCGTGTGGAGTTTGCAAATTCTCCCCGTGTCGGCGTGGGTCTCACCCCCACAACCCCAAAATATGTGCCGGGTAGGTGGATTGGCCACGCTAAATTGCCCCATAATTGGGGAAAAATAAAGAATTGGATACTCTGAATTTATTTAAAACAAAGAATCACTGGAACACCACTGCCCTACATAGAAAATAGAAGCAGGAGGCGGCCATTCGGCCCTCTGAGCCTGCTCCGCCATTCATTACAATCATGGCTGATCATCAAATTCCCACTCTTTTCCCCCCCCCCACAATTCCCCATGATACCTTTAGCTCCAAGAGTTATATCTAATTCTAGGCGAGCCATTAAAACTGCTCCTCAAATCAGTTTGAGAAATGGAAGTCATGAACACATTTGAAAACAGTCTCGTTAGAAGAGCTCAACTGGGATTAGTTGTCCGGGAAACACAAATGTAGTTGATAGTCAGCTTGAGTGTTAACTCAACTGACTAATCCTTGGGAGGCGAGTTGTGTGTAGGCCAGAGGTCCAACCTTTTGATGTCCAGTCAGCTGAGGAAGCAGAGCACAAGTCTGTAAGGGGCTGTTTAGCACAGGGCTAAATCGCTGGCTTTGAAAGCAGACCAAGGCAGGCCAGCAGCACGGTTCAATTCCCGTAACAGCCTCCCCGAACAGGTGCCAGAATGTGGCGACTAGGGGCTTTTCACAGTAACTTCATTGAAGTCTACTTGTGACAATAAGCGATTTTCATTTTCATTTTCAAGAGATGGTAGAGAAGCTCTCTTTTCCATCGAATCACAGCTGACCATTTCCCATAGAATCCCTACAGTCAGGGCAGCACGGTGGCGCAGTGGTTAGCACTGGGACCACGGCGCCGAGGACCCCGGTTCGAATCCCGGCCCTGGGTCGCTGTCCATGTGGAGTTTGCACATTCTCCCTATGTCTGCGTGGATTTCACCCCCACAACCCAAAGATGTGCAGGTTAGGTGGATTGGCCACGCTAAATTGCCCCTTAATTGGAAAAATAATAATTGGGTTCTCTAAATTTATTTTAAAAAAGGAAAAAAAATCCCCACAGTCCAGAGGGTGACCATTCGGCCCATTGAGTCTTGCGGTGCTTGCATGATTCAATTCAGGGAGGGTGCTAGCCTGGAGTAGGGGTGCTGATTGGGACGGCAGTGTGGCGTGCAGTTATTTTTCTGCATTATGAGGAATTGCATGAAATTAGTTGATTTGTGCTTTAGCTGTTAATCCGTTCACTCATGAAAAACAATTAATTGCCTTATTGTTGTGGAATAGGTCTGATCTCACTACAGCGTGGAGCAGTTTGTACTGCTGAGTGGGAATGGGGGAAATGTGAGATTGCAGAATGTAGTTGTAGTTATAAACTACCAAATCCCATCCCCACCAATGCTCTTCCCCCACACAGTCCCAGGTCAGATAATTAGATAGTGAGTAGTCAAGTTAATCATAGGGGACGTCAAAGCCACTCGCAGTTAAGAGACTGCAATGCTAAACCCAATAGAAGGTTAGGGTTAACTCCGATCCAAAATCTATACCTTTTTCATTCCATTTTAAAAACAATACCATCATCAGAATTTGAAATTGTGATGAATTTGACCGCTGGTGAGATGGGTGATTTAGTCCTGTATGACATCCCTGTTACGTCCCACCGGTTTGAGAGTTGTCCATTAAAGATTGCGGGTTTCATCCAGGGTCGTCAGCAATTGAAAGTGTTTCTTGGATGCGCGGCATGGTGGCACATTGGTTAGCACTGCAGCCTCACAGCTCCAGGGTCCCAGCTTCAATTCAGGCCTCGGGTGACTCTCTGTGTGATGTTTTTCTCCCCATGTCTGCGTGGGTTTCCTCCGGGTGCTCCAGTTTCCATCCACAGTCCAAAGATGTGCAGGTTAGGTGGATTGGCCATGATAAATTGCCCTTAGTGTCCAAAGGTTAGGTGGGGTTACTGGGTTACGGGGATAGGGTGGAGGCATGGGCTTAAGTAGGGTGCTCTTTCCGGGCAGCACGGTGGCGCAGTGGTTAGCGCGGCTGCCGCACGGCGCCGAGGTCCCAGGTTCGATCCCGGCCCTGGGTCACTGTCTGTGTGGAGTTTGCACATTCTCCCCGTGTTTGCGTGGGTTTCACCTCCACAACCCAAAGATGTGCAGGGTAAGTGGATTGGCCACACTAAATTGCCCCTTAATTGGAAAAAAGATTAATTGGGTACTGTAAAAAAAAAATTTTTTTAAAGTAGGGTGCTCTTTCCAGGGGCCAGGGCAGACTTTATGGGCCGAATGGCCTTCTGCACTGTAAATTCTATGACAATTCTATGTGGGCATCGCTGGCTGGGCCAGCATTTGGTGGCCTTCCCTAATTGCCCTTTAACTGAGAGGCTTGCTAAGAGTCAACCGTTTCGCTGGGTGGGTCTGGAGTCATATGTAGGCCAGACTGGGTAAGGATGGCAGATTTCCTTCCCTGAAAGATATTCGTAAACCAGATGGCGTTTTTACAACAATCAACAATGGTTGTCATTCGACTTTTAGTTCCAGATTTTTGTTGCATTCATATTTCACCACCTGCCATGGTGGGATTAAAAACCCAGGACCCCAGAGCGTTACCCTGGGTCTCTGGATTACTAGTCCAGTGACTATACACCACCGCCTTGTGAGATCACTTGTCCTGAAAATCAAATTAACCAAATACCAAAGCAATTAGAAAGAAATCTTGTCATTGGGACAAAATGATATAATAGTAACCAAAAATGTTAGAAGTATACGTGTAAAGAGAAGAGATGGGTTCATAATACAACAGAACTGATGGCTGGAAGATAGCCAAGGACTTGCTTATTTAACAGTCTCCTGTCCATTTCTGTTGATTTTCAGCATGGTTGAAAAAAGAGACATGCTATTGAAGCTTTTTGTTTTGCACTCATCACATGTTCATAAGAAAACCAAATGTCATGGGAACTATAATTTATACTGAGAAGAGAGTGCTGATTGGTTGGCAAATGTACCCTTATTGGTAGAGGTGATGCCAGGGAACATTTAATTGCCAAGCTTCTGCTGAAATTCAAACCAGGCCGGTCAATTCTGATCAAGGCATTGGCCTGGGGAATGAACCAGGGAATGGCGATAACTCTCCCCAAAAGTTTTTGTTTAGTTGAAAAAGATGCAATATATGGACATGTTCATTCTATCTGCAAAGGTGTTATAACCTGCCTACTTACCATTGGCTGGGGACTAATGACAATCCCACAATCCTGTGGGAGTATGAGCTTCCCCAATGAGGGGGCGGAGAAACCATTAGTAAACTCCTAGTATAAATAAAGCTGGCCAGTTTAGGAACCAGCAGGAAGGAGTGTGCAGCAAGGGAAGTTGCTGCTGCTGTTATATATATATATATATATATATATATTGTAAATAAATGTTATTACTTTGTATCCTTAAAACTCGTGCTGGATTCTTTGTGGCCCTCACAAAAAAAGGATAGGGTGCTTTGCGTGAATTTATGTAACTTGCAGCACCCATAAGTGGAAAACTGACTGATAATCTTAAATTGGTTTTCAGTATAATTTTTAGCACAATGAGGATTGTTTAGCAAGTGCTGTCCAGTCGCGGAATCACAGCTAATGTTGGACTCTTTTTGAGTTTGGTGAACATAGGCTGGCCGGGTACAGCCAGTACTTTGCGAGTTGTGAAATAGTCAGAATGATGATCTGATAGTCATTGAGATGCCTGGCTCAGGCATCACGCAGGCACAGTCAGGCTTGCAGTGTGCTCATTTACGTGTACTGGAAGCTACATATATATCCACACGCAAGGTCCTATCCTTTGCTTTTTTTGACTCTGCTTGGGTAGGGGTGGGGTGGGGGGGGAGGACAGCCATTCCCTGGTTCATTCCCTATGCTTTGACCAATCAGAGTTTGTCGACTCTGGTTTGAAGATAAACAAAAGCATGACAGTTAACTGTCACCTGGTGCCTTCTCCATGCTAGCGCCTCTGCCTAACAGAGTCTACTTGCCAACTAATCAGTACTCTCTTCTGGCACAGTATAAATTGTTGCCTTTATGCTTGCAAACCCTATCCAATTGAGTGCAGTACGAAAACCTTCAACAGTGGGTTTTTTTATAGCAATACTCGAGTTCTATATTACCAAACGGCTTCTCCAGAATCTGCAGCCGTTCTTTAGCTTTATTGCAGTGCTGGAGAAGATTAGATAATTGTGAATAACTGTTGCACCTGGTGCCTGAAAATCTTTCTCTTCTTTGCAGGAGTGTGAACTGTAGCCATATTGGGAAATATTTTCCCCCCACCAGCTCTCCATTCTTCCTGTTGCTGAGCCTTTTCCTGGGTACCTGTGCGATGCTGGTGAAAGAGACAGGGATCACCGTCTTTGGAGTGTGTCTTATCTACGACCTTCTTGTGCTGTGCCCGAACAAACTTCTCATGTAAGTTTCAACGACGTGAAGTAGGTACTTTGCATTTTTTTTTTGAAAAGGAGATAGTTATTGACAAAGCTGAATATGTTATTGACTGAGCTACTGCAATCGAGATTGACAATCTTTGCTCAGCCCAAGAGCGAGCTGAGGCTGGGGTAGGAACGGCCTTTCGTTTGCTTTTGACGCAAATTCATTGTAACTGGTAATGACCATGTATTATTTTCTGCGACACACTGCATTTGTCAAGGTGCACACCATTATTTCTGGCGGCAATATCGAGGAACCGCACGGGAATTGTTAGTTGAACAGAATCTGTACTCCGCCTCGTTCACCTTCCGCCATTCTGATAGAACAGTAGTCGTGTTGTTGTTGACAATTTGTCGCAATCAATCTCTTTGTTTAATCTAGAACAGGCAATTTTTAATAACTTAAAAGCGGTAAATTAGAGGACAAAGTTCATATTTCTTGCCAGAGGTGGCAGTACAACTATCGCTGTTCCTGCTCATTGCCAACGAGCAGGAACTGAGGATATAATCCCTGGTCCCAGATGAGAAGTGTTTAGTCAGTGTTTGCCCAATGTGTGGTGTGATTAAGCACATGCCTATGATATAAATCCCGGTTTATTTTTCTTCCAATATCTGCAAATGCAACAATTCTGAGTGTACCGCCCTTTACACTGGCATTCTTATAAATTACCCTCTTGTATGCAAGCCAAAGATCTTCGACACGTCTCTTTTCCAGCGATGCAGAATGAAAATGTTAATTCAAGGGGGTGGGTAGCTGAAAGGAATCTTGTAGCTATTGAATAATTTAGTCTCCACCAAGATCTGTTCTGGCTCTTTGATTATTACTGATCAAATGTTGATGGTGATATAACCACCTTCTGTTGTCAGGAAACCTTTAGTGGCAAGTCTTTGGGGCCCACACACTTTGGGTTTGTGAACAAAACACTGTCTGGGCATCTCCTTTGAAGAACATCTGGGCATAATAACTCTCAGGACTGATCAAAGGTGGTCAGGCCTTACGAACCACACTTTTTTTTTGTTTTGCCTTTGTTCCATCTCCTGTACAAGCTTTCTGAACACATGAAAGAAAGATGATGAAAATCGCTTATGGTCACAAGTAGGCTTCAAATGAAGTTACTGTGAAAAGCCCCTAGTCGCCACATTCCGGCGCCTGTTCGGGGAGGCTGTTACGGGAATTGAACCGTGCTGCTGGCCTGCCTTGGTCCGCTTTCAAAGCCAGCGATTTAGCCCTGT
Source organism: Scyliorhinus torazame (assembly GCF_047496885.1). Taxonomy (NCBI): domain Eukaryota; kingdom Metazoa; phylum Chordata; class Chondrichthyes; order Carcharhiniformes; family Scyliorhinidae; genus Scyliorhinus; species Scyliorhinus torazame. The sequence continues at coordinate 55,615,519 of NC_092725.1, forward strand.
GCTAAACAGCCCCTCCATCCATCTCTCCTCTCCCGTCTCTAGAATGCTCCATCTACTTCTCCCTGACTCTGCTTCTTACTCACTCCTTTCAATGGCGCGATTCAGCGACCGCGTTGCACCTGACGCGGATCCGTGCGCAATGGGTTAATTGCGTGAGAGCCCCAAATTGGGTTCCGTGGCAGGCAGATCGCGAATCACCCGACTCGCCCCCGTCCGGCGTGATCTGAATCTCACCCTTGCTGGGCCCAAGGGTCACCCGTCGCGCCTGTGAGAACTCTCCAGGGCCCCGTTGCGCACTGGTTTTCGCAAATGTGGACCAGACGTGATGGCAACTTGGGCATGGTGGGGGAGGTCTTGTAGGCCTTCAGAGATCCCCGGGTGGTTGGTGCAAGGCAGGGTGATATCCTGACACTCCCCCGGCACAGTGGCACTGCTAGGGCTCTTGCCCCTTGCGGGGGCGGGAGGGGATTCCAGGGGCCTCGACAAGGTTGGGGGGAGTGGTGCAGAGATCGGGCCGACGGCCAAATTGGCGCCCTGACCTATGAGGTGCCGATCCTGGTGGCGAGCTCAGCTCCAGCCGAAAATCGACTCGTGTATGGCCTCAGTGGGGAGAAACGCCCCGAGTCCCAAACACCCAGCAGAGTGCTGGTGAATAGCAGCATGTATCCTGTTGTTGCAGCCGTCGGAAACACCATTCCAAAAGCGGACCAAATTTTCTGCGCTGAATCGCGCCCCCTAACCTTAGCTCAGGTTTTAAAAAAACTACTTTTAACAGTATGCCTGCATCAAGTTGTGAGTTCCTTTCCCAATCTTGAAAGCTTCCAACCTTGACAACTTGACTTTTCTAAAAACAAAAGAGCTCTCAGTTCCAGCGCGTGGCAACAAGATGAATTGAGCCAAGGGCCCGAAGATTCAATTATTTGATGTGAATTCCTGTTGTCCTGAATAAAACTCTGAACACAGCATCCAAAAACGACTCCATGGGTCCTTCGAGTTAGTAAAGTCATCCTGTTTGTTGTCTAGAGTCTACAATGGGTAAAATGGGTAAATTATCATGGTCACTTCCTTGGCTGAAAATGTCTCTTGTCACCTGCCAGGACTGAGTGTCATACCCCAGTTATATTACAGAGCCACTTCCTGCAAGAGAGCTCTGTTATCCTGCCAGCACAATGCCCGTTGCTGGCCTGTAAGATCAGAATGAAAGGACAATCCCCAAGTTGGAATATCCCACAAGCATGTCTACAGTAGCTGCTGGAAGCACTCTGAGCAAACCCCATTGGCAATGAGGTCTTCACTGTTTGCAAATCAGACCCTGGACCTTTTACTAACGGAACTACTACAATTGGGGGAGAAAATTTGGATCTATGGTTCCCAAAGCTCTCCACCACTGGAGTTCTCCTCAGGTCATGTCTGGTCTGTTGTAGACTAATGGATAGAGACCGATCATTATGATAAGTCAATAACTTTGTTATCACTGTAACATGCAACTAACAGAATGATAGAAGCTGAAGTGGATGGATTGTGGTCTTCCTTGTCCTGCGATTTCTGAAGCACTCACTCATCAAATAACGAGACAACCGGTAACGCGCACAGTATCTCTCGCTAGCCTCGCAGTGCTATACCCCACCAGGTTTGTGCGAACTGATACAATGCAAAATGATGACCACAGGACCATCGATTCAGTCAGCTGGGTTTTACTCCTGTATAGATCAGTACTTGATGTTCCCATTGCCTGTTCCCCACCATCTCCGTCCAATGCTGTTGCCCAAAACAAAACTGGGGCTGAATTTTCTTCCAGTGAGTTTTGGATCAGTGTCAGGAATTTTGGTGAATGAGCGGTGGAGTCACCCTGGGCGAGATTCTCCGACCCCCTGCCGGGTCGGAGAATCGCCGGGGGCTGGCATGAATCCCGCCCCCGCCGGTTGCCGAATTCTCCAGCACCGGATATTCGGCGAGGGCGGGAATCGCGCCGCGCTGGTTGGCGGGCCCCCCCGTGATTCTCCGGCAGTCCCGCTGCTAGAATGCCTGTCCCGCCGCCGTAGATTAAACCACCTACCTTACCGGCGGGACAAGGTGGCGCGGGCGGGCTCCGGGGTCCTGGGGGGGGGGGGGGGCGATCTGGCCCCGGGGGGTGCCCCCACGGTGGCCTGGCCCGCGATCGGGGCCCACCGATCCGCGGGCGGGCCTGTGCCGTGGGGGCACTCTTTTCCTTCCGCCTTCGCCACGGTCTCCAACATGGCGGAGGCGGAAGAGACTCCCTCCACAGCGCATGCGCGGGGATGCCGTGAGCGGCCGCTAACGCTCCTACGCATGTACCGCCCGGAGATGTCATTTCCGCGCCAGCTGGCGGGGCACCAAAGGCCTTTTCCGCCAGCTGGCGGGGCGGAAATCAGTCCGGCGCGGGCCTAGCCCCTTAAGGTTGGGGCTTGGCCCCCCAAGATGCGGAGGATTCCGCACCTTTAGGGCGGTGCGATGCCCGACTGATTTGCGCCGTTTTGGGCACCGGTCGGCGGACATCGCGCCGATACCGGAGAATTTTGCCCCCTGTCTGCTTGCATCTCTGTCGAAGTAGCGTTGGATGAATGGGGGGGCCTTGCAAAGAATTTCCCTACTGATGTTCCCCTTTAAGGAAAATTTGAGATCGCTCCTTGCATAGTTCATGATCTCAAACATCATTGAAATACAGTTGAAGTGCAGTCACTGTCATAATGTCGTTTAATAGAAGCCAGAGGTGATCGGAGGATAATACATCCACAAAATGATGGAGGAGTCCAGTCCCCTCATTGCGAAAACTAACTGTAATCCTGTTCTGAGGACTGACTCTCAGCCATAACTGGTTACCTCAGAATGACATTGCTTTCTTGATAGTGCTTGAAGGTAAACTTTCTCTTTCTCTTGTTTTACCTCTCTCCAAGGTCTTGACTGCAGCAGTGAAGTTTGATGGTATATGACGTCTTTCTACACTTCCTGGGAAGTCAATTCCCCTTCTCCCACTCCATTGATACACATCCAACTTCCTCAAAGTGATCGAGAACGGGTAGCCTGCATCTTGCCACACTGTTGGAGAGGTGCTGCTGAAAATATACATGTTTTAATACACAGATAAATAAAACCAGATGACTATACACTGTTGGTTGCAGTCACCTGGGTGATTAACGCCCAGTGGTCTCCATAATCATGCATTGGACAGAATAATTGTCATAGTTATTGGCTGGGTGAGAACAAAGGCACTTCTTTTTTATTCATTTACGGTGTTTTGCTCGGGTTTGGATCCAAAGGTGTGTATTTGAACCCTGCATGCATGTACACCCAGCCCCTTGCCCTGCTACCCCGTTCCCTCATGTTCACCCGATTAAAGCAGGCCAAGCAGGCCAGCAGCACGGTTCAATTCCCGTACCAGCCTCCCCGAACAGGCGCCGGAATGTGGCGACTAGGGACTTTTCACAGTTTTCTTCATTTGAAGCCTACTTGTGACAATAAGCGATTTTCATTTCATTTTTATTGACTTGAGGTGCAATGAGGTGTCTTTCATACCTCTGGATTTGTCTTGGCTTGCAGAACAGTTTGATGTAGGGGGAGGATGAGTGAACAGCCTGACCGGGAACGACAGCATCGCTCCGCATGTGGCCGGACCCATTTTAATCTCAGCTGTTCAGGTGGTTACTCCAACATGGTGGGCAGGGTATTACAGACTCCCACAACCCTCACTCACTGGATGTGAATGTCTTAGAATTGAGAGTTGCAACTCTGCTTGGAACTGGTAACTGTCTACAGTGGGGTTAGAACCTTACTGCTGCTCCTTTGGGGAATGGCCTTGGGGGAAGGTGGCACTAGGGAGTGGGGGTCAGGGGTGCATCTTGCGACTTGGCCAAGTTGGTTAAAAACTGGTTTCTTGTCTCTGTCAGCCACTAGCAAGCATTCAATGAGGATCCTGTGACTTTGTTGTACGATTCAGCCTTTCGGACATGAACATGAAAAAATGAAAATCGCTTATTGTCCCAAGTAGGCTTCAAATGAAGTTACTGTGAAAAGCCCCTAGTCGCCACATTCCGGCGGCTATTCGGGGAGTCAGGAGTCAGAGTAAGCCATTCAGCCCCTCGAGCCTTTTTCGACACCGAATCAGGTCATGGCTGCACTCAACTTTGCACACCTGCTTTAATTCCATACCTGCAGTGGCTCAGTTGGTAGCACATTCGCCTCTGAGTCAGCAGGTCGCGGGTTCAAGTCCCAAGACTTCAGCACAAGAATCTAGGCTGATACGTCCAGTGCAGTACCGAGGGAGTGCTGCACTGTTGGAAGGGCTGCCTTTCAGATGAGAAGTTGAACTGAGGCCCTGTCCTCCACCTCGGGTGGAGAGAAAAGATCCCATGACATCTTTTCAAACAAAAATAGGGGAGTTATTCCGTGGGGAGAGGGGTGGATTTTGCACCCTGATATGGGGTAAATGGCAATGCGGGTGCAAAATCCCAGGAGAGTTAGAAAACGGGAATCTTGCTGTTGAAACCTCGTGTTGTGATTTCTCTACCCCCACCCCCCCCAATTTTCAATTGGGCAAGTATCCACAGATGGATGGGAGAGGTCAGTGGATGGCTCAGTTCTATTTTCTAGGTTCTGCCCCCTTGTTCTGGACAGAGAGAGAAAGCTACTTTCCTTGATTGAAGGTGCTCCTGTTGTGAACCTTGCTCTCATTCTTGGGGACCTGTGAGTGGTTGGTACATTGTGTGCTGTGCGGAGCTGCTTTGAGCAGCACAGAGCGATTGCCTTGTTCATTCTTGCAGCAGGCAGTATTTTCAGCATGAGTGCACTGCACAATGCTGCCTTCCACACGGAGCCCAGACCTCCGGTGAAGGCTGCCGAAGTGGAAATTCAACAGACAGTCTATATCCCAGGCTGAGCGACCTCAGAATGTCGAGCTTCAATCAACTGACCAGAGTCAAAGAAAACCAGTCCCATTTCCAGAATGTCTTTCGAGACCTCCGGACATCCCAAACTGATCTGCACCCAAAAAGAAGCCATTTTGTCGTGGGCAATGCATCAGCCACTGTGTGCACAGCAAGATCCCAAAAATGGCATTCAGCCGAATGATCATTGCACCTATTTTTCATGTTGTTGGTTGAGTGATCAACATTGGGCTGGGCATGCTCCCCTGTTCCCCTTCGCAGTGTCGGGGGATCCCTGCCTCATTTGTCAGTTGACAGGGCAATTGGGACCTCAGTTTGTGTCTCATTTGGAAGACGTCACTTTGGGGCCAGCACAGTGATGCGGTGGTTAGCACTGCTGCCTCACTGCGCCAAGGACCCAGGTTCGATCCCGGCCCCGGGTCACCGTCCGTGTGGAGTTTGCACATTCTCCTCGTGTCCGCGTGGGTTTCACTTCCACAACCCAAAAGGATGTGCAGGGTAGATAGATTGGCCACACTGAATTGCCCCTTAATTGGAAAAAAGAATTGGGTACTTTAAATTTATTTTTAAAAATCATTTGAAAAACATCATCCCTGACAGTGGCCAACTCCCTCAGAACTGGCGCAGGAGAGTCGCCTTCGACCTTTGTGCGTTTGTGCTTCTGGTGCCTGGCCTCAACGCACAACCTTCCGGTTCACAGACAAGAGTGTCACCAACTGAGTCACTGCGAATCTGCAGAACATTGTGAGAGCAGAATCACTCAATAAGCCCGTGGTTCTCACCTCACCCTGGGCTCCCAGGTGTGAGCCCCTCACCTGGCGACTGCCTGGCTCTTGCAGAGAAATGGCAAATTGGGAAAGGTACATAAACCTGGTGAAACTCACCTGATGTAATACACGTGGTGACTGCTCTTTGGAGGGCTGGCAAGGCCCGGAAGCTCTCAGACAATTGTGTATCGCCCTGATCGGCGAGCATTCCCTCCAGCCCAGGCCCCAGGACCAAAAACCTCATTGCAAACTCACCAGATGTGTCTGCTAATAAAAACAAAATCAGGTGAAAGGGGTTAATGCAGAAATGCTGCAATTTGACACAGGAAACCTTCTGTCTCCTTCTCATTGGGATCAGCTGACTCGATGCAGACCCCATAAATCAGACAAGACATCTGGTCTGTACAGCTGAGTAGAGTGCCCTACGAGAACTTTGACGAAGCTGAAGTAATTATATTTGTAGGCTGCATGATTTGCTTGGTTTATATTTGCATGTTATATGTTTATGGGCTATGCATTTCCGGGCTCCATGTTTACAAGCTATATAATATCTATTTGCAGCTTGTGTATTTTCACGGTGGAAAGGGGGGGGGAAGAAATTGGCGAAGGGGCAAAAAGGAGAGAGTAGCTTCCAGACTGGACAGAGGTGTACAGTGGTGTTCCTTAGGCGGGGTCTGTAATTGGACCCTTTCTGGCCTTGGCACACACTACTCTGGACTTATACAACGCATCATTTTCGGAGTCTGCCATGTCACAAAATTTGGAAGTTTAATGAACGTTAAGGAGATTATACGGAACTCGGACGGATGAAACTCGCCAATGCATGGTCGATGAAAATTTAACACCGGTAAGTGTGCAGCACCATGATGGTAGGAAGAATGAGGAGGAGCAATGTGAACTAAATGGTCTGATTTTAAAGAGGATGCAAGAACAGAGAGACCTGGGGATGCATGTAAGCAGGCATTCAAAGGTGACAGGGCAGCATTCATCGGTGACACAGCAATATGAAGCCTACTTTTTAAACTCATAGAATCTCTACAGTGCAGACGAGGCCATTCGGCCCATAGCGTATGCACCGACCCTCCGAAAGAGCACCCTACCTAGGTCGGCTCCCTCGTTCTATCTCCATAACCCCACTTAACCTAAGGGACACTAAGGGGCAATTTAGCACGGCCAATCCACCTAACCTGCACGCCTTTGGACTATGGGAGGAAACCGGAGCACCCAGAGGAAACCCATGCAGACGGGAAGAACATGCAAACTCCACACAGACAGTCACCCAAGACCGGAATTGAACCCGGGTCCCTAGCTAATGGCGTACTGTGTTCATTTCTGGTCACTGCACCATGTCAAGACCTCAGGGAAGAGTTCAAAAGAGTGGTACAGGAATGGTGCCGTGGATGAGGAACTTGGATCTATGTATATGAAATGCAGAAGCTGGGGATTTTGGAGCAGAGGGGGTAAAGAGAAAATTTGACAGAGGCGTCCAAAGGCCTGATTAAATCAGTAAGGAGTTGCTGTTTTCAGTGGCTAACCGGTGGACACAGATTTAATGCGATTGGCAAAAGAACACAGGGCGAGACGAGCAGGAAGGTTTACGCGGCAAGTTGATGTGACCTAGGCTGCACTGTCTGAAAGTGTGATGGAGGGGTGGCACGGTGGTGCAGTGGTTAGCACTGCTATCGCACGGCGCCGAGGACCCGGATTCTGTCCTGGCCCCGGGACCCTGTACGTGTGGAGTTTGCACATCCTCCCCGTGTCTGCGTGGGCCTCACCCCCACAATCCAAAGTCGTGCAGGGTAGGTGGATTGGCCACGCTAAATTGCCTCTTCGTTGGAAAAATTTAAATCTAAAAACTTTTTAAATAGGAAGTGGTGGAGGTAGATTCAATGGTAACTTTCAAAAGAGAATTGAAAAAGTAGTTGACACACAAACGTTTTCAGGGCTATGGAGAAAGAGCCTGGACTAATTGGATAGTAATGTTAGTGAATAATGGCCTACTGTGATGCATTATTCTATGATTCTGTGATTTGAAGGCTGTATATTTGGCATAACGATCTGTCTTCACGTTCAGCCATCTCACTGAGTGTTAAACATATATTAAATACCACAGACGTGACATTTTATTATGATTTAATTACAGTTAATTGCCTTGCTGCAAAGCCCTGTTTCCTTTCCCCTGCTGCGCACAGCCACGTTGAGAAGGGGCGTGAGGGAAATACCAGAGATTGTTTCCCTGCAAGGGGAAAAGAGAAAGGTCAAACATTGGAACCAGTGTTGTGTTGTGTGCTGAGTCTTGTGATGGAGAAGGCCAGGCTTGGAAATGTGCCCAGAGTTTCTGACAGGCCAGTTTGATGTTTTTGACTCTCAGCCCAGGGCCTGACAGAAGCTCCTTGTGTGCAGCTACTCGAGCATCAGTTCCTAAAATTCAACATTCAAGTGGGTCTAAGAACTGTGAATGTTGGCATGAAGTAGCTTGCTGGTCGTAATATAAACCTATATACATGAGCTCCAGCTGGGATTGTTTTTAGTCTTGTACCTGTTGGTCTGTTTGTGTAAAAGCTTTGCAACACTCTACAGATCTCCTTCTTCCAACATTCCCACTTGCACTTTCCCTCTCTCCCCCCCGCCCCCCCCCCCACAACCCTTCCCCTGGCCCAGTTTTCCAGAACTGCCTGTTAGCTATTGCAGGTGACCTGTTAATTGCAATTGCATTGTTCCCTGCTCATTTCTAAACTTGCAAGCTTCGCTGCAAGGTTTTATGAAGGGAGGTGAGGACTACTGAATGTGGTGCTTACTCCGGCAGTGGGAAGTGAGTTAGAGACGGTGGTGGCGTTAGATGCGGAGAAGGGGAGTTATTTGTTTGTGGTGCTGGAGAAGTTTGGGATTGGGCCTAAGTTTGTGGCAAGGGTGAAATTATTATACAAGGATCCAACAGCATGTATGCGGGCGAATGATAGGAATTTGGGGTACTTCCGACTATTTCAGGGAATGAGGCAGGAATCCCCCATGTCTCCCACTTCTGTTCGCATTGGCAATTGAGCCCTTGCCTCTTGCGCTGAATTGTTTGGACTTATGGAGGGGAATAGTGAGGGGGGTAGAACATGGGATGTCTCTGTACGTGGATGATCTACTGCTTATCGATGAGGGATATAATGGGGTCGCTAAGGAAATTTGGGGCGTTTTTGCGGTGTAAATTAAATTTGAGGAAGAGTGAATATTTTGTGGTGCCTTCTCCAGCTGCAGGGGCAGGTGTGGGAGGATTGCAATTTTGGGTAGCAACAACTCACTTTAGGCATTTAGGGATATAGGTGGCGTGGGACGGGGAAAGCTTTGGTAAGCTAAATTTCACGAGCCTGGTGGAGAGGGTGAAAGACTTTGTGGGGTGGGATAGTCTCCCCTTGTCGATGCCAGGCAGGGTGCAGCAGTGAAAATTAATATTTTGTCACGGTTTCTGTTTCTGTTTCACTGCCGATCTTTTTGATAAAGTCATTCTTTCGGGGGTGGACAGGCTGGTCTTGTCATTTGTGTTGGCAGGGAAGGTAGCTGGGATAAGGAAGGCGGAGCTCTAAAGGGGGCGGCAGTCGGGGGCTTGACCCTTCTGAACTTGTTGCTCTATTACTTGTCAGCGAATGCGGATCAGGGGCAGGGTAAGGAGACGGAGGCTCTGTGGGTGCGGGTGGAGGTGGGTTCTTGTAAAAGGTCGGGGTTGCGGGCATTGGCAACGGCGCCGCTAATGTTCCACTACCGGGGAAGTACTCGGGTAATTCGGTAGTGGTAGCCACGTGGAAGATTTCGGGGCAATTTCAACAGCAAGTTGAGGGCAAGGTCAAGGGTGATGCCAATAAGAGGGAATCATGGGTTTGAGCCAGGGAGGATGGATGCAAGGTTCCAGAGATGGGAGGAGAAAGGGGTGAAAGAGATGAAGGAGGGGCGATTCGCAAGCTCAGAGGAGCTGGGGATGAAGTCTGGGCTTCAGCGTGAGGAGGATCTCCAGTATATGCAGGTGCGGAATTTCGCAAGAAAGGTTCCCCGTGCTGCGAGATCCATCTAGTTTTTGGAGGAGGTGCCTCCAATGGAGGGGCTGGAGAGTGGGGTTGTTTCAGCGATCTACAACATGATTATGGAGGAGGATAAGGAGTCCATGGAAGGGATTACGGCCACACGAGAGGAAGAGTTTAGGATGGGGCTGGAAGAAGGATTATGGTGTGAAGTGCTGCAAAGGGTCAATGCTGGGGTTGGTTCAGTTAAAAGTGGTGTACAGGGCGCACTTAACGAAGGCAAGAATGAGATGGCTGTTTGAGGGGTTGGGGAATAGTTGCGAGTGGTGTGGGAGGGGCCCAGCTAATCCTGTCCATATGTTCTGGTCCTGCCCGAAGTTAGAGAAATATTGGGGGGTTTTCAATACTGTGTCTAAGGTTCTGCGTGTGAAATTCGAGCTGGGTCCCCTTGAGGCCATATTCGGGGTGTCAGACCTGCAGGAGCTGCTGATGGGAGCGGGGGCAGACATTTTAGCCTTCACCTTGTTGATTGCTTGCACGCGAGTCCTGTTGGGGTGGAGGTCAGCTTCTCCCCCCAGTGCCTCGACGTGACTAGGGAATCTAATGGAGTTCCTGTATTAGGAGAAGATGACATTTGCTCTGAGTGGGGAGGATGAGGAGTTCCAGCAGAGATGGGGCTTATTTCCACATCGGCTGGCTCCCGCCAAGAATGTGGTAAGAAGACTGAAGTCCGGTCCCAGGGAAATTCTGGAGGAATACAAAAAAGAAGAGAAAGAAGTTTTCAAGAAACTTGGTGAAAGTTTTTTTGACTTTTTTTTGAAGGAAGAATTTTTTGTTTTTCTATAAAATAAAATAAAAAATTGGAGAAGGAAAGAAGGGTGAAAAAAAAAGGAAAAATAATAAGTCGTTAAAGGATGTGAAAAGCAGCGTCGGGGAAGGGAGGAAACGTGGGCTCGCCGTTGAATGAGAGGACCAGCAAAAGTGCTGACAAGATGGCGGATGCCAGACCGCATGGTGGGGCCGTACTACTTACGGTGGAGAAGATGACCGAGGTGATGGCGGTGGAGCTGGAAAAGCAGTTTGCGAGGCACATGGAGGCTTTGAGGAAGAAGATGGCGGTGACATTGAAGTCATTGGTGGAGGAGGCAATCGCCCCGGTGAGGGTAGCTGTGGCAAAGACATCGGCCGAGGTGAGAGAGCAGGGCGAGAAGGTGAAGGAAGTGGAGGAGGCCATGTCGCAGCACAGCGGCCAGTTCACCTTGATGGGGGACGAGCTGCTTGCACGCGAGTCCTGTTGGGGTGGAGGTCAGCTTCTCCTCCTGGTGGAGGTCAACAGAGGACTCCGAGCAAAGCTCGAGGATTTGGAGAACCGCTCGAGGCGGCACAATCTGAGAATTGTGGGCTTGTCCGAAGGGACAGAGGGCCCAAGGCCAACAGAGTACTTCGCTAAGAAGTTGGCGGAGTTGATGGGGGAGGGTGCTCATCGGTCATTAAGGCCGAAGCCCAAGGTGAATGAGCCGCCAAGAGCAGTAATTATGTGCTTCCATAAGTACTGCGTGAAGGAGAAGGTGTTAAGCTGGGCGAAGCAGAAGCGCGAGGTGCTGTGGGATGGTGCTGGAGTTCGGATCTACCAGGACGTGACAGTGGAGTTGGCAAAAAGACGAGCGGCGTTCGGGCGAGTGAAGGCGGCACTGTACAAAAAGGTGGGTGCGATTTGGTATGGTATACCCGGCGAAGCTGAGGGTGACGTATGACGCCAAAGACTTTTATTTCGAGCTAGCGGAGGCGGCTGAGACGTTCGTGAGGGCAGAAGGCTTGGGACAGACGTGAGAAGCGGAGCTGGAAGAGAGACTGTGGACTGTGATTGGGAGCTGAAAAATGTATAAATGCGATAACTTTCTTTTTACTGACGTGTATTGTAATTTACTTCACTTCACATTGTTACAGAGTTCAAGTTATTGGTTGGGTTGATTGGCATTCTGTGTTGCGACGATGATATCTTATTTTCGTGAATTGTATGGGTTGGATTGTTGTTTTTGTTTTTTCTTTCTCTGGGACTGGGTGGGAGGAGACAGTATATCTTGGCGGGGGGAGCCACCCACGCTAGCTAACTAAAGTCGGCTAGTGAACGGAGGTGAGGGGAGAGGAGGGCAGTGGACATTGGAGCCTGGTTATCAGGTTTCGATGGGCCTTTGAGGCGAGCGAGGTGGGTGGCTGGGGGGGAGAGGGGTGGGGGGGATTGATGCTGGGAGATGTTTTTTCGAGAGGAAATGTAAGGGGGGTTTGATGTTAATAATGGATAGGGGCGGGTCAGGCTCATGGGACAGGGCCCGGTGTATGATGATGGTGGATAAGAAGGGTGGGGGGGGTGAGAGACCCACAGTTAGGATAGTCACGTGGAACGTGAGGGGGGTAGGAGGTTCGGTCAAGAGGTCAAGAGTGCTGGCGCATCTTAAAAGTTTGAACGCCGATGTAGCAATGCTGCAGGGGACTCACTTGAGGGTGAAGGACCAGGTGAGACTTAAAAAGGGCTGGGTTAGCCAAGTGTTTCTCTCTGGATTTGATGGAAGGGCTCGAGGGGTAGCGGTAATGGTCAGCAAAAGAGTACCCTTCCAGATGGAGACGGTGGTGGCAGATCAGGGGGGTAGATATGTGATTGTGACAGGGGCGCTGGAGGAGAGGTTAGTTGCGCTGTTAAGTGTATACGCTCCAAATTGGGACGATGTGGGATTCGCGAAGAAGGTGTTTGGGGCCACCCCCGACTTGGACACACACAAACCGATAGTGGGGGGGTCTGGAACTTGGTGCAGGAGCCAAGGTTGGACAGGTCACGGCCGCGTTCACTGGTCCCATCGGGGGGGGGGCGAAGGCGCTGGCTGGGCTAATGGTGGAAATGGGAGGGGTGAACCCTTGGAGCTTTCTGCACCCAAGGGAATGGGAATACTCGTTTTTTTCAGCAGTCCATAAGGTATACTCGCAGATCGACTTTTTCATGGTGGGGAAGGCTTTGCTGGCTGGGGTTAAGGGGTCGGAATACTCGGCAATTGCAGTGTCAGATCATGTCCGCATTGGGTGGATATGGTACTGGAGAAGGGGGTAGCGCAGAGGACGGGGTGGAAATTAGATGGGGGACTTTTGGGGGACCGAGGGGTCTGTGACAAAATTGAAAAGGTAATTGAGGAATATGTAGGTTTCAACTGTACGGGTGAGGTGTCGAAGGCAGTCGTCTGGGAGGCTCTAAAGGCGGTGGTGAGGGGTGAGGTGATTTTGTTTAAGGCCAGGGTGGACAAAGAGGAGAGGTTGGAGCGGCAGAGGGTAATAGATGAGATGTTGGAGGTAGATAGGAGTTATGCAGAGGATGGGGACCCAGCGAAGCTGGAAAAGAGGAAGGAACTACAGGTGGGCTTCGACCGACTGTCCACGAGGAAGGCGGTGCGCCAACTGAGACGAGCACGGGGTGCAGTTTTCAAACATGGAGATAAGGGTGTATGTTAGCAGGTCAGCTCCTGAGGGAGACAGCGGTAAGGGAAATTGTTCAGGTGAGGGATAGGGCAGGGTAGTCAGTGGTGGCTCCGGATCTGATTAACAAGGTCTTTGAGGAATATTATGAGAGGTTGTACAGGTCAGAGCCACCCGGGGGAGACCGTGAGATGCAGGAATTTCTAGATGGGTTGGAGTACCCGAGGTTAGGGGAGGGGGACAGGGCTACATCAGAAGGAGCGATAGTGGAGCAGGAGATAAAGGATGCTATTGGGAGGATGCAGTCGGGGAAGGTGGCAGGGCCAGATGGGTTTCCGGTGGAATATTATAAAAAATTCAAGGATAAGCTGGCGCCACTGATGGTGGGGATGTTTGAAGAGGCGACAGGGAAGGGGGTGTTGCCACAAACTTTGGGGCAGGCATCGATTTCCCTGTTGCTAAAAAAGGATAAGGATCCGACGGAGTGTGGGTCGTATAGGTCCATATCACTTCTGACTGTGGACGCAAAAGTATTGGCGAAGGTACTGGCGGGTAGGCTGGAGGGGTGCCTCCCGAAGGTGATAGGGGAGGATCAGACGGGGTTTGTGAGAGGGAGGCAGCTCTTTTCAAACATTAGAAGGGTTTTGAACGTCGTTATGGCACCGGCGGAGGGGAAGGAAACAGAGGTGGTTGTGGCATTGGACGCTGAGAAGGTGTTTGACCGGGTAGAATGGGGTAGAATGGCAGTTCTGGAGCGGTTTGGGATTGGACCAAGATTTGTGAACTGGGTAAAGCTACTATATAAGGAGTCAAGGGCGAGTGTCTTTTCTCTCCACCGTGGGACTAGGCAGGGAATCCTATGTCCCCTCTGCTGTTTGCACTCGCGATTGAGCCGTTGGCCATCGCATTAAGAAGTTCAGGGGTATGGAAAGGAATAGTGCGGGGGGCGGGGGGGGGGGGGAGGGGGGCGGGGGGGGGGGGGTGCGTATGGAGCATAGGGTGTCCTTATATGCCGATGACTTGCTGTTATACGTGTCGGAACCGAGTGTGTTGATAGGGGGAATATTGGAGCTGCTTCGAGTGTTTGGTTCTTTCTCGGGGTACAAACTAAATCTAGACAAGAGTGAGTATTTTGTGGTGTCTCGGGTGGGGGCAGGGGTGCGGGGGGTGGGGGCTGCCATTCTGTAGGGCAGGGACTCACTTTAGGTACCTGGGGGTGCAGGTTGCCCGGGAGTGGGGGGGGGGGGGGGTCTCCGCAGGTATAACATTTCTAGTTTGGTGGGGAGAGTGAAAGCTGATCTGGAAAGGTGGGATGGTCTCCCTCTGTCACTGGCGGGTCGGGTACAGGCGGTTAAAATGAATGTGTTGCAACGATTTCTGTTTATTTTTCAATGCCTGTCAATTTTCCTGCCAAAGGCTTTTTTCAGAGAGATTGAGGGAAGGATTACTTCGTTCATACGGGGAAGGAAGGTGGCCAGAGTTGGAAAGGTGCTGCTACAGAGGGGAAGGCAGGCAGGGGATTTGGGTCTTCCAAACCTGATGTATTATTACTGGGCGGCGAATGTGGAGAAGGTGCGGAGCTGGGTCAGAGGGGTTGATTCCCAGTGGGTCAGAATGGAGGAGAGTTTGTGCAGGGGGTCGGGATCGAAAGCACTAGCAACAGCGTCACTCCCGATGGCCCTGGGGAAATACTCAGGGAGTCCGGTAATAATAGCTTCATTGAGAATTTGGAGGCAGTTTCGCCAACACTTCGGGTTGGGGGCAGGGTCAAGGGAAATGCCGATTCGGGTGAACCACAGATTTGAGTCAGGGAGGTGGGATGGAAATTTTGGGAAATGGGAGGAGAAGGAGATTAAAACACTGAAAGATTTGTTTCTTAGGGGTCGGTTTGCAGGATTGAAGGAGCTGGAAGCGAAGTATGGGCTGGAGCAGGGGGAAATGTTTAGATACATGCAGTTTTGAGATTTTGCCAGAAAGGAGGTACAGAGCTTTTCGAACATTAGTTGGGGCGTGTGGGTGGGAGTGTTGGGGGGAGGGGGGCTGTTAATGGCGATTATGGGGATCCCTAATTCCTTTTTGTCATTTGTTTGTGTGACCATGTGGGCTAATGTTTGGTGGGAGGATGGGATCGTTGTTATTGATTGTGGTAGGCTATATTAGGGGTATTGCGGTACCTAGGTGGGATGTCCCTTATACTGTAGTATGAGTGGAGGAACCTGCCTGCTGGTTCCGCCCAGCAGGCGGAGCATAAGAGTCTGTGTTTCACCCACAGCAGTCATTCTGTACCGGAGCTGCTGGGTAACTACTTGTTCATTAAAGCCTTCAATTGGACTACAATCTCGCTTCAGTAGTGATTGATCGTGCATCAATTTAATGAACAAAATTGAAGAATGGCTGCTCTCCGCATCAAGCCAGAGTGTCTACAAATCAACCCCCATGCGGCAAATGCAGCAGCAACTTTTAAACATTGGCTGGCATGTTTCAACGGGTACATCAGGACGGCCCCGACTACCCCCACGGAGGAACAGAAAATGCAAGCCCTCCACTCAAGGGTGAGCCCATAAATCAACACGCTTATCGAAGACGCGGACGGTTTCGAGGACGCAATGACTTTGTTAAAAGAGCACTACGTCCGCACTGTGAATCAGGTATACGCTCGGCAGCCTTTAGCTATCAGACGGCAGATCTCAGGGGAATCACTGGACAATTTTTACCGCGCATTATTGGTGTTAGGTAGAAACTGTAACTGTCCACAAGTCTCAGCCAATGACCACACCGAACTCTTAATATGGGATGCTTTTGTTGCGGGCATGCTGTCCTCTAAAATCCGCTAGCGACTGCTGGAAAACGACACGCTAGGGCTTAAAGAGGCATGGAAACTTGAGCACTCCCTAGATGTAGCCTCCCGCAACACCCAGGCCTATGTTCCCGACCGCGCGGTATCCGCATGGATAGGATTGACCCCACCCGCGGCCGATTCCAAAGCACCCCTAAATTCCCCACAAGCTTGTGCAGTGCGGCCGCCAGGAAACCCTGGGGGGGGGGGGTGGGGGGGCCGATGCTATTTTTGCGGGCAAAACAAACACCCCCTGCAACGCTACCCGGCCCGATCCGCAATCTGCAAGGGCTGCGGGAAGAAGGGGCACCTCGTGGCAGTATGCCAGGCCCGGTCGGCCTCCGCTGTCTCCACAGGCGAACCGGGCCCGCTGCCATTCCTCTCCTCAAAGGCCATGTGCGATTCATGGGGGCAGCCATCTTGGATGACGTCTCAGGATCCCGAGTCGGGTGGCCGTGTATCGCCCAACGAGATCTTTCAGCTTCTGCCACAACTTGCCTCAGTGACACTGGACCCAAACGCTTTCAACCGCTACGACGTCGGTACTCATCAACAGGCACAAGACATCCTGCTTGATCGACTCTGGGAGCACGGAGAGCATCATCCCAATACGGTAAGACACTGCTCCCTCGCTGTTCACCCGATTAAACAAAAGATCTCCCTGGCCTCTGGGCCCCACTCTGTGGAGATCCGGGGGTACTGCATAGCCAACTTCACGGTCAAGGGCGTGGAATTCAGTAACTTCCGACTCTACGTCCTCCCCCATCTCTGCGCTGCCACGCTCCTGGGATTGGACTTCCAGTGTAACCTGCAAAGTTTAACATTCAAATTCGGTGGCCCCATACCCCCCTTCAGTGTTTGCGGCCTCACGACCCTCAAGGTTGACCCGCCTTCCCTGTTTGCAAACCTTACCCCCAATTGCAAACCCGTCGCCACCAGAAGCAGACGGTACAGTGCCCAGGACCGGACCTTCACTAGGTCGGAAATCCAATGGTTACTAAAGGAAGGCCAGCAACAGCCCCTGGAGAGCTCAAGTGGTGGTTGTAAAGACCGGGGAGAAACATAGGATGGTCATTGACTACAGTGAGACCATCAACAGGTAGACGCAGCTCGATGCGTACCCTCTCCCCCGCATATCTGCAATACAAGGTTTTCTCTACAGTAGACCTTAAATCAGTCTACCACAAGCTTCCCATTCACCCGGACGACCGCAAGTACACTGCATTCGAAGCAGATGGGCGGCTCCAACACTTTTTAAGGGTTCCCTTTGGTGTCACAAATGGGGTCTCTGTCTTTCAACGGGAGATGGACCAAATGGTTGACCGGTACGATCTGCGGGCCACGTTCCCGTACCTCGACAATGTCACCATCTGCGGCCACGACCAGCAGGACCACGACACCAACCTCCGCAAATTCCTGCATACCGCAAAAATCCTTAACTTAACCTATAACAAGGACAAATGAGTGGTTAGCACCGATCGCCTAGCCATTCTCAGCTACGTAGTGCACGATGGAGTCATAGGCCCAGATCACGAACGCATGTGCCCCCTCATGGAGTTTCCCCTCCCCCACTGCCCCAAGGCCCTGAAACGTTGCTTGGGCTTCTTTTCACGCACCCTCCACGCCTCAGAAATCTGCCATTCCTCCGTCGAGAAGGAGGTCCAAGCCATCGTCGAAGCTGTGCGGCATTGGAGGCATTACCGGGCCGGCAGGAGATTCACTATCCTCACTGACCAACGGTCGGCAGCCTTCATGTTTGACAATGCACAGCGGGGCAAAATTAAGAATGATACGATCTTACGGTGGAGGATCGAGCTCTCCACCTATAATTACGAGATCTTGTAATTATACAAGAGAGGGGAAGCTCAACGAGCCTCCTGATGCCCTGTCCCGCGGCACTTGTGCCAGTGTACAAGTAGACCGACTCCGGACCCTCCACGACAACCTCTGCCACCCGGGGGTCACCCGGTTCTTCCACTTTGTTAAAACCCGCAATCTGCCCTACTCCATCGAGAAGGTCAGGACCGTAACCAGAAACTGCCAAATCTGCGCGGAATGCAAACTGCACTTCTACAGGCCAGAGAAAGCGCACCTGGTGAAGGCTTCCCGCCCCTTTGAACGCCTCAGCGTGGATTTCAAAGGGCCCCTTCCCTCCACCGACCGCAACAAGTATTTCTTAAACGTGATTGATGAGTACTCCCGGTTCCCTTTCGCCATCCCCTGTTCCGATATGACGGCTGCCACCGTCATTAAAGCCCTCCACAGCATCTTTACCCTGTTCGGTTTTCCCGCCTACATCCATAGCGATAGGGCGTCCTCCTTCATGAGTGACGAGTTGCGTCAATTCCTGCTCAGCAAGGGCATTGCCTCCAGCAGGACGACCAGTTACAACCCCCGGGGAAACGGGCAGGTAGAGAGGGAGAATGGGACGGTCTGGAAGGCCGTAGGGGTCCAAGAATCTCCCAGTGTCCCGATGGCAGGAGGTCCTCCCCGATGCACTTCACTCCATCCGATCACTACTGTGCACTACTACCAACGAAACACCTCATGAACGTCTCCTTGCCTTCCCTAGGAAGACCTCCTCGGGGACCTCGCTCCCAACATGGCTGGCAGCCCCCGGACCCGTACTACTCTGCAAACACGTAAGGGCCCATAGGTCGGACCCACTGGTCGAGAGAGTACATCTCCTCCATGCTAACCCCCAGTAGGCCTATGTGGCACACCCCGACGGCTGTCAAGACACAGTCTCCCTCCGGGATCTGGCCCCCGCTGGATCCCCCCCACCAACGCCAACCATTTTTTCACCGACACCTTCCCAGGGGGATCCGTCCTCCCACTGGCCCCATCCGGATGCGATGAAGCTGAAGATGACACGCTCCCAGAGCCATGGATGCCTGAGCCGACGCCAGCATCACCGCCCAGACTGCGACGTTGGCAGAGGACGACCAGGGCCCCCGACCGGCTGATAGTTTCATTATAAAATGAACTTGTAAGTAGTTGTCTGTAAATATGCGTATTGCATGTAAAGGCACCGAAGGGTACGGCTATAACCTCTACCACTGTAAAAGCAAGGCCACCAACCCTGCCGGACTCTTTTTTTAAACAGGGGGTGAATGTGGTGGGCTATATTAGGGGTATCGCGGTACCTAGGTGGGATGTACCTTGTACTGTAGTATGAGTGGTAGAACCTGCCTGCTGGTTCCGCCCAGCAGGCGGAGCATAAGAGTCTGTGTTTCACCCACAGCAGTCATTCTGTACCAGATCTGCTGGGGTAACTACTTGTTCATTAAAGCCTTCAATTGGACTACAATCGCTTCAGTAGTGACTGATCATGCATCATTGATATGGGGATTGACATATTTGTTACTGATTATTGTTTATTGTTGGTGGGTGTAAAATTGGGAAAAAATGCGAAAAAGGAGGAGAATAAAAAATATTTATTTGATCTACATTTTGAGGGCCTGGTTGCTGTTGAGGGCTGGGGGACGGGGGTGGTTTGTGAATTGTTATAAAAATTTGTATTAAAATATATTTTTTAAATGAAGGGAAGTGAGAACCACGCAGCATTAATACTCCAGATGATACTTTGAGTATGTTTCGGACAGTTTGACAGAGTCGGTGGTGACTGTGGTGCTGTCAGAACATTGTGGGTTGAGGTCCCACTTGAGCACAGAAACACGGCTGGGACTCTTGTGCTCCGCTGAGGGAGTGCTACACTGTCAGATGTGCCACCTTTCGAATGAGGCCTTGATCGGAGAGGCCTTTTTTTTGCAGTGGAAATCTCCTTAAAGTTCTCGCCATGTCACCCAACATCCCCAAAACAGATAATTTGGTTGTTGGCACATTTCTGTTTTGTGGGATTTTGCTGTGCATAAAATGGCCGCCGGGTTGACTACATTTCAAAGCAATCCTCTTTTGGTAATTGCTCGGTTTCCAGCTGCTGAGCACCACAGTTGTCTGGGAGGGAGAGTAAATGAACCTTGATCTAGTTTCCTGCAGTTAGCCTCTCGGTTCCCTTTTCATAACATGGAAGCAGTTAATTTGATCTCTCAGTGATTTTGAACTTGACCTTAAATATTAAGATGACCCCGGTGCCAAGATGGTTAATCTCGTTGCCGGGTCTGGAATTTATTTTTCTTTCTCAGTGTCTGGGTGCTGCTGGCAAGACTGGCACCTATTGCCCATTTGATGTGCATGAGTAAACCACATCGGTGGTGAAGGACTGGAGTCACATTTAGGTCCGATCAGTTAAGCTTGGCAGCTTTCCTGATGGATTTTACAAACCCTGTTTAAATGAACTCCCAATTGTCAAGCTGTCATGGTGGGATTTGAACTTGCGTTCTCTGTTCGACAAGGCCTTTGGTTTACCAGCCCAATAATGTAACTGCGGCACTAAATACCCGTTAATAGAAGTGAATACGTAAAGCAGAGACACATACTCCCTTGCCATTTATATTAAGCCCTTTGACAAAGTGACTCCCTGTGCTGCAGAGTTTATGGTGAGACTTAGTTTATTAATCATAGAATTTACAGTGCCGAAGGAGGCCATTCGGCCCATCGAGTCCGCACCGGCCCCTGGAAAGAGCACCCCACCAAAGGTCCACACCTCCATCCTATCCCCATAACACAATAGCCCCACCCAACACTAAGGGCAATTTTGGACACTTTCATGGCCAATTCACCTACCCTGCACATCTTTGGACTGTGGGAGGAAACCGGAGCACCCGCAGGAAACCCACGCGCACACGGGGAGGATGTGCAGACTCCGCACAGACAGTGACCCTAGCCGGAATCGAACCTGGGACCCTGGAGCTGTGAAGCAATTGTGCTATTCACAATGCTACCGTGCT
Source organism: Scyliorhinus torazame (assembly GCF_047496885.1). Taxonomy (NCBI): domain Eukaryota; kingdom Metazoa; phylum Chordata; class Chondrichthyes; order Carcharhiniformes; family Scyliorhinidae; genus Scyliorhinus; species Scyliorhinus torazame. The sequence goes on from NC_092725.1 coordinate 55,636,333, forward strand.
GCCCTAATCTAGCGCCTGGAAGAGATACTTTGCCTGGTCGGGTTACCTTGGAACTTTGCTGTCACTATGGCATCGTACGTGTGTTGGATGTGCCAGACGTCCAACTCGGTGATGTTGGCCTAATGGTAGAAAGCCCAATACCAAGTTGTTAATCCTTGCAGTGTAGTTGATATAATCTGGTGAAAATGCGAAATATTCTGGCTCTATTTTTTTCTCTTCTGGCTTCTTGAGAAAATGTATCTGCAAAAACAAATAGCACTGTACTTGACTTTCATTAAAATGATATATAAAAGATGACGGTCCTCCCGAGATTCCTGTTTGTATTTTAGTGTCTCCCCATCTTTATTCCGTGGTCCTTTTTTAAACGGGTCAACAAAGTGATCACTGGCTTTATTTGGGCGGGCATGACTCCGCGGGCTAAGGAAGGTAATGCTTGAGCGGAGTCGGGGAGAGGGCGGGCTGGCGCTGCCAAATTTAAGTAACTATTACTGGGCAGCGAATATAGCCATGATCAGGAAATGGGTGGTAGGGGAGGGGTCGGCATGGGAGCGTATGAAGGCAACTTCATGCAAGGGCACCAGTCTGGGGGCGTTGCTAACTGCGCCTCTGCCATTCCCGCCGGCACGGTACTCCACCAGCCCCGTGGTGGTGGCGGCCCTGAGAGTCTGGGGGCAATGGGGGAGACATGTGGGAGCAGAGGGAGCATCGGTCTGGTCCCCAATCTGTAATAATCACCAGTTTGCCCAGGGAAGTATGGATGGGGGGTTCCGGATATGGCGGAGAGCAGGGATTGAGAGGATGGGGGATATGTTTATAGAGGGGAGCTTTCCGAGTATGAGGGCGCTGGAGGAGAAGTTTGGGTTGGCGAGGGGAAACAAATTCAGGTATCTGCAGGTACGGGACTTCCTACATAAACGGGCGTCAACCTTCCCGCTCCTATCGCTAAGGGGGATTCAGGATAGGGTAGTTTGCAGAGGGTGGGTAGGAGAAGGGAGCGTCTCTGACATTTACAAGGAACTTATGGGGTCAGAGGAGATGCCGACCGAGAAGCTGAAGCACAAGTGGGAGGAGGAGCTGGGAGGAGAGATAGAGGATGGTCTATGGGCGGACGTGTTGAGTAGAGTCAATGCCTCAGCAACATGTGCCAGGCTCAGCCTGATACAATTCAAGGTCGTTCATCGGGCTCACATGACAGTGGCCCGGATGAGCAGATTCTTTGGGGTGGAAGACAAGTGTACAAAATGTGCGGGTGGACCAGTGAACCATGTCCACGGATATGTCCGAAGCTTAGGGGATTTTGGCAGGGATTTGCAGATGTCATGTCCACGGTGTTAAAAACAAGGGTGGCACCGAGTCCAGAGGTGGCGAGTTTCGGAAGACCAGGGAATCCAGGAGGAGAAAGAGGCAGACGTTCTAGCCTTTGCTTCCCTGGTAACCCGGAGACTGATACTATTAGCTTGGAGGGACTCAAAGCCCCCGAAGTCGGAGACCTGGCTATTTGACATGGCTAGCTTTCTCTGTTTGGAGAAAATCAAGTTCGCCTTGAGAGGGTCACTGTTAGCGTTCGCCCGGAGGTGGCAGACGTTCGTCGATTTCTTCGCAGAAAATTAATCGTCAGCAGAAGGGGTGGGGGGGTGGTTAGTTTAGCTTGGAGTAGGGAGTTAATAAAGGTGGGACCTGTAAGGAAGGGAGACGGCTTTTGCACTATGTTCATAGCTTCATGTACATTGTTTATTTTGTTGTTGTTATAATACCAAAAATACCTCAATAAAATGTTTATTAAAAAAAAAATGATATTATAAGTATATATAGAATTTTTAGATACAAAGTACAATTTAAGATATTTTAAACCATGTTCTCACAGACTCTGTTTGCTTTGCCTTGCTAAAATATTTCGGCATTGGGCCGTTCTCCAATAAGTAAATCCTGTTGCAGGGGTGCTGTTTCTTATTACGTTGATGGACGTGGATAGCAGGAAACAGATTCCAAGTTGGAAGTATAAGTTGAAGCATTTCAGCTGGCAAAATGCTGATTCTTTCATGAAGTGAATCTGGAAAAGGTTAACCTCTTATGCAGGTTAATTATGCACGGAAGTATTTTGCCCCCCCCCTTTTTTTTTTTTGCTCTTCAAACCCTCTCATGCAGTCTGTGATTTGTGACACGGGTTTCAACAGCAGCACACTTGGCCCCTGTCCTACTAAATTACTCTTTTAAGATAAGTCGGTGACAATGGCGCGGCAGGGGAGGGGGTGGGAGGGGAGGAGGGGGATGTGATTTACGTATCACTTCAGCAAACAGGGAGAAAATCTGATGTTTCCTTTCGCTTTGTTTTATCTTATTTGTCCAGCAGGAAGCAATCAAGTAAAAAGGAACCCATCGAGACACAATATCACATGAAGTGAAGTTGAATTCTCTTCTCATGCTGAATGCCTCCCATTACAATTGGACGGTTAAAAATTTGGTAGTGTTTCAGAATGGTTTCTCTTAACATCACATCATTTCAAAATCACTTTTGATTTAATTTGATTTATTATTGTCACATGTATTAGTATACAGTGAAAAGTATTGTTTCTTGCATGCTGTATAAACAATGCATACCGTACATTGGGAAGGAAGGAGAGACTGCAGAATATAATGTTACAGTTATAGTTAAAGCAAGGTGTAGAGAAAAGATCAACTTAATACGAGGTAGGTCCATTCAAAAATCTGATGGCAGTAGGGAAGAAGCTGTTCTTGAGTCGGTTGGTACGTGACCTCAAACATTGGTATCTTTTTCCTGACGTAAGAAGGTGGAAGAGAGTACGTCCGGGGTGCGTGGGGTCCTTAATTATGCTGGCTGCCTTTCTGAGGCAGTGGGAATTATAGATAGAGTCAATGGATGCGAGGCTGGTTTGCGTGATGGATTGAGCTACATTCACGACCTTTTGTAGTTTCCTGCGGTCTTGGGCAGAGCAGGCTCCATACCAAGCCGTGATACAACCAAAAAGAATACTTTCTATGGTGCATCTGTAGAAGTTGATGAGAGTCGTAGCTGACATGCCAAATTTCCTTAGTCTTCTGAGAAAGTAGAGTCGTTGGTGAGCTTTCTTAACTATAGTGTCGACATGGGGGGACCAGGACAGTTTGTTGGTGATCTGGACACCTAAGAACTTGAAGCTCCTGACCCTTTCTACTTCATTCCCATTGATGTAGACAGGGGCATGTTCTCCATTACGCTTCCTGGAGTCGATGACAATCTCCTTTGTTTTGTTGACATTGAGGGAGAGATTATTGTCCTCGCACCAGTCCACCAGATTCTCTATCTCATTCCTGTACTCTGTCTCGTCATTGTTTGAAATCCGACCCACTACGGTGGTGTCATCAGCAAATTTGAAAATCGAGTTGGAGGGGAATTTGGCCACACAGTCATAGGTGTATAAGGAGTATAGTAGGGGGCTGAGGACACAGCCTTGTGGGGCACCGGTGTTGAGGATGATCGTGGAGGAGGTGTTGTTGCCTATCCTTACTGATTGTGGCCTGCGGGTTAGAAAGTTCAAGATCCAGTCGCAGAGGGAGGAGCCGAGGCCAAGGCCACGGAGTTTGGAGATAGGTTTCGGAGGAATGATGGTGTTGAAGGCTGAGCTGTAGTCGATAAATAGGAGTCTGACATAGGTATCTTTGTTATCTAGGTGTTCCAGGGTAGAGTGCAGGGCCATGGAGATGGCGTCTGCTGAGGACCTGTTGCAGCGGTAGGCGAACTGTAGTGGATCAACGCAATCAAGGAGTTGATTCGTGCCATTTCATTTCATAGAATTTACAATGCAGAAGGAGGCCTTTCGGCCCATCGAGTCTGCACCGGCTCTTGGAAAGAGCACCCTACCCAAGGTCCACACCTCCACCCTATCCCCATAACCCAGTAACCCCACCCAACACGAAGGGCAATTTTGGACACTAAGGGCAATTTATCATGGCCAATCCACCTAACCTGCACATCTTTGGACTGTGGGAGGAAACCGGAGCACCCGGAGGAAACCCACGCACACACGGGGAGGATGTGCAGACTCCGCACAGACAGTGACCCAAGCCGGAATTGAACCTGGGACCCTGGAGCTGTGAAGCAATTGTGCTATCCACAATGCTACCGTGCTGCGCCAAACTAACCTTAGCCATGACTAACCTTTTTGAAGCACTTCATGATGATGGATGTCAGAGCCACTGGACGATTTCTTAATTTGAGAAAAGAAAATCTGAAACAAATGAATGGATTTCCTCCCTGATCACAAAGCATATCAAAATAAGAAATATTAAAACCCGGGATATACACACGTGTGTTATAAGACAATGGTGTAGAGTAATGGCTGCGATTTACCGGCTGTGTACCGCTGGAATCAGGGCTGGACGCAGCTGGTAGACTCCGGGAGAAGCCTCCCGCCGGATTCCTGATGGCCATTACTATCTAACCTGAGGATTCCCTTGTGAATGAGTTTGGGCATTTTAGTGTCATTTCCTGCACTGAGGAGAACGGCCCCGTTAATCCCAGAACGGAGTCTGAATTTATTTTGGTCAGATCGCACCCACTGTCACTGGACTAGTAATTATTACAAATTCATTGATAGGATGTGGGTATCTCTGACTGGCACTTATTGCCCATCCCTAATTGCCCTTGAATTGAGTGTCTTAATAATTTATTTCAGAGGACAGTTCAGAGTCAACCTGATGTGGGTCTGGAGTCCCATGTAGGAAGATTTTCTTGCCTAAAGGACATCGGTGGACCAGATGGTTCTTACAACATTTATTTTTTACAACAATTGACAGTGGTCATTAGTCTTTTAATTCCGGATATTTATTGAATTTAAATTTAAATTTCACTATCTGGCATGGTGGGATTCGAACCAGAGCATTACCCAGAGAGCATTACCATGGGCCTCTTGGTTAATAGTCCAGTGACAATACTTTTATACCACTGCCTCCCACATAAATCCAGAGGCCTGTGCCAATGCCCTGGGGACACAGGCTCAAATCCCCCCACAGTGGAGGTGAAATTTTAATTCTGTTAATGAAATACATAATCGAGAGCTAATCTGGGTAATAGTGACGGTGAAACTATCGTGGATTTCCTTAAAGAAACCATCTGCTTCACTAATGTCTTTCAGGGAAGGAAATGTGCCGTCCTCCCCTGGTCTGGCCTACATGTGACTCCAGGCCACAGTGATGTAATAATAATAATAATCGCTCATTGTCACAAGTAGGCTTCAATGAAGTTACTGTGAAAAGCCCCTAGTCGCCACATTCCGGCGCCTGTTCGGGGAGGCCGGTACGGGATTTGATCCGGCGCTGCTGGCATTGTTCTGCATACAAGCCAGCTGTTTAACCCATTGTGCTAAACCGGCCCCTGTGGTTGACTCTTCACAGCCCTCTGAAAATGTTCAAGGGCATTTAGGGATGGGCAATAAATGCTGGCTTTGCCACCGATGCCTAGATCCCAACAAAAGATTTTTTTTTTTTAAACGCTGGCTTCTACATGCAAGGATGCCTGGAGATTTCTTTGTATCCTCTGGTGATGATGGGAGGTATAATGTCACAGAATTGTTACTGCTCAGACGAGGCTAATCCAATGCACTCTTGGCTGGTTTCCCACATTCAACCCTCTAGATGCTTGGATATTTGCGGTTCATGTCCTACTTTGTACCAAGACTTGTCTAACTATCACCCCTGTTTCCCTGACCTGTAATGGCTTCCAGCTTGGTAAAGACTTGATTTTAAGATTCCTATCCTTGTTCTCAAATCCCTTCATGGCCTCGCCCCTCCCCATCTCAGTAATCTGCTACAAACCACACGACTCCCTGAGATCTCGGCTGTCCTCCAGTTCTGGCCACAAATATCCAAAATTTCAATCCTTCGGGTGATGAGACCTGAAGCTCTGCAGTTTGCTCCATAAATCTCTTCCCACCTTTTTACCTTCTGTCATCACTTAAGATGCTCCTGAAAGCCTAGCCTTTCATCGTCTGCCCTAATATCTCCTTGCTGCGGCTAGATGCTTGAAGTGTGTTGGCACATTTTACTATGTTAATGGGGCTATCGAAATGTAAGTTGTTGTTGGAGAGTGAGAAAACAAGGAGCTGTGAGGTTTGCTTTGTAAACGGCCAAGTCACAAAAAGGCGAGAGAGCCCCGCACTAAGAGAACAACCGGCAAAGGCTGAGAGAGGGAATAGGTTGCGGAGGATAGACAAAGGGCCAACTTTTAAAAGGTTGGAGAGTAGGATCTAAAAGCAGAGGGACAGTTAAAGGAGCTTCGTTGTATGTGAGGAAGATCCCAGGAGATGGACTGTGACTGTGATTTAGCTAAATCTTGTGAGCGGTCAAAATCGTGATTTGTGCCGACGTGATCTTATTTTGAGATCTTCGCCGACTCCCGCTGGTGACGTGATCAGGTTCATGTCCTTTCTAGGTGTAACCTATTTCAATATATTAACATAACTTCACAGATTATTAAAGGAGCCCGGGAGCACGGAGGTGCCTGTAGGCTTCGGAGTGTTGAGGGATAGGCTGGGCATTGCCCCAGCAGTGCCCAGGAGGCAGTGCCAGGGATTCCGACAGGGGGTGTTACCCTCCTCCATTGGAAGGGGAATTTGGAGAGGGGAGAGTCTTGATACCTGTCAGGGGGAGGGGGTTGCCTTGATGCTGAGCTTCTGGTGGTTGGGGAGGAGGGGGGTCCTTTTCCCTTTGAAATTGGAACATCTGTCAAAAATGGTGTCCTGATTTCAGAATCCTGGCGTTGTCGGTGTTTTTAGGCTCCACCCCTCCAGCTGGCTGTGTGATCCTCTCCAGCACTTGAAATTGCAGAGTGCTGTTTAATCAGGTGAGAAAAGGCTCCAAGTTTCACTCAGCATTTCCTGCCTGATCCATCACTCTGTGTAATGTTGGGGAGATTGCAGTGTTGTAATATGCTGGGTATTATGTAACTGCCTGAGTTGGTGTACGTTTAAAGTGCTAGCTGACTTTCTGATAAATATATGCCTCTGATAAGCGTAACTGTGCAGGGCCAAGTGGCTTTGTATCATCCTGCCAGACTTGGATTGAACAGCTAAAGGTGTCGCAGGGTTGGACGAGGGAGGGGTTATGGTGTGGGGCAATGTTTAGAGAGCGTCAACACATCGCACAGACCATGGAAGGGGGAGGGGGAGCTGACAAATGGGGTTCAGGACAGTGTTTTTTAAAAAATCTGTTCATGGGATGTGGGCATCGCTGGCTGGGCCAGTGAATCTTCTGATGTGATTACGAAGAAGGAATACACTTCCACGTTTTTCTTCTTTTTTTGTTTTCTTTTAAAAAAAAAAATTAATTTAGAGTAGCCAATTATTTTTCTTTTTCCAATTAAGGAGCAATTTAGCATGGCCAATCCACCTAACCAGCACATCTTTGGGTTGTGGGGTGAAACCCACGCAGACATGGGGAGAATGTGCAGACTCCACACAGACAGTGACCCAGGGCCAGGACCCGGGTCCTCAACGCCGTAGTCCCAGTGCTAACCACTGTGCCACATGCTGCCCGTGACTTGTAGTTACTGACTGCATACCAACTGCTTTCCACGGCAGCAGCTGACTACTTCTTAACTTCTGGGCAACATCTTCGCACTGTTGACCACCCTCTACGTGAAGAGAGAATTCTTCAGCTTGCCCATCCTAATTGAAATCTGCCTCCCCCTTGACCTCATTAAAGCTGCCATTCCTGGCTATTCTGTTAAATGTTTTGCACCCCTCTAAAGAAGGACACTTCGGTCGTGCCATTTACAATCTCAGGATGTCACAAAATGCACAACAACCAACGATGCACTCTCATTAAGTGTATCCACTCTCGTTAAGTGTATCCACTCTCGTTAAGTGTATCCACTCTCGTTAAGTGTATCCACACTCGTTAAATATATTCACTCTCGTAACTGCTCCTATTTCTTATGTTCTTGGATTTGTTCCGATGCAGGAAATGCAGCAGGCAGTTTGTTCACAGCAGGGTGTCTCAAACAACAATGATATAGTTGTCCGAATGAAACATACGTTGGATTCTGCAAATCTGAAATACTTTGAGCTGCTCTGATGGATGGTCATGACTGAAATGTTAGATCTGGCTCCTCTCAGCAAGGACACTGACCGACCTGCTGAGTATTTTGCGTTTTTACATCGAGGTGGTCGTACCAGGTGAACTGTCCCGCCCTCTCTGAGAGGGCAGATAGAGCCTCGAGTTAATAATTCACCTCAGCGATGACCTCTCCAACAGTGCACCACTCCCTAAGTGTACTGCACTGGGAGTGTCAACCTAAATTTTTTGTCCTCCGGCCTCTGGAGTGGGACTTGAACCCACGGCCTTCCTATTCTGAGGACTCGGAGTTTCTTCCTGAGATTCCCCCCCCGCCCCGCCCCGCCCCATCGGATGAGCTGGCTCAGATGTTGTTCATCACTCATCCCACCAACACCTGGGATTGCTCCCCACTTCGCCACCTCGGGGACGTAGGCCATTATTGCAGTGGTGGGAACTGTACACAGATGTTGTCAGATCAGAACATTGTGTGACTGCCGGGGATTGGAATTCCACTGATTTGGCAGTGAGACCAAGTTGCTCTGTTTGTTGGCAGCTCCCACTATTTGGACAAATCCTTTCCTCTTCTCCCTTGGCAGGGTCAAGGACCACCCATGGAGCCCTTTGGATCTGCAGATGTTATTTCGAATCTGGACAATGTGAAGTATTTTGATTAGTGTTTTAAAAATAAAAAGGTTTTGTGCAGCATGCCTATTTTTTGGGGGTTGCGGGAGGAAATTAAAACACCGGCATCGAACCTTGTCGTGGAATGTTTTGCATCAATCAAATTTCCATTTGCTCCCTTCAGAGTATTGTTTTTTTCAAAATAATTTTAATTTAAGGTATGGGTGGCCACTGGGGGGGAGTAGATTTTTTTTCTTATCTAATCTTATCTGCGTTCCCAGGTATAGCAGGGTCTGTGTGTCGGGTAAGTCTATCTCCAGTCTGCCTTAGTGCCCATTCCTCGATCCCTCCCACCCTCCCCATGTTCACAAGAGAACGCTTGAATTTTTCACTCTCTCCTCAACCCTCCCCTCAAACTAACCGACAAACCATCCTTGCTAACCCAGCGAGGTGAGCACTTTCTGCGAAGAGTTCAAACTTTTTCGACAACAATGCAAAAACATTTTGATGTTCATGATCGGTATTAAAGAAAAAAGGTCTTAACTCTGCCAGGAAGGTACTTTTTGCAAGAAAATCCAAAATTTAAGGGAGAAGCAACTCGAATTTTCAGACACACATTGAAAATAGTGGTACATCACGCAGAGCGTGCTGTCTGATTTAATGCCAAGTTTCGCAATCCTTTGGTAACTGGCATGAGATCCCTCCAACTTGGAAAGCTTTGAATCCACACAGACAGGTGATACCGTCTCTGGTGCCTTGGCCAACGGGCTTTCCCTTCGCTTCAACCAATATCAGCACAGCAGCAAATGAACTCATTCATTTTACTGTTGTCTGCGGGATCTTACTGTGCGGAAGATGGACAGCGCTTTTGTCTTCACGACAATGAGCGCTGCAATTTGAACTGTAATTGCAGTTGCAGCTTTGTGAGATCTACCTGAGAGACCTGTTAAGTCCCCAATAAACAATTATTTATTTTTCTTCCAATGCTGTTATTAACGCCAGCTGAGTTGTTTTTGAGGATAAGCTTTTTTTTTATTGAAGATCAATGTTAATATACAGCCAGAGATGGCATTTTATGATGATCCGGCATAATTATGGGTCACAGGAGGAGCCCGTGGAAAGTTGACTCCCAGGAGGAGGTCTTTCTCACGGTTTAAAATTAAAGGCTGCGTTGGCTGACATTCCTGCCGTTTCACTCTGTTCAGTGATTTTTGTTTTGCCTCAGGCTCCCCTCTTCAATGTGACGTTGCTGATATAATCTGGACATAGCTGTGCTGCAGTGTTCAAAATACGCGTGGGCTGCAGACACATTCGCCCTCGGAATGCACCAAATCGCCCGGGAAAATTGACAGGAAGATTTCACTTCACTCTACTTCCCTAATTAGGGCAGTGAGGATCCCTGCGGCCTCACTCTATCAATTTGGGCTAAACCTGGGCACCATTCAGGGAATGCCACGGAATGATTTGTGGGCCACACCTGTCTGGGGTCTGTTGGAACTGCAAATAGAGTAAGGACATTGTTTTATAATAAAGTTAGAGTGCCCAATTATTTTTTTCCAATTAAGGTGCATTTTAGCATGGCTAATCCACCTGCCCTGCACATTGTTTTGGGTGGGGGTGAGTCCCATGCAGACACGCGGAGAATGTGCAAACTCCACACAGACAGTGCCCCGGGGCTGGGATCGAACCCATAGAGGCTGCGCCGCCATTCATTATGATCATGGCTGATCATCCAATTCAATAGGTTAAATCCTTTGATCCCCTTCGTCCTAAATTCAATATCCAACTGCTTCTTGAAAACATTCTGGGCAGGATTTACCAACCACCCCAGCGCATGTTTTTCGGTGGCGGAGACGGCCTGGCAGCATGATCTACCGGCCCCACCCTTGTCACGGGATTTTGCGGTGACCGAACCCTCCGTCGGCGGGAAACCCGTGCGCCGGCGTGGGACCGGAACTTCCAGCCGGTAAATCCCACCCACAATGTTTTGGCCTCAATTACTTCCTGTAGTAACAGGCCGACTGCTGTCTGGGTGAAGAAGTTTCTATTCATCTCTGTCCTAAATAGTCTACCTTGTATCTTCAGACTGTGACCCCTGGTTCTGGACACCCCCACCATCGGGAACATCCTTCCTGTATTTACCCTAGCCAGTGATGTTAGAGATGGCTCTTTGTGTGTAGAGGTATCTGTCAGTTATTTTGCAAAACACTTTTGCCTGTTTTCTTGTGCCAATTTAAATACTGTGGTCTCTAGGAAATTAATGTTTTCCTTGTGTGTTAATTGTTGCGTTAAATTGAATGGAGGGGTGATGATAATTGAGGATAATGATGAATTCCTCTAATACCTGATTCTGTACAGGTCCAAAAACCTCATACATGAACACATGTACGGAAGGTAATGTTACTATGTGACTACATCACCCAATAAAGGAGTTAGAATGAAAAAAGGTAGCCCCGAAAACCAAAAGGTAGCCCCCGAGAAAGTCTCGAGAATAGGCCTCTAAATTAAACTACTTTGACCCCTGCGGTGTGCCACTTCGATACAGAATTCACAGCATCGAAACAGGCCATTCAACCCACCATCTCAATGCTGGTGTTTATGCTCCACACGAGCCTGTTGCCAGCTGTGGCACAGTTGGTAGCATTCTCGGCTCTTGAGTCAGAAGGTTGTGGGTTCGAGTCCCGCTCCCGAGACTAAAGCACAGAATCTAAGCTAAAAGTTGTGGTACGGTACTGAGGGAGTGCTGCATTGACAGAGGCAGTATCAAGGCACTGTCTGCTGTTCTCTGAGGTGGACAGGAAGGATCCATGGCATTATGTCAAAGAAGAGCAGCAAGGTTCTCCCCAGTGTCCTGGCTAATATTTACCCCTTGATCAACATCACAAATACCTTAAATTTCCTGGTCTATCATTGCATTGCTCTTTGTGGAATCTTGCTGTGTGCAACTTGGCTGCTACATTTCCTACTTTCCATTACAACAGTGACTGCACTTCAAAAAGTACTTCATCGGCTGTTACCTTGGCAGAGGTGGTCGCTTCATATTGGGGGTGCCGCTGCCTATCACTGACCGGCGTCAGGATGGCACTGCTGGCTGCCAACTACGACGTGCTGTGGACCAACCCACGGGTGAAGCAGGCAGTGCGGAGCCTTGTCAGTGACACCTCGCTGCACCAGACAGCAGGCGCCGGGGGTCTTTCATGATCAACCAGCAGCACCAAGAGGGCCAGAACCGCCTGGCCACCGCCCCCAACTCCCAAAGCTCGGGTGAGGGGCCTGCAGCAGCGGAGACCGCACACTGGCCCCAGAGTGAAGATAACGAGGAGCCCGGCTCAAAGAACAAAGAAAATGACAGCACAGAAACAGGCTCTTCGGCCCTCCCAGCCTGCGCCGATCCAGATCCTTTATCTAAACCTGTCACCTATTTTCCAAGGATCTACTTCCCTCTGTTCCCCGCCCGTTCATATATCTGTCCTGATGCATCTTAAATGATGCTATCGTGCCCGCCTCAACCACCTCCGCTGGCAAAGCGTTCCAGGCACCCACCACCCTCTGCGTAAAAAACTTTCCACGCACATCTCCCTTAAACTTTCCCCCTCTCACCTTGAAATCGTGACCCCCTTGTAATTGACACCCCCACTCTTGGAACAAGCTTGTTGCTATCCACCCTGTCCATACCTCTCATAATTTTGTAGACCTCAAACAGGCCCCCCTCAACCTCTGTCTTTCCAACAAAAACAATCCTAATCTACTCAACCTTTCTTCATAGCTAGCACCCTCCATACCAGGCAACATCCTGGTGAACCTCCTCTGCACCCTCTCTAAAGCATCCATGTCCTTCTGGTAATGTGGCGACCAGAACTGCACGCAGTATTCCAAATGTGGCCTAACCAAAGTCCTATACAACTGTAACATGACCTGCCGACTCTTGTACTCAATACCCCGTCCGATGAAGGCAAGCATGTTGTGTGCCTGCGTTGCATACGGACCTGCAGCAACGATCTGCGTTGCCAACTTCAGGGTACAATGGACCTGAACTCCCAGATCTCTCTGTACATCAATTTTCCCCAGGACTCTTCCATTGACCGTACAGTCTGCTCTTGAATTAGATCTTCCAAAATGCATCACCTCGCATTTGCCTGGATTGAACTCCATCTGCCATTTCTCTGCCCAACTCTCCAATCTATCTATATTTTGCTGTATTCTCTGACAGTCCTCCTCGCTATCTGCAACTCCACCAATCTTAGAATCATCTGCAAACTTGCTAATCAGGCCACCTATACCTTCATCCAGATCATTTATGTATATCACAAATAACAGTGGTCCGAGCACGGATCCCTGTGGAACACCACTAGTCACCGTTCTCCATTTTGAGACACTCCCTTCCACCACTACTCTCTGTCTCCAGTTGCCCAGCCAGTTCTTTATCCATCTAGCTAGTACACCCTGAACCCCATATGACTTCACTTTTTCCATCAACCTGCCATGGGAAACTTTATCAAACGCCTTACTGAAGTCCATGTCTATGACATCTACAGCCCTTCCCTCATCAATTAACGTTGTCACTTCCTCAAAGAATTCTATTAGGTTTGTAAGACATGACCTTCCCTGCACAAAACTATGCTGCCTATCACTGATAAGTCTATTTTCTTCCAAATGTGAATAGATCCTATCCCTCAGTATCTTCTCCAATAGTTTGCCTACCACTGACGTCAAGGTCACAGGTCTATAATTCCCTGGATTATCCCTGCTACCCTTCTTAAACAAAGGGACAACATTAGCAATTCTCCAGTCCTCCGGGACCTCACCCGTGCTCAAGGATGCTGCAAAGATATCTGTTAAGGCCCCAGCTATTTCGTCCCTCGTTTCCCTCAGTAACCTGGGATAGATCCCATCCGGACCTGGGGACTTGTCCACCTTAATGCCTTTTAGAATACCCAAAACTTCCCCCTTCCGTATGCCGACTTGACCTAGAGTATTTAAACATCCATCCTTAGCCTCAACATCTGTCATGTCCCTCTCCTTGGTGAATACCGATGCAAAGTACTCATTAAGAAACTCACCCATTTCCTCTGACTCCACGCATAAATTCCCTCTTTTGTCTTTGAGTGGGCCAATCCTTTCTCTAATTACCCTCTTGCTCCTTATATACGAATAAAAGGCTTTGGGATTTTCCTTAACCCTGTTAGCCAAAGATATTTCATGACCCCTTTTAGCCCTCTTTATTGCGCGTTTGAGATTTGTCCTACTTTCCCGATATTCCTCCAAAGCTTCATCAGATTTAAGTCGCCTAGATCTTATGTATGCTTCCATTTTCATCTTAGCTAGTCTCACAATTCCACCCGTCATCCATGGTTCCCTAATCTTGCCATTTCTATCCCTCATTTTCACAGGGACATGTCTGTCCTGCACTCTAATCAACCTTTCCTTAAAAGACTCCCACATTTCAAATGTGGATTTACTAAAGAGCTGCTCCCAATCCACATTCCCTAGCTCCTGCCGAATTTTGTTATACTTGGCCTTTCCCCAATTTAGCACTCTTTCTTTAGGACCACTCTTGTCTTTGTCCATGAGTATTCTAAAACTTACGGAATTGTGATCGCTATTCCCAAAGTAATCACCGACTGAAACTTCAACCACCTGGCCGGGATCATTCCCCAATACCAGATCCAGTATGGCCCTTCCCGAGTTGGACTATTTACATACTGCTCTAAAAAACTCTCCTGGATGCTCCTTACAAATTCTGCTCCATCTACGCCTCCAACATTACATGAGTCCCATTCAATGCTGGGGAAGTTAAAATCTCCCATCATGACCACGACCACCCTATTGCTCCTATATTTTTCTATAATCTGTCCACATATTTGTACCTCTACTTCACGCTCGCTTTTGTGAGGCCTGTAGTAACGTCCCAACAATGTTACTTCACCCTTCCTATTTCTTAGCTCTACCCATATGACTTAATTGAGGCATACAAGATGATCAGAGGATTGGATAGGGTGGACATTGAGAGCCTTTTTCCTCAGATGGTGATGTCTAGCATGAGGAGACATACCTTTAAATTGAGGGGAGATAGATATAAGACAGATATCAGAGGTAGGTTCTTTACTCAGAGAGTAGTAAGGGCGTGGAATTCCCTGCCTGCAACAGTATGGACTCGCCAACACTAAGGACATTCAAATGGTCATTGGATAGACATATGGACAATAAGGGAATAGTGTAGATGGGCTTTAGAGTGGTTTCACAGGTCGGCGCAACATCGAGGGCCAAAGGGCCTGTACTGCGCTGTAATGTTCTATGTTCTATGTTGCCTCAGTGTTTGAATCCTCCATCGTGCCCTCCTTACTCATAGCTGTGATATCATCTCTGACCAGTAATGCAACTCCTCTACCCCTTTTACCTCACTCTCTATCCCTCCTGAAGCATCTATACCCTGGGATATTTAGTTGCCTGTCTTGCCCTTCCCTCAGCCAATTCTCCGTAATACCAATGACATCATATTCCCAGGTACTAATCCAAGCCCTAAGTTCATCTGCCTTAACTGCTACACTTCTCACATTGAAAAAAATGCACATCAGACCACCTGTCCCTTTGCGTTCATCATCTCTTCCCTGTCTACTCTTCCCATTAGTCACATTGAGTTTATTATCTAGTACCTTACTGGCTTTAGTTTCTGCCTCTTTACTGACCTCTAACTTCCTAATCTGGTTCCCACTCCTCTGCCACATTAGTTTAAAACCTCCCCAACAGTGTTAGCAAAAGCACCCCTAAGGACATTGGTTCCAGTCCTGCCCAGGTGTAGACCATCCGATTTGTAATGGTCCCACCGCCCCCAGAACCGGTTCCAATGTCCCAAAAATCTGAATCCCTCCCTCCTGCACCATCTCTCAAGCCACGTATTCATTCTGACTATTCTTGAATTTCTGCTCTGACTCTCTCGTGGCACTGGTAGCAATCCTGAGATTACTACCTCTGAGGTCCTACTTTTTAACTTATCTCCTAACTCCCTAAATTCTGATTGTAGGACCTCATCCCGTTTTTACCTATATCGTTGGTGCCTATATGCACCACGACAACTGGCTGTTCACCCTCCCCCTTCAGTATGTCCTACAGCCGATCTGAGACATCCCTGACCCGTGCACCCGGGAGGCAACATACCATTCGGGAGTCTCGTTTTCCACCACAGAAAAGCCTGTCTACTCCCCTTACGATTGAATCCCCTAAGACTATAGCACTGCCAGTCTTTTTCCCGCTTTTCTGTGCAGCAGAGCCAGCCACGGTGCCATGAGCCTGGCTACTGCTGCCTTCCCCTGGTGAGTCATCTCCTCCAACAGTATTCGGGTGAAGAAGAAGAAGCCAGGCGGAAGAGGAGGGGGAGGTGGCGGCGGAAGGAGGTATAGTGACTGGCTTCTGGAGGCTGGATGGGCGGCTCCGGAAAGCGGGCAAGGAGCTGGCGCCAGGACGTGATCAGGCCGCTGGGCAGGATGGTGGAGTAGAGGCAGAAGCAACTTGGAGAGAGAAACCGAGGGAACTGCTGGGCAGCAAAGGGGCAAAACAGTGAAGGAGGCAAAATAAATTAAAAGAAATGAAGGCAAGTATTCCATATGCATTCTTAACCACTTTATCTACCTGTCCTGCTGCCTTCAGGGATCTTTGAACATTAACCCAAGGTCCCTCTGGTCGTCTGTACTTCCTAGCGTCCTGCTGTTCATTGTCCTGCTGTTCATTGTATGATGCCTACCTTGTTAGTCCTCCCAAAATACATCACACTTTTCAGGATTAAATTCCATTTGCCACGGGTCTGCCCATCTGACCAGCCTGTCTAGATTATCCTCCAATCCAAGGCTCCTCCTCGGCTATTTCCCACACCACCACTGTGGTATTATGTAAATACAGGTTTGTCTGTCTTAATTTACCAGTCTGAAGGGTACAATAGAGTAGTGGTTATGTTACTGGACTAGTAACCTAGAAGCCTGGACTAATAATATGCAAGTGTCAAGTCATGTCTGTGTTTGTCTGTCTCTCTCTCTCTCTCTCACTCTCTCTCTCATTCTCTGTTCCACTGACTAGTCAAGTAATGACCTGCCATTGGTCTGATTCTGTGAGTATGTATATTATTAATATAGCCAGTATCCCAGACTCCTCCATCAGCATCCCTATAGCAGTCAGGCGGAATGTAGCTCTGAGTCTCAAGAGTTCACTGCGGATCCCACAAAGCCTCATGGTATCATTGCCTGGATACAGCAAGACCTGGCCAACAGGCAGGCTTGGGCCGATGAGTGACATGTGGCTATACTTCCAAAATACTTAATAGGCTGCAAAACACTTTGCAGATGTCCTGAGCTTATGAAAGGTGCCATATAAGTGTAAGTCCTTCCTCTAGTTCCTTTTTCTGCATACACACAGGGGCTTGGTGACTCCAGCTTCAATGATTGTGTGAAGTAAGTCTCGTTGCCGGGTAACAATCCATTAAAAATTGTATGAAGTGCTTTATGAGGAACCCTTTGATTTCCCCTCTCATTTGCACAATTGCTAAATAGTTTCCCCCCCCCCCCAGCGAATTGGCTCAAGGAAGCAATTCTGTCACTATCTTTAATTTAATAAGTTAATTACCAAGATAATTTTCATCCTCCTGAAATTAGCAATCACTGTTTCTTCCCCCCAAAGGCGTCAATGTAATCATTTTCAACACAAATCCATCAATACATTGTTTTGTTTTTTAAAATAAATTCCGAGTAACCAATTCATTTTTTCCCCAATTAAGGGCCAATTTAGCGTGGCCCATCTACCTACCCTGCACTTCTTTGGGTTGTGGAGGTGAGACCCACACAGACACGGGGAGAATGTGTATTGGATAATCCTTGTTTGCATAGATATTTTGTATAGAACGCCATTTCAGTGAGTGCAGGGTGAACAAATGGAACTGACGCCCTCGTAATATATTAAAAAGCACGCTCTAAATGTCATATTTTGTTATAAACTCCAAAATAATTTTCGAAAAAGACAGAGTAACAAAGCCCATTCCTTACTTTCGGACTGCTCCTGCCTGAAGCAGAAGATGGGACGAATTTTACAATTTGCAAACCTTGAGTGACTAAGGCATATGTTTACCCGATGATTGGTGCGCCACTTGATGCACTAGCAATTACGACGAGACGAGAGTAGAGAGTAATCGAGGCTTTATTACAGAGATGTGTGGCCTCCTACAGCTGTTGCCGAAATGGCTGCAGTTCGGAGAGCACACACATTTATACTCCGCCTTAGTACCCCTGGATCACCACGGAGTGGGATCCGGAGGCTAGGGAGATTCTTTGGTTAATGGGGTATACCGCGAGGGAGCAGCGCCTTACCGTATCGGGGTGGATGAAGCTCTCAGTGCTCCCGGAGTCCAGAAGGCAGGATATCTCATGCTTGTCGACCTTCACCTTTGTCGCCGCGGTCGCGAGGTTGTGCGGTCGGGACTGGTCGATCGTGATGGAGGCGAGACGCAGCTGGTCGTCAGCGGTTGTAGGCGATGAGCTGCCCGATGAGGTGCCCGACGGGCAGGGGTCCTGAGGCGGGGAAGATGGCATCACCCACGAGCCACACCTGGCCTGAGCGGGCAAGATGGTGGCGCCCTCGGGCCGCACGAGTCCTGGGGCAAGCCAGATGGCTCCGCCCATTGGTTGTGAGGCAAGCAAGATGGCGGCGCCCACGGGCCGCACGTGTTGTGAGGGGAGCAAGATGACGGCGCCCCTTGGGCCGCACGTGATCTGAGGCGAGGAAGATGGCGGCGCCCACTGGCCGCACGCGGGGGTGCAGGGACAATAGCGGCGATTGAGCGGGCCTGGCACACTGCAGCAAAATGTCCATTCTTGCCGCAGGCCTTGCAGAGCGCGCTCCGCGCCAGGCAGCGCTGCCGGGGCTGTTTTGTCTCTCCGCAGAAGTAGCACTTGGGTCCCTCGGGGTTGATTGGCTGACGCACGGCGCAGGCGTGGGTTTGGCTGGGGGCGGTCGCTGATGGGGTCCACAATGAGGTGGTTGCTGGCGGGGTCCATGATGCCCAGGAGGGGTGGGCCATGCGGTCGGCGCTTGTTTCTTGGTTGCCGCGAGGTCAAGCGTAGCCCCTTTTAAGAGGCGCTGGCGGATGTAGGCCGACCCTATGCCCATAATGAATGTGTCTCTCATTAGTAGGTTAGAATGTTCAGCGGCCGAAACGGCCTGGCAATCACAGTCTCTCACCAGGGCGAGCAGGGCACGCCAGAAATCTTCCACAGACTCTCCGGGAAATTGGTGCCGCGTGGACAGGAGGTGCCTGGCGTAGATCTTGTTGGTCTGCTGAGCGTAGTTCTCCTTCAGTAGTGCCATGGCCTCTGCGTAGGTAGGCGCGTCCTGGATGAGGGGAAAGACATCGGAGCTCAGCCGCGTGTACAGAATCTGGAGCTTCTGTGCTTCTGGGATTGGGTCTGTC
Organism: Scyliorhinus torazame; assembly: GCF_047496885.1. Classification (NCBI taxonomy): domain Eukaryota; kingdom Metazoa; phylum Chordata; class Chondrichthyes; order Carcharhiniformes; family Scyliorhinidae; genus Scyliorhinus; species Scyliorhinus torazame. The sequence goes on from NC_092725.1 coordinate 55,655,453, forward strand.
GCAGATCCGATGTACGCTTCAAAGCAAGCCAGCCAATGTGTGAAGTCCTTTTTGGCGTTGTCTGCTTGAGGATGCAGCTGCAGGCGATCAGGCTTGATGCGGAGATCCATCTTTGTAAAATCTCTGTGTAATAAATTGATGTACTATCAATTACGAGGAGACGAGAGTAGAGAGTAATCAAGGCTTTATTACACAGGTGTGTGGCCTCCTTCAGCTGCTGCCGAAATGGCTGCAGTTCGGAGAGCACACACATTTATACTCCGCCTACTGGGCAGAGCCAGCAGGCAGGGATCTACCTCCGTACCTGTAGTATAGGGGCCTTACCGTAATACCCTTGTATGCGGTGCAGTATATATAATATAATACAACAGTGGTGACTACCACAGTACTAAAGGGGCACCTTTGCTGAATTGTCCAGTGTACATTGCAGGGTGAAGCTGTTCCTTTATGCAGCAGCACACCCTGGGACTTAGCATGATCAATCCACAGGGATGTTGCATAAAAAATTAACCATCCTAGATTATGGCACCAAGGCTTCCGGACCTCAAAGAAGATCATTGTTCCAATAGTAATCAAGTTGGCACTAATACAGATCTTGATTGAAAATGATAATATTCAATACATCTAGATCTTGATTGAAAATGCTAATATCATCATAGAATCATAGAACGTACAGTGAAGAAGGAGGCCATTCGGCCCATCGAGTCTGCACCGGCTCTTGGAAAGAGCACCTCACTTAAGCCCACGCCTTCACCCTATCCCCATATGCCAGTAACCCCAGCTAACCTTTTTGGACACTTAAGGGCAATTTAGCATGGCCAATCCACCTTACCTGCACGTCTTTGGATTGTGGGAGGAAACCGGAGCATCCGGAGGAAACCCACGCAAACACGAGGAGAACGCGCGGCCTCCGCAAAGACATTGACTCAAGCCGGGAATGGAACCTGGGACCCTGGAGCTGAGAAACAACTGTGCTAACCACTGTGCTACCGTTCTTAAAAATCCAGCGTTATAATCCTGATAGAGCCAGTCCTTCAGATCGTCCAGCAGGAGATGAGCAGACTGTAAGCACATAGTGGCAGACGGTTAAAAATGGTTCGAATCGCGGGGATAGTGTTGAAATGTGCAAGCAGGACCGAATCTCTGAGGGTGTCCAGTACTTGCTCAGAGCGGGCGGGGGGGAGGGGGCAAGATTCTGGGTTTCAACTGTGTTTCTTCAGCTTGTGATATAACTGGGTTAATTAGCTTCCTTCAGGGGGGGTTTAACTGTTAATCATAAACACATGATGAGCCTTCCCATGATGGGGAGAGGAGATGATGGGCAGCACTACATATCTGCAGTGTTATGATATTTTGATGAGTACGCTCACCGGGGGATACTCTCAGAATTTGTTGAACTGGGCTATAATTTGCATTCATGTTTCCAAATTGCATAACTGAATGAGGAGGTTTAAGTGAAACGCTACAGGCATCTGTGGATATGGTTGATGAAGGAGACATGTATGCACCGGTCAATATTAATAAGTAAAGCAACCATAGTCCCAGGTGACCATAAGCCGGTTACCCTTTGAGGGGGAGAGCTGACAGGTGGTGAAATTTAGAGTACCTAATTATTTTTTTACCAATTAAGAGGCAATTTAGTGCGGCCAATCCACCTAACCAGCACATCTTTGGGTTGTGTGTGTGGGGGGCGGGGTGGTGCAGTGGTTGACACTGCTGCCTCATGGCACTGAGGACCCCGGTTCAACCCCAGCCGCGGGTCACTACTACCCGTGTAGAGTTTGCACATTCTCCCCGTGTGTGCGTGGGTCTCATCCCCACAATCCATAAAATGTGCAGGGTGGATGAATTGGTCACGCCAAATTGCCCCTTAATTGTAAAAAAAAAGAATTGGGTACGCTAAATTAAAAAAAAAAAATCTTTGGGCTGTGGGGGCGAAACCCACGCAGACACGGGGAGAATGTGCAAACTCCAGTGACCCAGGACCGGGATTCGAACCTGGGCCCTCAGCGGCATATCCCAGCGCTAACCACTGCGCTACGTGCCGCCCCGACAGGTGGTGGTTTAACCCGAGGGTCACCACACCTCAGGAGAGGGGCAAGGTTGAGAAGGCGGGTCCTTCATGAATAACCTCAGCTGATACGGGAATTGAATCCACGATGCTATGCATCACGAACCACTGTCCAGCCAACTGAGCTATCCCGGCCTCTCAATATTATCCCTCAATCCACATCCTTCAAAAGACAAACAATTATCTGCTTATAATCGCATTGCTTTCTGTGGGATCTTGCTGTGCATGAATTGAACGATACGTTGGTCTGTATTACAATGGTAACTTCACTTCAATTCCATTGGCCGTGAATCATTTGGGGGCTTCCTGAGGTTGTGAAAGACGTTATGTAAATGCAGGATTTAAAAAAATCTTGTATTAAAGCAAAGTTTATTATAGGCAAGGACAATACAGTGTAAACTTCAGAATGACACAGCAGGTTCACCCAGCGGTCAGTCAGGGGTCAGGAAGGTCAATGCTGTGTTTTGCTGACGTCGGCCAAAGCAAGTGTGGGCGTGGCATTTGGCCGTCGCATTGCTGGGTGAGGGGGCAGATGGCCAGAATTCCAATTCAAAGCTTTGACAAAGGGTCATCTGGACGTTAGCTCTTTTCGCTTCTTACAGATGCTGCCAAACCTGCTGAGATTTTCCAGCATTTTCTCTTTTGGCTAAATGATAGTTAATCATTTGTGTTTATTTCATATTTCATGATTGTTCTTGTGATCAATAAACAGTAATCCTGTTTACATTTACACACCTGGTGACTGTAATTAATGGTCAGCCAAGGGCCAAAGACTTTAGGTATTTTTATAAGAATTATTGGTTAATTTATCAAGAGGAAAAAGGAAGCACATATAAGGATGAGAAAACAAGGTTCAGTTGGGTCGCTTGAGGGTTACAAGGTAGCAAGGAATGAGCTAAAAAAAAGGGCTTAGGAGAGCTAGGAGGGTGCATGAGAAGTCCTTGGCGGGTCGGATCATGGAAAACCCCAAGGCTTTTTACTCTTATGTGAGAAATAAAAGAATGACATGGGTGAGGTTAGGGCCGGTCAAGGACAGTAGTGGGAACTTGTGCATGGAGTCAGAAGAAATAGGAGAGGCGTTGAATGAATACTTCAGTGTTCACCAAGGAGAGGGGCCATGTTTTTGAGGATGAGATTGTGATACAGGCGGGAAGGCTGGAGGAGGTAGATGTTCTGAGGAAGGATGAATTAGCAATTTTGAAAAACCTTAGGGTCAACAAGTCCGCTGGGCCAGATGGGACCTCACTGGGACCTCTTTGGGTCCTCACTGTCCACAGGGATAGTGCCAGAGGACTGGAGAGTGGCAAATGTTGTTCCTCTGTTCAAGAAAGGGAATATGAATGACCCTGGTAATTATAGGCCGGTTAGTCTCACTTCGGTGGTCGGTAAGTTAATGGAAAAGGTCCTGAAGGATAGGATTTATGACCATTTGGAAAGATGCAGCTTAATCCGGGATAGTCAACACGGATTCGTGAAGGGTAAGTCTTGCCTCACAAATTTGATTGAATTCTTTGAGGAGGTAACGAAGTGTGTAGATGAAGGTAGAGCAGTTGATGTCGTATACATGGATTTTAGTAAGGCTTTTGATAAGGTTCCCCATGGTCGGCTTATGAAGAAAGTAAGGAGGTGTGGGATAGAGGGAAATTTGGCCAATTGGATAAGTAACTGGCTATCACATAGAAGACAGAGGGTGGTGGTGGATGGAAACCAGTTACCAGCGGTGTACCACAGGGATCAGTGCTGGGTCCTCTGCTATTTGTGATTTTTATCAATGACTTGGAGGAGGGGGCTGAAGGGTGGGTCAGTAAATTTGCTGATGACACTAGTGGATGAGGTGGAGGGCTGTTGTAGGCTGCAAAGAGACATTGATAGGATGCAGAGCTGGGCCGAAAAATGGCAGATGGAGTTTAACCCTGATAAATGTGAGTGATTCATTTTGGGAGAAAAAATTTGAATGCGGATTACAGGGTCAATGGCAGGGTTCTGAGGAAAGTGGAGGAACAGAGAGATCTTGGGGTTCATATCCACAGATCTCTGAAGGTTGCCACTCAAGTGGATAGAGCTGTGAAGAAGGCCTATAGTGTGTTCGCGTTTATTAACAGGGGGCTTGAGTTTAAGAGCCATGGGGTTATGCTGCAACTGTACATGACCCTGGTGAGACCACATTTGGAGTATTGTGTGCAGTTCTGGTCACCTCACTATAGGAAGGATGTGGAAGCATTGGAAAGGGCGCAAAGGAGATTTACCAGGATGCTGCCTGGTTTGCAGGATAGGTCTTATGAGGAAAGGTTGAGGGACCTCGGGCTTTTCTCTTTGGGGCGGAGGAGGATGAGAGGCGACTTAATAGAGGTTTATAAGATGATGAGGGGGATAGATAGAGTGGACGTTCAGAGACTATTTCCTCGGGTGGATGTAGCTGTTACAAGGGGGCATAACTACAAGATTCAGGATGGGAGATATAGGAGGGATTTCCGAGGTAGGTTCTTTACTCAGAGAGTGGTTAGGGTGTGGAATGGACTGCCTGCTGTGATAGTGGAGTCGGACACTTTAGGAACTTTCAAGCGGCTATTGGATAGGCACATGGAGCACACCAGAGTGACAGGGAGTGGGATAGCTTGATCTTGGTTTCGGACAATGCTCGGCACAACATCGAGGGCCGAAGGCCTGTTCTGTGCTGTACTGTTCTATGTTTTATGTTCTAACTCACTTGCGTTGTGACTCCGGGCACGAGGGGCATGTTAATAGAGCACGTGACCGCACACTAGCCCAGGAACCCCAAGAGTTCCCGGTTCCTCTTCCTAGCTTCCTGACACTCATTGAGTACTCTTTGTCGTGTTCTTCCTACCAGAGTGCATCCTCTCCGGGTTAAATTCCACCTGCCACTGAGCTCATTTCCTTTCGTTGTAGTCACCGTTGCATTAGTGAACATGCAGCAGCCAACCGGAGCTCAGCAAGCTCCCAGAAACAGCAGTGAGGTAAATGAGTGGATCATCTCTTTTTTCCTGTGGTGGTGATTGAGGAGTACATGTTTCCCTGGACATGCACGGTGGAGATGAAAACATTGAACAGGACAGAGTAGATGACTGTTTCGGAGAGCCTGCACTGACGGTCCCAGCAGTCATTTTGCGCAGTGTATGATTGCAGCCTGACCGTCCAGGATCATCCCTGTCTCTTCACACCGTGCGGCAGATAGATTTAGTATACCCACTGAATTGATGGATATTATGGGGGCTGGTTTATTTTATACATGATAATGATTTAGTGGTGTCGTACACTGGGGTCTAAATTGGGTGCACGCCCAAATCACGCGAGAAGACATTGCGCACGCAGCCAACATCACTGCGCCCTCGTGCGATATTTTGGTGGATGGGCGAGTCGGAAGTGCCACCCGTTCATAATCAAGAAGCCAATATCCAGCAAAGAGCAATTGACTGGGATTTTGCTTGACCCGTCTGCCTTTATCGGGTGGGCCGATTGGCCGGGCAGGTTTAAGCTGCAACCTCAATCCAGGGAGAGATGAAAGATCAGGACCCAAATAGAATGAACTGTGTCAGGAAACTGAGGTCTGTGCATAGTTTTAACATCAATACTTAAAAACATTTTTTTTACAAGTCAGCAGCCCCCTGAGACAGCTCCGCATCGGCAGCTCTCCTCGAGGGAGCACGTTAGGCACCCTCCCTTTCCTTGGCGCCTGTCCTCCGATCGTCCCCGGTACTGCTTGGCCTTTCACAGAGCACGCTCCTCGCTGGATGGCCGTTAATTGGCCGGCCAGCGTAATATCGCGATAACAACTGCTACTAACAGCATCGGCCTCGGGCATGCCCCAAATGTAATAATAATAATAATCGTTATTATTCTCACAAGAAGCTTACATTAACACTGCAATGAAGTTACTGTGAAAATCCCCTAGTCGCCACATTCCGGCGCCTGTTCAGGTACACTGAGGGAGAATTCAGTGTCCAATTCACCTAACAAGCATGTCTTTCGGGACTTGTGGGAGAAACCTGGAGCACCCGGAGGAAACCCACGCAGACACAGGGAGAATGTGCACACTCTGCACAGACAGTGACCCAAGCCAGGAATTCAACCTGGGACCCTGGTGCTGTGAAGCAACAGTGCTACCCACTGCGCTACCGTGCCGTCCATGTAAAATTCAGCCCTGGATTTCTACACTCCAGAATTGACCACGATGTCAGTGCATTCCTTGCTCGACTGTAGGACAGTGGCCTGGGTTATGTGAAAATTGTGTCTTTTCTGGAAGTTGTTCTGAAGTTTGAGAGTTTTTGTGTTGAGGTCAAGTAATGAGCCTGCTGTAAAAGTATTCCAGCAGTACTTGCACTTTCTTGCTACACCAAGTAATTGTGCTGTGCTGGTGAACCGAAAGGCACCTTTCTATAGAGTAGCTACCCTATTATTGCTTGGGTTTTAGACTCTTTAATCTGCTTGCGTGCTGTTTATGGATGAATTTCTTTGTTCGGTTTCAAAGGTTCCTGGCCTGACGTTGCTTGCGAATGAAGCAAAGGTTCTAATTAAATCATTTGCTTCATCCAGGTGTGAGCATGATTTCATTTTGGAAACCCTTTGAGAAGCACGGATGAGTTGTGCTTGGTGGTTTTGTTAAATTGCAGTGTGTAAGACGATGGCTGCCAACAAGGGAGGAGACGACAAAAGAATATTCCGAGATTTGGCCATTTCACTTGCTGTTCAGGGGGGATGGGCGGATAATGAAGTTGTCAAATATCCTTGCTGAGACTTGTTTGTTATTGGATTTCTGCCACCCGATTAGCAAGGTGGAATGCAAAACGTGTTCTGTTCCCAGGGAGAGTAGTTTCGTTCATCACCAGACTAGCACTATCGATCCAGACCTTGTACCTTTTATACACCCACCCGTATGGTGGCACTCGCCCCCCATAGTGGCACTATTGGTCCATGATGTGGAGATGCCGGCGTTGGACTGGGGTGAGCACAGTAAGAAGTCTTACAACACCAGGTTAAAGTCCAACAGGTTTGTTTCGAATCACTAGCTTTCGGAGTGTAGCTCCTTCCTCAGGTGAATGAAGAGGTAGGTTCCAGAAACATTTATATAGACAAAGTCAAAGACGCAAGTGCTCCGAAAGCTAGTGATTCGAAACAAACCAGTTGGACTTTAACCTGGTGTTGTAAGACTTCTTACTATTGGTCCAGATCTTGTACCTTTTTTTACCCAGCCCCATACTTGCACTGTCCGTCTCTGGGTGGCATCTTCTGCCCACACAGTGCATCTTTTTCACACCTGGCACCTTTCACACAAATGCTGGCACTCGGTCCTGGCGAGGTGCTAAAATGCTCAGGATTCTGCAGCGGTGGACCCAGTTAGTACACCGCTGCTTATCCTGTGACTTGAGTTTAGTGTGTGTGTGTGGTAAGGACGCATTATCCTGGCAGGTCAAGAGCATTGTGAAGTGTAACGTATAGTGGGTGTCCCTTTACGGTTACAAGTTTGCTATTTTGTCATTTCGAGCTGAATTCCTTCAGCTGTCACATGAGTGACTGCGCACAATCTGGCTTTGGGTATTTTGTGCTCCTGACAGTTCCTTCGGCTTCTCCAAAGTGTGATAATGAAGTGTCTGTGAGACAGGAACTTGGACAGCATTTTCAAGTAAAACATCTGAAACACAATAAAATCAAAACTTTGTTGCACAATCAATAAAAAATATTCCAATTAAGGGGCAATTTAGCATGGCCAATCCACCTACCCTGCACATCTTTAGGTTGTGGGGGTGAGACCCACGCAGACACGGGGAGAATGTGCAAACTCCACACGGACAGTGACCCACGGCCGGGATCGAACCGGGTCCTCGGCGCCGTGAGGCAGCAGTTTTCACCACTGCGCCACCGTGCCCCCCCTTGTCACTGTTCAGCATCCACACATTAAAAGGGGCCAACACACGCACACACTCTCGCTCACACACACGGTGCCTTTTACCTGGTCCTGACATGAGGTACGCAGAAGGTGGTTACCCCCCCCCCCCTACCAGAAATGGAATCAGAATTCAGAACACGCAAGCGGAGAACCGATGGAAATTAAAAATGTACACTGGGTATAAGGAATGAGATTGAGATCGAATGGCTAGCTGTCCCTCAGAGCAGCCTTCGGCGCTGTTAAACTTTAATGTGTCTTTGTACAATATCCAGTTGCCCTGTGTACACATTCCAAACCAACAGTAATTCACCATCTCGGAGCTCAGTTTCATTGAACAGCAGCAGTAACTGTCTCAAGGCCGCTGCGTCACCCTGCCGCCCTAACTTTCTGTCACATATGATTGGAGTTTAAAAGTACCGGGGAGCGGGAGAGATCCTGGAGTGGGCAACAGTATTGAGGAGGGGGCTGTTCAAATTTTTGAGTGCCTTCGACCGTATCGTTGGATTTTTGCAGATTTAGTGGGGAAGTGGGGAATCGCTGGGTTTGGTAGCAAAGAGGCAATGGCGCGGTATCTGATTCCAAGGTTTTAGAACATAGAACATAGAACAATACAGCGCAGTACAGGCCCTTCGGCCCACGATGTTGCACCGAAACAAAAGCCATCTAACCTACACTCTGCCATTATCATCCATATGTTTATCCAATAAACTTTTAAATGCCCTCAATGTTGGCGAATTCACTACTGTTGCAGGTAGGGCATTCCACGGCCTCACCACTCTTTGCATGAAGAACCTACCTCTGACCTCTGTCCTATATCTATTACCCCTCAGTTTAAAGCTATGTCCCCTCGTGCCAGCCATTTCCATCCGCGGGAGAAGGCTCTCACTGTCCACCCTATCTAACCCCCTGATCATTTTGTATGCCTCTATTAAGCCTCCTCTTAACCTTCTTCTCTCCAACGAAAACAACCTCAAGTCCATCAGCCTTTCCTCATAAGATTTTCCCTCCATACCAGGCAACATCCTGGTAAATCTCCTCTGCACCCGCTCCAAAGCCTCCACGTCCTTCCTATAATGCGGTGACCAGAACTGTACGCAATACTCCAAATGCGGCCGAACCAGAGTTTTGTACAGCTGCAACATGACCTCCTGACTCCGGAACTCAATCCCTCTACCAATAAAGGCCAACACTCCATAGGCCTTCTTCACAACCCTATCAACCTGGGTGGCAACTTTCAGGGATCTATGTACATGGACACCTAGATCCCTCTGTTCATCCACACTTCCAAGAACTTTACCATTAGCCAAATATTCCGCATTCCTGTTATTCCTTCCAAAGTGAATCACCTCACACTTCTCTACATTAAACTCCATTTGCCACCTCTCAGCCCAGCTCTGCAGCTTATCTATATCCCTCTGTCACCTGCTACATCCTTCCACATTGTTGACAACACCACCGACTTTAGTGTCATCTGCAAATTTACTCACCCACCCTTCTGCGCCTTCCTCTAGGTCATTGATAAAAATGACAAACAGCAACGGCCCCAGAACAGATCCCAGAACAGAAGTTTTATATCCCTTGTGACAGGACAGCAAATAAAGAGATTTGCACTTGCCATTTTTCATGAACTCAAGGTGCCCCAAGGCTCTTAGCAAACAATGAAGTGGTTCTGGGGTGTGGTTTTCTTTTTGTATTGCCAATCCGACCGGGGATTTAATACCTCAATCGAAAGGCCACACCTCAGATAGTGCAGCACTCCTTCAGTACTGCCCTGGAGTGTTTGTCTAGATTTGGTGCTCAGGTCTCTGGAGTGAGTCTGTGCAACTCCACAACCTTCTGGATTAGGCAATACCACGGCTAGCTGGGCTACAGCTCATTAAAAATCAACTGCGGTGGACCTTGTGCTGCAAGTGGCTGTAGTGCACTGGTAACTAGGGTTACCAAGCCCCCACGATTGGCCTTCAGTCTCCAGGAATTGAAAAGCGATCTCCAGGACACTGCTGTGTGCAACGTTGGAGGAAAATTATTGGAATATCAAAGGGGGGGGGGGGTGGGGGGCGCACGGTGGTGCAGTGGTTAGCACGGCTCCGAGGACCCAGGTTTGATCCTGGTCCCGGGTCACCGTCCTTATGGAATTTGAACATTCTCCCCGTGTCTGCGTGGGTCGCAGTCCATAACCCAAAGATTTTTTAAAAAATTTAGAGTACCCAATTACTTTTTTTCCCAACTAAGGAGCAATTTAGCGTGGCTAATCCACCTAAACTGCACATCTTTGTCGGGGTGAAACCCACGCAGACACGGGGAGAATGTGCAAACGCCACACGGACAGTGACCCAGGGCCGGGAATAGAACCCGGGTCCTCAGCGCCGTAGTCCCAGTGCTAACCACTGCTCCATGTGCCACCCCTCCACAACCCAAATATATGCAGTATTGGTGGATTGGCCAGGCTAAATTGCCTCTTAATTGGAAAAAAAATAATTGGGTATTCTAAATTGGAAAAAAGAGGAATATCAAAAAAGATTGATTTTTTTTTTTTGCGGTTTCCATTCTTTACCAGCTAAAGAAATATTGAAAATGGGGGGGGGGGGGGGGGGGGGGGGGGGGGGGATGGGGGGAAAGACCGACAGTCGAGCATCATCCAGATGGTTAATGAGTCGTTTTACTATCCAGTTGGCGTTGGGAGGCTGCATGTCACAAGGATGGATCTGTTGGTTGACTAGTGCCTGGAGCATGGGGGAAATTATGTGATGGAACCTCCAGGAATACAGTTGGTAACCCTCCTGGTGACACCGTGCATCATGTATAATTGTCCATTTCTGCCATGATTGAGAGAGAGAGAGAGAGAGCGGGCGAGATAGAGGGGCACCTCTACTTATCAACCACTTATTACGATATCCTTCCACAGTAGTTTGGGGTGCTTCATGTGCCTTTGTTCTGCCTGCAAGAATGACAGCTCTTCTGCACCAGGTTTATTCCATGCTGGGTGTTCTCTAAGTAGCTCAATGAGATTCTTCACTTCCATCCGAACAGCCAGAGGCAGCCGTGGCTCAGTTTGCTCCGCATTTGCCTCTTGAGTCAGAAGGTCGTGGGTTCATGTCCCACTCCATGGCTTGAGCACAAAAGTCCAGGCTGGTGCCCCAGATTACAGAGGGAATGCGGCACTGCCGGAGGTGCCTGTCCCCCGGTTGAGCTATTGAAGCAAGGCCTCGACTGCTTGCTCAGGTGGATGTAAAAGATCCCACTATTTTTGAAGAAGAGCAGGGGAGGTATCCCCCGGTGTTCTAGCCAAGATTTTAAGCCTTAATCGACATCACAAGCGGGGGCGATCTGGTTATTCTCACATTGCTATTTGTGGGATCTTGCTGTGCACAAATTGGCCGCCACATTACATTGCAACACTGACTGCAACAACCTTAAAAGTAGTGCGTGGAGATGTGCAGTGATTGTGAAAAGCGTTATAAAAATGCAAGTCTTTTCTCATCTGGAAATCCAGTAGTCCCTCAGTTCCACACTGTGCAAGATTGCAAGCAAGTTTGTGCAATGAGAATGGAATGAGATTGTCACTGGAATGCCCTGCAATAATCATGAATCAGATAAGAGCACTGTGTTTCTGATCGGAGTGAGGGGGCCACAGTTTCATTATCAGATCCCCAGAAGCATTCCAGGCAGCTGGAGCTACTTCCTCAAGCACCGGAAAGAGTTTCTCCTTAATAATATTAGGTGGCACTTTCCTGCTAAGAATAACTTTGATGGCCACACCTTGTTCCTGCGTGATCGGAGAGAAAATTCAAAGCTTTTGTTGTTATGCGTCATTCAAGGAGAGATGTTCTCGGCTGATGCCTTTGTAAACTGGCTTTCGTTACTTGCAGTGAGCGGCAGTGGCCCATTCCTGCTTGTCCCTCATATTACTCTTGGGTGGCATTTTCGTGGACCTTCTGCGTGTCGCCCCAATAGCCCAGTTGGTTTGTTTTGCTGTCTGTTGTGGAGCCACATGAGTCCTAGTGTTAAGTTTAATACCAGCATATGGTGGAGGAATAGTACAGCAGCTTGTCCTTTACTTTTAGTAAGTTTATAATAATAAGAATCTTTATTGTCACAAGTAGGCTTACATTAACACTGCAATGAAGTTACTGTGAAAATGCCCTAGTTGCCACATTCCGGCGCCTGTTTGGATCCACAGAGGAAGAATTCAGAATGTCCAATTCACCTAACAGCTTGTCTTTCGGGACTTGTGGGAGGAAAGCGGAGGGCCCGGAACAAACGCACGCAGACGCGGGGAGAAAGTGCAGACTCCGCACAGACAGTGACCCAAGCTGGAATCGAACCTGGGTCCCTGGAGCTGTGAAGCAGCAGTGCTAACCGCTGTGCTACCGTGCTGCCCATACAAACCCAATAAACCCCCAAACCCAACGGTTCCAGCGATGCCCTCTTTCTGGAGCGCCTAAATTTAACAATGCAATTGGCTTAACAATGTGATTTCCAAAGCAGGCAATTGCTGATGCATTGCACCAAGATCCTGCGGTTCTGTATTTTTTTATTCACAATGTCGGGGGCAGGTTTGTGGAGGGCAGAAAGGCCGAAGCATATGACAGGCTTGTTCAGGTGACGGGATCAGCCCACAGCAGCCTGTTCTTGATAATGTCACAAGGCAGCCATTTGGGCTCAATTTCTATTGACCATTTAGTTCCGGCTTCTCTTCCTGTTCCTGCATCGATACCTCTGGAGTCTTCCCAACAGCCCAAGGATTTCTCCTTGGCCACAGCCGCTGCCATCCTACCCCTATTTCTTACTTACATTCTGCCCCTTGGCCACACCATATGAAAACACAATGCCACATGTACATGGAAGATGGCATGCCACCTTAGGGGCAGCACGGTAGCATTGTGGATAGCACAATTGCTTCACAGCTCCAGGGTCCCCGGTTCGATTCCGGCTTGGGTCACTGTCTGTGCGGAGTCTGCACATCCTCCCCGTGTGTGCGTGGGTTTCCTCCGGGTGCTCCGGTTTCCTCCCACAGTCCAAAGATGTGCAGGTTAGGTGGATTGGCCATTCTAAATTGCCCTTAAGTGTCCAAAAAGGTTAGGTGGGGTTACTGGGTTACGGGGATAAAGGGGATAAGGTGGAGGCGTGGGGCTTAAGTAGGGTGCTCTTTCCATGAGCTGGTGCAGACTCGATGGGCTGAATGGCCTCCTTCTGCACTGTAAATTCTATGAAATCGATATTCTTGTTTTCAACTCCCTCTATGGCCTGTGCTATGTTTGAAATCTTCTCGAGCCCTCCATACCCATACCTCCTCCCAACCCCAATTCTGCCTCGCCTGCATCCTCAATTTTCATCTCTCCACCATCGGCGGCTGTGCCTTCAGCCTCAGGGTCCTTAGCTCCAGAACTCCCACTTTAAACTTGTCCCTCTCTCTCTCCCTTCTCCTTTACAACACTCCTTAAAACTTGATTCTTTGATTAAGCTTTGGCCACCTGTCCTGATATCGTGATTTGAAATGTTGTTTGCTAAAGTTCGTCTGAAACACTCTGGAATGTTTTGCCATGTTGGAAGCGCCATAGAAAGTTGTTGGTGGTGTTACTCTGACGATATTCTTACCAGTTCCCACCCTGTACTACAGGAAGGGCACAATCTAGGAAGGTTATAGTTCGATCAGACCGGTTTGTTTAGAATTTTTGGTTATGTTGCACGAGCTCAGGCGACATGTGAATGGTGGCAGAGGCTTGAGATTGAAGCAGAGCCTTCAGCTCCTTGGTACCTGCACTGCTTTCCACTGCTCCCTGTTAGAGCGTGTAAATGGGTAGCCATCGAACAGTAGTGTGTTTACCTTTGAGAAACCGCAGGCACTAATGGATTTGCACGAGCAACCAGCACCTTCCAAGCAAGGAGAGGGGAAAACAACTGCCCGAAACCCAACCTGATGCTGTAATTTAAAACTCCCAAATGACCCGTTTTGCAGCGATATAATCTAGAGTTTGAACAGTTTCGTTGAAGGAAATGATTTGTGGTGTTGGGAGCGATCCCTTTGATGTGCAAAAATGAAAGTGTACACCCCCACACACTTGACAAAATGTTACATTTAACGGCATTTATCTTGCAAAGCTCCATAAGTTTTTTTTTTGTTGAGATTTCCCTCTGGAATCACTGGGCGCGATTTAATGGCCTCGTCACGCCGAACTTGGTGACTTGACAAGGCCATTGAATCTCATGAGAGGCTGGGCGAGGACCAGATTAACATATTTAAATGAGCTGTTTAGCACTGGTTTCCGTAAGCGAGGACCCTCTAAGAAGTTGGTTGGGTGCAATGTGGTTTACGGTGGGGGCAATGAGGGCGCTCAAAAGTTTGGGGTTTAAAAATGGCGCTCCGGTCTGTGAATCATCTTAGCGAGCTGAGCTCGTCACTGCAGCAAATGAGGTGAGTGCAGCCTCGTCGGGGCCAAAGAAAACCCGGCAAAGTCCCGTTAAATAGCGTGATGCATCTCGACGCTGCAGGTGCCGGGAAACACCCCGCTAAACACGCCCAAAACGGGGCTCTGTTTTGTCCCATTCAATCTCGCACATTGAAATGAAATGAAAATCGCTTATTGTCACAAATAGGCTTCAATGAAGTTACTGTGAAAAGCCCCTAGTCGCCACATTCCGGCGCCTGTCCGGGGAGGCTGGTGTGGGAATTGAACCGCGCTGCTGGCCTGCCTCGGTCTGCTTTCAAAGCCAGCGATTTAGCCCAGTGTGCTAAACCAGTCCAATTAGAGTACAAGTGGATTGGCATCTAATACTGTCTTGTTAGATAGACATCAGTGAGCATAGATCAGTGTGTGTCTCTTGCCACGTGATTCAGCCTTGGCTCCGTTACTTGTATTCTTACCTCCTGAGTCAAAAGGCTGTCTGCTAAAAGATTTATTCTAGAGACTGCAGCACAAATCTAGGCTGACACCCTACTGCAGTACCGAGGGAACGCTGCACTGTCGGAGGTGTGGTCCTACAGATGAGACATTAAATTGAGACCTCATCGACCCTTCCTACTGAATGTAAACAACCCCGTGGTACTATTTCAAACAAGGCCAGAAGGTCTTCCTGGCTCATGGCGGGCCAACATTCTCTGGTTAGGGCACTGCTCTGCAGGGTATGGGTCCATAGGCGACATGGAGGCCCATAGCTGTCTGATACTCTCATGCTAGTGTTGGGTTTACAGGGAATTTTGCGATAGCGTTGCTCACTTTTTTTACTTTATCAACCATTGAGAGACATCAAACCGTGGCCTGATCGTGTCCGTAGCTGACTGTTCCAATGACCTGGAATGGGCACAATGGCAGACTTCACTTTCCTTAAGCCAGGGGTGCCCAGCTGCCTCACACACCGGCTGCCTGAACACTGCCCAGGGTCCGAACTGGGCAGTCTAAACCGTACGATTCAGTTACATTCAAATCAGTTTAGAAAGGCACCTCAAGAGGAGCCCAGGGATCCATGGTTTAACTCCTGTCAGAAGAGATTCCTGACTTCAGTGTCTGAACTTATTTGTTGTGTCAGCCTCCCGCGAGAATGTTTTTTATTAAAAGCTTTCTTGTTTTCCAATTTCAGGAACCTCTCGGCTGACAGGATCAGAGGACTTCTGAAACTCTCGGCACCCTATCTGAAGAGAGCAGGTTTTGTAACTGTGTATGTAAGTATGAGAAAAACTGCAAATTAAATGCATCAAATCTTTGATCTCCTCTTGTCTTTTGTGAGGATAATTTCTGGTGTTTTTATTAATATCTAAACAATAGCAGTTTAAACGGCAATGGGAATTAATGGCACGATATCTCGGTTACCTGCCCTTAACTAACCAGCTCCCGCAAGCTTAAGTGTCTCATAACCAGGACCTCTCCCCTTTTATATCATCCTAGTGCGTTGCATATGTTACATGATACAGGAGGCCATTTGGTTCCTCAAGCTAAACCCCCCCCCCAAATTAGCTCATGATTGATCTGAATCTCAAACCCATCTACCACTATTGTTCCATGTCCCTTTATGCTCTTAACAGATAAGAACATGTGGATCTCAGACTTGAACATGGAGTGCCTATTGTAGAACTTATACAGATTGTTTATAAATTCTCTCTGCGTAACACAGTATCGCCCTCTTACACCTCTCTGCTTTAATAGGGAAGGTTGTTAAAATTGTAAGCAGTTCCTTGTGATATCTTTCAATGTCCATAAAGTTACAGCACATTTACACTGAAATAAATCTTTGTTCTCCTATTTAGAAGTACATTTCTTGTCAAAGGTATTTTCCGATACTTGCTCCCCATTCTGTCTCCTTAAGGATTTCCCTGTCCTGCATTATTGGGGTGGCACAGTGGTTAGCACTGCGACATCACGGCGACGGTTCGGTTCCGGCCTTGAGTAACTGTGCGAAGTTTGTACGTTCTCCCTGCGTCTGTGTGCGTTTCCTCCCCCAGTCCAAAGTGTTCAGGTTAGGTGGATTGGCCAAGTTAAATTGCCCCTTAGTATCCAAAGATGTGAAGGTTAGGTGGTGGTGCAGGGATAGGGCGGGGGGAGTGGACCTGGGTATGGTGCTCTTTCAGAGGGTCGGTGCAGACCCGATAGGCCGAATGGCCTCCCTCTGCACTGTAGGGATTCTATGATTCTCTGATTATATGAGGCCCCTGTCATCGCTCCACCATAACACAGATGAAAGCTGCTCCCTGCTTAGTTGTGAATGTGGACCTGGCGTGGACCTCTGTTACTGTTCATTCCTGGTCATTTTTCATTGCTATGTGACGTCCATCAATGTTGGCTTTCTTACTGTTCTAATTTCCTCTCTCATTTTGCTTCTTGCCCACTGCTGTGTAACACGAAGGTGGGAAGATGTTAACTGCACCCTTTAGTTCCAAACCCATGTGACCCCTCTTGCCATTTGGCCCAACGGAACTGCACCGCCCCTTTGAAAGGGCACCCTGCCTCGACCCACTCCCCCACCCCATCCCCGCAATCCTGTAACATAACCTTCATATCTTTGGACTCTTTTTAAAAAACATTTTTTTAATCAAAGTTTTCACGATATATCAACAACAAAATGTAAAAGGAACCCAATAGAATTAAATACAAAACAAAACAAAACCCCGTGCCCCCCACCCCCCTATACATAAATAATATATTAACACCCCAAATTAACACATAGCAAACATAGCAAATATATACACCCCTCAGTGTAGACAAACAAAAATAAAATAGAACCCCCCCCCCCTCCCCGGGTTGCTGCTGACCATTGTCTACCGCTCCGCCAGGAAGTCCAAGAACGGTTGCCACCGCCTGCAAAACCCTTGCACCGATCCCCTTAAGGCAAATTTCACCCTCTCCAATTTAATAAACCCCGCCATATCGTTGATCCAGGATTCCACGCTTGGGGGCCTCGCATCCTTCCACTGAAAAAGAATCCTTCGCCGGGCTACCAGGGACGTAAAGGCCAGAATTCCAGCCTCTTTCGCCTCCTGCACTCCCGGCTCCTCTGCCACCCCAAATATTGCGAGCACCCAGCCCGGTATGACCCTGGATCCTACCACCCTCGACACCGTCCTTGCTACGCCCTTCCAAAATTCCTGCAGCGCTGGGCCTGCCCAGAACATGGGGGTGTGGTTTGCTGGGCTCCCTGAGCACCTAACACACCTGTCCTCACCCCCAAAAAACTGGCTCATCCTTGTCCCGGTCATGTGTGCCCTGTGCAGCACCTTAAACTGTATGAGGCTGAGCCTCGCGCACGAACAGGAAGAGTTCACCCTCCCTAGGGCATCTGCCCACGTCCCCTCCCCGATCTCTTCCCCCAACTCCTCCTCCCACTTACCTTTCAGCTCCTCCACCGAGGCCTCCTCCTCCTCCTGCATCACCTGGTATGTTGCCGAGATCTTCCCCTCTCCAACCCACACCCCCGAGAGCACCCTGTCCTGTACCGTGTGTTACGGCAGCAGCGGGAATTCCACCACTTGCCGCCTGGCAAATGCCCTTACCTGTAGATACCTAAAGGTGTTCCCTGGGGGGAGCCCGTACTTCTTCCAGCGCACCCAGGCTCACGAACTTCCCGCCCACAAACAGGTCCCCCAACCTTCTTATCCCTGCCCTGTGCCACCCCAAAACCCTCCATCTAGTCTCCCTGGGACAAACCAGTGAGTCCCCCGTATCGGGGTCCACACCGAGGCCCCCACTTCCCCCCTGTGCCGCCTCCAGATTTTGAGGATAGCCGCCACCACCGGGCTCATGATATACCTCATTGGAGGGAGCGGCAACGGCGGCGTTGCCAGCGACTCCAGACTCGTTCCCTCACAAGAGGCCTCTTCCATGCCGCCCCCTCCCCCTCCATCACCCACTTGCGCACCATTGCCGCATTGGCGGCCCAGAGTACCCACAGGTTGGGCAGCGCCAACCCCCCCCCACCCACCCACCCACCCACCCGTACTCCGCTCCAGGAACACTCTTCTCACCCTCGGAGTCCCTTGCGCCCACACTAACCCCGTTATGCTCCTGTTGACCCGCCTAAAGAAGGCCTTCGGGATAAGAATGGGGAGGCACTGGAACAGGAACAAAAACCTTGGGAGCACTGTCATCTTAGACTGCACCCTACCCGCCAGGGATAGCGGCAACGCGTCCCACCTCTTAAACTCCTCCTCCATTTGCTCCACCAGCCTCGTGAAATTAAGTCTATGCAGGGCCCCCCAGCTCCTGGCCACCTGGACCCCCAAATACCTGAAGCTCCTCTCTGCCCTTTTTAGTGGGAGCTCGCCAATCCCCCTCTCCTGGTCCCCTGGGTGAACCACAAACAGCTCGCTCTTCCCCATGTTGAGCTTGTACCCTGAGAAATCTCCGAACCCTGAAGATCCTCATTACCTCTGGCATTCCCCCCACCGGGTCCGCCACATACAGCAGCAGGTCGTCCGCATAAAACCATTATCAGGACCCCCACTTCCAAGTCCGGGAGCCGACCCAACATGCGCCGCATAAAACCCGCATCGTCCCAGTTTGGGGCGTACACGTTGACCAGCACCTTCCTCTCCCCTTGCAGCTTACCACTTACCATTACGTACCTGCCACCATTTTCTGTCACAATGCTCGACGCCTCGAACGACACCCTCTCTCCCACCAAGATCGCCACCCCCCGATTTTTGGCATCCAGCCCCGAATGAAACACCTGACCTACCCACCCCTTCCTCAATCTTACCTGGTCTGCCACCTTCAGGTGTGTCTCCTGGAGCATGACCACATCCGCCTTCAGCCCCTTCAGGTGTGCGAACACCCGGGCCCGCTTAACCGGCCCGTTCAGCCCCCTTACGTTCCAGGTTATCAGCCGGATCGGGGGCTACCCGCCCCCCTCCCCCGCCGACTAGCCATAACCCCTCCTCGGCCAGCCACGCGCCCGCACCCCACGCCCGGCCCGTTCCCCACGGCGGCAGACCCCCGTCCCAACCCCCTCTACTTGCTCCAGCTCCCCCTTGACCATGCCAGTAGCAACCCGGTTATCCTCCCCATCCCCTAGCTAGGACCCCTCCCAGCTGCTTTGCTCTCCCCATTGCACTCCCGCAAGTCAGCAGACTCCTGCTGACCCCGGCCACTCCCGCCTCTCCTTCGACTCCTCCCATTGTGAGACTTCCCCCTCCCCCTCCATTACCCACCAGCAGGCTCTCCGTCTCCCCCTTCCATCCCAAGCACGGGAAAAAACCCACGCTTCCCTGCCCCGGCCCCGCCCCCTCCAGCCTTCAGTGCGGGAAAACGCCCACACTTTCCACCTGCCCGGCCCCGCCACCTCTGGCCCAGTCCCCTCGCCCCCGACTCGGGCCTCCCCCTCCCCCGCAGGGCCCCATCCCCCCCTACCGGCCATCCAGCCCCTACTCCGTTTACTTGCCCCCCTCCAAGAGCCCACCCGACAGACCCAACCAAAACAGTGCCCAACCCACCCTAACCACCCACACCGAACCAAAACTGAACAAGAACAAAGAACCCCCCTCAAAATGTAACACAACAACAACAATCCCCGACCATCCCCACGCCCGACCCCCCCCATCCCGACCCTCAGTTTGTGTCCAGCTTCTCGGCCTGAACAAAGGCCCACGCCTCCTCCAGGGACTCACAATAATGGTGCCGGTCCTTGTAGGTGACCCACAGTCGCGCCAGCTGCAGCATACCAAACTTCACCCCCTTCCTGTGCAGCACCGCCTTCGCCCAATTGTACCCGGCCCTCTTCTTTGCCACCTCCGCAATCCAGTCCTGGTATACTCGAACCTCCGCGTTCTCCCACCTGCTGCTCCTCTCTTTCTTGGCCCACCTGAGGACGCACTCCCGATCAGCAAACCGATGAAACCGCACCAGCACCACCCGCGGCGGCTCATTAGCCTTGGGCCTCCTCGCCAGCACTCTCTGGGCCCCTTCCAGCTCCAGGGGCCCCTGGAAGGACCCCGCTCCCATCAGCGAGTTTAACATGGTGACCACATAGGCCCCCACGTCCGACCCCTCCAGCCCGTCCGGGAGGCCCAGGATCCGCAGATTCTTCCGCCTTGACCGATTCTCCATCTCCTCGAACTGTTCCTGCCATTTCTTGTGGAGCGCCTCCACCTTTACCGCTAGGCCCAAGATCTCGGCCTCGTTATCTGAGATCTTTTGATGAGATCTCGCAGATCGCCACCCCCTGGGCTGTCTGGGTCTCCAGCAGCTTATCAATAGAAGCCTTCATCGGCTCCAGCAGATCCGCTTTGATCTCCCTGAAGCAGCGCTGGATAACCTCCTGCTGCTCCTGTGCACACTGCATCCACGTTGCCTGGTCCCCGCCCGCCGCCATCTTGCTCTTCTTCCTTCGCACTTTCTTTGGCTTCACCACCACTTTTTTAGTCGCCCTGCTCCTGGTCCAAGCCATACACTGTCGGGGGAATGTTGCAGTCTTCTTCCCACACCGGGAAATGTCGACAAAATGCTGTTGGGGGCCCTGAAAAAAGCCCAAAAGTCCGTTCCAAGCGGGAGCTGCCGAACGTGCGACTTAGCTCTGCATAGCCGCAACCGGAAGTCTATCTTTGGACTCTTAAGGGGCATTTGATCAAGGCCGATCCACCGAACCTTCTCATCATTGGACTGTGGGAGGAAACCGGATCACCCGGAGGAAGCCCACACAGATACGGGGAGACAGTGCAAACTCCACACAGACAGCCGCCCATGGAATCAAACACTGAGGCAGTAGTGCATGTCTAATCAGAATGGACATCCCTTAGCTCCCATGCTGTTCAGTAACGAACTTCCATTCTGAAACTTGAGGCCGACTGGATTTGTCCTTCATTCAGTCTAATTGGATTTTGCTGCATTGTTCACGTTCACAGAAGCACAGAATGTTTACAGCCCAGAAGGAAGTATTTGATGTAGTGTGTGCGCTGGCTCTCAAAGAGCAATTTATCTAATTATATAACTTTAGTTGTATAGATTTTTATCTCTTTCCCCCCCCTCGCAAAAATTCACTTCAAGTGAAACAGCATAATATCCTTGATGTTCGTTTAAAAAAATCTTCAAGGTTGTATATTTTTTAAAAAATGTTTTACTTTATTTGCTTTTCTCAAGAAATACAGCAAGGAGATTGCTACAGCCTATGCTAACTCTGCGCTGGTAACCCTGTATTTCGACAATCAATCATAGAGCCATGCCACCCAGCGGTTCAGTGGACATGGGAGGCGTTTACTTTGCATGGAGGGACTGTGGAAGCTGGGATGTGGCGAGGTCACATTCCCTGCTCACCTGCTGTCAAAATGGAGTTAAACCCCTAAACGCTGTTTCTGAACTGATCAGGGGTGGGGGCGGGATGGGGTACGTTCTAGAAGAAAATGAATACTTGGAACATAATGTGGTAGCCACCATTAGTGGCATATTATATGTATTACGGCACCGCCCGTATATTAAGGGTACAACGGTAAATCCCTGCCTGCTGGGCGTATCAAAGTGTGTGCTCTCCGGTGCTGCAGCCATTCTGGTTCCAGCTACTGGAGGCACAACATCTTGCTCAATAAAGCCTCGATTGTTCCACCATTCTCGTCTTGTGGTAATTGACGGTGCATCACATAGGAACACAAGAGAGTGGCGAGGCAGAAGATTGCCGTTCAGTAAGATCACGACAGACCAGGTACATCAACTCCACTTCCCTCCTCCAACCTCACTTGGTACACAGCTTATCTAATCAGAATGGACATCCCTTAGCTCTCATGCTGTTCAGTAAAGAACTTCCATTCTGAGGCTGACGTGATTTATTCTTCATTTACATAGAATTTACAGTGCAGAAGGAGGCCATTCGGCCCATCGAGTCTGCACCAGCTCTTGGAAAGAGCACCCTACACAAGGTCAACACCTCCACCCTATCCCCATAAGCCAGTAACCCAACCCAACACTAAGGGCAATTTTGGACACTAAGGGCAATTTATCATAGCCAATCCACCTAACCTGCACATCTTTGGACTGTGGGAGGAAACCGGAGCACCCGGAGGAAACCCACGCACACACGGGGAGGATGTGCAGACTCCGCACAGACAGTGACCCAAGCCGGAATTGAACCTGGGATGCTGGAGCTGTGAAGCAATTGTGCTATTCACAATGCTACCGTGCTGCCCTAATTTATTCTAATTAGATTCGCAGAATGTCCCTTGACTCCATTCGTGACCAAATTCCGACCATCTCAGACTTGAACCCCCCCTCCCCCGACGATTGAGTGCTCACATCCTTCTGCTTTGGAGAATCCCAAAGATTCACAAGCCTCTGTGATAAAGTTTCTCATCTCCACCCCAAATGGAAGACCCCTAATCATGAATAGTCCAGGTTCAAAACTCCCCAATCTGGGGAAAAGATTGGAGTCATGGACTGCGGGATTCTCCGTCGGCGGGACCGTCCGCACCGCCGGCAGCGAACCCACGCCCGCGTGTTTCCAGATGGCGTGGGGTGGCCCACTACAGGAAACACTATTGGCCAGCTGCGGGAAGGGAGAATCCCACTTCCGGCGGGAGCGCCACGCTGGAAAACGGGGCTGGTAGGAAGGAGAATCCTGGTCAGAGTCTTCGTGTTTTACAGCACAGAAAGAGGCCCTTCGGTCCATTGTGTCTGTGCTGACCATCAAGCACCCATCTATTCTAGTCCCATTGTCCAACACTTGTTCCATAGTTGTGTATGCTGCGACATTTCAAGTGCTGATCTCAATGCTTCTAAAATATTGTGAGGGTTCCCACCTCTACCACCCTTTCAGGCAGAGTTCCAGATTCCCTCCACCCTCTGGATGGAATAGGCTGTCTTCAAATCCCCCGTAAATCTCCTGCCCCTTACCGTAAATCTATGTCACCTGGTTATTGACCCCTCTACTAAGGAGAAAGATTTCTTCCTATCAACCCTAGATTTGCCCCTCTTAAGTGTGTGCACCTTGGTTTTCTCTTTACTAAAGAAGAGAACGGCAGCCTAAGTAGCCTGTCTTTCATAGAATCATACAGTGCAGCAGGAAGCCATTTGGCCCATCGAGTCTGCACCGACCCTCTGAAAGAGCATCCTACCTAGGCCCACTCGCCCGCTCTATCCCCATAACTCTACCTAACTGTTGGACACTAAGGGGCACTTCAGCATGATCAGTCCATCTAACCTGCACATCTTTGAACTGTGGGAGGAGACTGGAGCACCCGGAGGAAACCCACGCAGACACGGGGAGACAGTGCAAACTCCACACAGACACTTATCCAAGTGGAAATTGAATCCGGGTCTCTGGATTTGTGAGGCAGCACTGCTAACCACTGTGCCACCTTGCCGACCTTTCATTTCACCTTTCATTCTTAATCTAAACTCGAGAGAATATGGACCCAGTCTACCCATTACGCCTGCATAGGACAGCTCTCACATCCTTGCAATTAAGCAGTGCCGTTTACAAACTCAAGATGTTCCAGAGTGCTTCACAACGGATGAAGTGTGTTTGAAGTGTGGTCGCATTTATATCATAATGAAACATAGCAGCCAATTTACACTCAGCCAATTCCCACAAACAGGGACGTGATGGTGCCTGATGTTTTCTCGTGATATTAGTTGAGAGATAAATGTTTGCCACATCACTGTGGAGCATCCTTCAGTTCTTTTAAATAGTGCCACATCCTCCATCCTGTCAGCCTTGACTTTTGTGCCAAACTCCTGGAGTAGGACTTGAACCCACGACCTTCCGACCCCGATGGAAGAATGCTGCCAACTGACCCATGACTGACAGTTACATCATTTTGTAGACCGTTGAAAATTAAGCTGCACGCTGTTCATGTTGCGCTCCTTGACACTGTGTGGCCTAATCTGTTTTTTTATAAAGGTATTTTATTCCAAACGCATTTAACAACTGCAAAATACACAGTCCACACAAAATCACAATTCACAGTTTGTACAATGGCCTAATTATGTGGGTTCCGACCGTTAATTCTGTCTTTTTTTCTAGGTTCTTCTCATCCTGTTTTTCCGAGTGTGGATCATGGCAGGCTCCATGCCCAACTTCTCAGAGCAGGACAACCCGGCTTCGTTCTCCCCATACCTCCTCACTAGGTACAATGTTGTTGTACGTCGCACCACCTTCAAGGCCCCAGCTTCTGTTAAAATTACACTTTCAAGGTTGACATGCCCTATTTACATTGGTGGGCTGTAAGTTCATGTTTTGCCGTAGGCTTTCGGGATGGTAGTCTCTGCATATAAGGGTGATGATTCCAACAGGCCCAAATTGCTTTTGGGCTAGCACAGACCAAATGGACTGAACAGACTCCATCTGTGTCATTCATTTTCTATATTGCTATGTAATTCTCTCGTTCCCCAGCCATGTAGACTATCTCGTGCATCAGCTGCGAGGGCAAGACCCAGCCACGTGGTTTGACTGCAGGTACGTCACAGCAACCTTTCTCCCCCCCCCCTGTCCCCTCCTCCAACGCCATCTTCACAGCCAGGAAGGGTCATTTAAGTGTGGGGCTCAGGAGAAAGAACATTGTTTGAGCATTCTGTTCCTTCACCCACGTAACACCTTGTGGAACTTCACCTCAGAGTTGTTGGGGTGCAGTCATTATGGCTGTGTCAGAGCGGGGAGCATTCTGACCCGGGAGGCAGTCACACCCTATGGTTTAATTAGCGGTGCAGTCCTGATTAATGTTCAGGGACTGTGAGTTGGGCAGATAGAGGGATTGCAACTCCATTGCTGGAGGTGCCTTTGACTTCGCCAGTGCAGACCCAATGGGCCAAATTTCCTCCTCCTGACCATAGCAATTCTGTGGTCTACCAGTACGATGTTCCCATCTGTGGAAGTATTCATATTCACATTGAGATTGGACAATGATTTAGTTAAGAATGAAACTACGGTCCCATATCTTGAACAAAGCAACAATGAATATGAGGGCTATTAGATTAAAAGATAACGTGGTAGATATGCAATGGAAAGCATTTAAAGAATTAATTCAGAATTTGCAGCAATCTTGCATATCCGTAAGGCATGAAAATCCCACAGGAAACGTGGTCCAACCGTGACTAACAAGGGAAGTTAAAGATTGGACTAGATTGGGGGCTCATAACGTCAGCAAAAGTAGTAAGCCTGAGGATTGGGAGGATTTTAGAATGCAGCAAAGGATGATCAAGGTACTGATGAAGACAGAAAAGAGAAAACGAGTAAATATCCAGGAATAAAAACAGTTTGTAAAAGCTTGTGTGGGTCTATAAAAAAGATGAGATTCTGGCAGATGTAAAAGTTATCAACCATTCCGGCCAGAGGGACAGCGAAAACCATAGAATAATGCTCACGATTAGCCAAAGTTCTGCAGTAGCCGGCTCGGTTTTGTCAAAGTTTTGTTCAGCCCTGGAAAGAAAAATAATGCCGGAATGCCTCGCAAAAGAGGCGCAAGCAAGCGGGTCTCTTCTGCCGTGTGACCTCGTGTGACAGTGCCGACCATTCGGAGTGGAGTGTTTGATCTAAGTGCTCTCAGATATGAAATCCGAAACCAACCATGACTTCATTTCAAGATTTCGCTGCAAAGTGACAGACAAAGCGTGCGAGTATGGCGAGACCCGTGGGAAAGTTAAAAGTATTGTCGTCGGAGAGGATGTGGAACTGATGGTGCAAGTGGAAAACCGTAGCACGAAGCGGAAACCGGACATCGCGAAAGAGTGGGATATTCCGTCATTGGGTTTGGCGGTCAAGGAGCAGTTCAACTAACAGGCATCTTCTACAGCAAAGAAGAGTATGAGAAGAATTGCCTATCCTGATGTCGAAGGAGTTCTGCTGGAGTGGCTCTAGGCAGCCAATAATAGAACTTGCCCATCTCACATTTGAAGGCCGGGTTACATTGAGATGCATTCCTTTGGCAAATTGGGCTCCTCGGCTATCACAGACCTCTGCCTAACCTGAATTTCAAGGTAGTTCTCCTGAGATTTGACCCAATCAAGAGTTTACTGTAATAAGAAGGAAAGTAGTGTGTCCAAGATTCCTAACGATACAGGTTAAGTGAGAATGAGAGTTGTGAGGAGGATACAAGGAGGCAGCCACAGGACATAGACAGGTTAATTGAAGTGGCAAGGATAAGGCAAATAGAGAGCAATTTGGAGAAGTGTTAAGTTACCCACTTTGGAAAGAAAATAGAGAAACAAAATATTTCAAATAGTGAAAGATCGGGAAACGTCAGTGTTGAGAGGGATCTGAGAGTCTTTGCACATGAATCACAAACTTAGCAAGCAAGCATTTGGGAACACAAATAGTATGTCAGCCTTTGTTACAAAGGGATTGGTGTATAATAGTAAAGAAGTCTTACTAGAATTATACAGGACATTGGTGCGGCCACACTGATGTGTGTGCAGTTCTGGTCTCCTTATTGAAGGAAGGATATACTTGCTTCTGAGGCAGAGCAATGAAGATTTCACTGAATAATTACTGGGATGAGAGGCCTGTCCGATGCAGAGTGATCAAAGGCCTACATTTAAAACAATTCGATCATAGAATGTGAGCAGCTCTGGCAAGGCCAGCCTTTGTTGCTCACCCCTAATTTGACTCCAGAAGGTGGTGGTGAACTGCCTTCTGACACCAGTGCAGTCCATGTGGAGTAGGACAGCGACAGTGGAGAAACGGGGATATTGTTCCATGTCAGGTTGGTGTGTGGCTTGGATTGGGAACTTGAAGGTGGTGCTGCTCCCATGTGCCGGCTGCTCTTGTCCTTCTAAGTGATAGAGATTACTGGTTTGGGGGATGCTGTCAAAGGAGCCTTGGTGAGCTGCTGCAGTGTTAAGGGTATATGGCTCAAAGGTCGGTGAGTTGTCCGGCTTCAGGTTGAACTTGGCGGTTCCTCTGGGTTTGACGAAGAGTCGGCTTAAAGGTGCTGACCAATGATTTATCTGTTCTTTCGAAGTTGTATGGAGAGAGAGAGACCCCCACAGGGGTCTAGCTTCTTCAGTGATGAAACGTTAGTTCCGTTCTTTATCCACAGATGCTGTTGGACCTTCTGAGATTCTCCAGCATTTTCTATTTTTGTCTTCAGCGTCTCAATTGTCAGTCGAGAAAACAGAGGCTTCAACACAAAGGGTTGGCTGGTTTGTCTCTCTCTGGCCAACAGCAGTGATCCAAATATGGTTATTGCAGGTGTGTGGCTGGCATGATACCCAGAAAAATTCCTTTCACAGTCAATAGTCCCGGTGTCCAAGCGATTGCTAATGGTTGGTCTCCACCCAGTTGAGTAATCAGATGATTGTGTGGATGCTTTGCTAATGGGATAGGAGATAGCCTCCATTCATACTCCATCAGGGCCATTGTTCCTGATGAGGCTTTGCAGACAGATTGTCTCCATTTCATTCGCTTTGGAATGTTTAAGGCGCAGTGCCGCCATCTTTACCTGTTATTTCAAGTCATTGGAATGGGGCTTTTGTCTTTTTTTAATAATTCAATTCGTGATTTCCAGCCAGTAAATTCAGAAAGTCATTCTTTATATCATCTTGAATGGGTTGAATGGCCCACTCGTGTTCCTATTTCTAATGTTCAAGGCTGTAGTATCTGTGCCACTGCCGCAGGTGAGCTCGCAGCCAGCGACTAATCCTTGGAGCTTTCATTCTGCACCATCCCCCACCACTGAGCTGCTGTGCAGCCTTGATTTATTTTGTTAAAATCTGATTTATTCTTTTAAAATATAGTTGACCTCCCTCTGAGTTGGAAGGTTGTTAGTTAACTGCCAACTCCAAAGACTTGAGTACATCATCCAGGCTGATACTCTGTCCAGTACTGAGGGAGCGCTGTATTGTCAGAGGTACAGTCTTTTGGATGCAGTACAAACAGACATGTCAACCAAAGCCCCTGCCTACCCCCTCCGGTGAATGTATGAGGTCACTTGGCATGATTTTTGAAGAGGAGCAAGGAGTTGCCTGGTGTAACAAAAACAGAAACTGCTGGCCGATCTCAGCAGGTCCGACAGGCATCAATTGAATGACCCTTTGACAAAGTCTCCTGGTGTCCTGGCTAATACGTAACCTTTAAACAAAATCACTTATTGCTGTTGGTGGAATCTTGCGAATTGGTTGCTTTGATTCCTATGCTGCGGACTGCACGTCAAACATGCTTCCTTGGCTGTGAGATGCTTTGTGGTAAATGCAAGTTCTTTCTTTCTGTTGGTGCTGCAGATTTCTTACATACTCCTACCTGCTGACCTTCAATGCCTGGCTGCTGTTGGCACCAATGACCCTCTGCTACGACTGGCAAGTGGGGAGTATCCCGCTGGTGGAGTCTCTGTGGGACATGCGGAATGTGGCAACTGCAGTGTTCGGTCTTGGCATGGTCCTGTTGACTTGGAACTGCCTGCTGTCTGTACAGGTATGTGTGAAAAGGCCGGAGATGCTCAGGTCAAGTCATTCTGAAGCTTCGTTCGATTGTGGATTTCTTACAGGGGCTATTTTCATGTGAGGAATAATGTAGCCATTAGTATCGTCCATTCCTTTTTTCTCATTCATAATATGTGGGTATTCCTGACAAAACCAGCAGTTAGTGTAAATATCAATGAGCCAAATCCCAGCGGATCTACCTCCCAATTCATGTTAAGTAGAGTTTTGCAGTAGGTGAGGAGTCCCTATTCCCACATGAACAGGTCTCTATGTAACTTGATATACCTACACATGCAGTCTGTGTAATAAAGTACAGACAAAAGATGATTGAATCTGCCTCCACCACCCTCTCGGGCAATGCACTCTGGATCCCAACCACTTGCTGCCTAAAATCGCATGTTGCTTTTGATTCTTTTCCCAGCTATTTTAAATATTCCATCAACACAAACAAGTTTCTCCCTGTCCAATCTGACCAGACCCCTCTCAATTTTGAACACCAGCACCAAATCTCCTCTCAACCTTCTCTCCTCAAAGGACAACAGCCTTGCCTGATCAAATATCCACAGAACTGAAGTCCCCTCATTCTTGAAGCCATTGCTGTCAACCATTTCTGCCACCTCACTCCATTCACACCCTTGCTGAAGTGTAGTGCCCAGAACTGGACACGGTACTCCAGTTCAGGCTGAAGCAGTGTTTTATACAGATTCACCACAACTCCCTTGTTTTTACACTCTAAGGGCGAAATCCAACGACCATGCTGTGCCTGAAAAGCAGCTCGCCGTGACGCAGCGTGGCTGATAAAAGCTGGAAGACCCCGCTCCCGGGATCTACCCGGCTCGCAAAGCCTCATGAGATCAAACGCGTTTTCGCGAGACGTTGCGATGTAAATCCCGTCCATTATGGGCAGAGTCACTTTTTGGCAAATCTGTATATTAGAGCAAAACAGTTAGTCTCACTCTAATGTGCAGATCCCCAAGGTATCTGAAACTTTGGGATTTACCCCCTTGGCCTCGGAGACCGCTGGTAAGACCTCTGTTGAGCACTGTTCCTCACAAACGGGGACCAGATGAAACAACTCGTGGGGTCTCCCAGGAAATCGGAGGCCCCCTACTGCATGACCTTTGGGCATGGTGGTGCCCTGGACTGCTGGTGCCACCTGGCCACCCTGGCTGTGCCACCTAGATGCCAGCCTGGCACTGTCAAGTTGCCCAGGTGGAACTGCGAAGGTGCCAGGCTGGCATTTTGTGTGCGTGCGCGATCGAGCCGGGGTGCCCTGTGTGGGTGGTGTGGGGTGGCCGGGGACCCTCTCATTGTGCGTTCAGGTTGGGGGGGTCGGGGGTCGCTTTCGGGACCTCCGAGATCTGGACGCCATTTTAAAATGGTGTCCTGATCTCTCACTACACTGGGGAGTTCCGGCGAGCGGAGTTCCCCAGTTTACAAAACGGGGCAATGTGCGGCCTTGCGATTTTGATGAATGAATCGAGCCCTCTGCCTATTTATCAAGCTCAGGATCCTGTGTGCCTTGTTAACCACTTCCTCAACCTGCCCTGCCACCTTCGCTGCCCGAATCCAGTCCCTCTGCACCCTCTTTAGAAGAGCATTTCTTATTGATGTCGCCTCTCCTCACTGTTTCACTAGAATGTGTATTCATGAATAAATTACCGTGTATAAGTACACGGGAACAGACGTGTTGGCAGCACGGGAGTTCTCACCAGTGTGGCTACAGGCATAGCATGTGAGAGCTGCTAAAGATCTTTTAGTAACTGTTCAAGTTGTCATCCATGGTCACCATTCCTATAGCCCTGCAGCTTTACAGTTTCTACCAAAATGTATCGTTCGCTTGACGACTCTGTATGAAATTTAATCTGCTCATTCCACTGGGCTGATTCCGTCCTCTTTAGGTTTATCACTAATCCTCTTCATAGTTCACAATGTATCCATATTTTGCGACGAGCATACTTTTGATATTGTGTCCTGTGCGCGCTAGTCTCAGCCACGAATATGGTTCGGGAAAAGCAGGGATCTTTGTATTGACTGATGGGGAACTTGAGACCCCTTCCCTTCCCCAGTCAGAAAAACAACAGTACGCTCTGTTTCCTGGCACTCGGCCAACCTCGAATCTCTGCTACGCTGTTCGTTTCATTCCACTGGCTCCACCCTTGCTGATAAATCTATTATGCGGGACCCTTTGACGAACTCCTTTTGGAGGTCCATGAACACCACATCAGCCTCATCAACCCTGTCTATTACCTCATCACAAAACTCAAGCAAGTTACAGAAATACGACCCTTAATTAAACAACAAATGGGTCATACAAAACGGGCCAAATGGGCACTGCAAACGGAGTAGGTTTTCTTCTCCGGAAACAATCCCGCATCAGTTGGATTTTATTCCAAGAAAACTGTTTTCTCGTCACTTTTGCTGGATTATTTTTGAACTGAATTCGACTTCTAAAACAATTATCGCAGGGCGTGTACCCCAGGTTATTAGCCAGGCCTCCTGGATCACTGCTCCAATAATAAAACCACTGGACCACCATGATCCCCAAGCTCAGCCAGGAATGCAGGCCTCAGCATGCTACTCGCAAAGCTACTTGGAGAACATTATTTGGTATCATTTCTAACTGCTCTCTTAAATGTTTTATTTATAGAATCGTAGCATAGCATCATAGAATCGCTACAGTGTGGAAGGAAGCCATTTGGCACATCGAGTCTGCTCCGACCCTCTGAAAGAGCACACTACCTAGGCCCACCCCCGCTACATCCCCGTATCCCTGCAACCCCATCTGAACTTTGGACACTAAGGGGCAATCTACCTAACCTGCACATCTTTGGACAATGGGAGGATCATAGAAATTCCAGTGCAGAAGGAGAGCATTCGGCCCACCGACCCTTGGAAAGAGCACCCTACTTAGGCCCACGCTCCCACCCCATCCCCATAACCCAGTAACGCCAACGAACCTTTTGGTCACTAAGGGGAAATTTAGCATGGCTGCTCCCCCTAACCTGCACATCTTTGGACTGTGGCAGGACACTGGAGCACCCGGAGGAAACCCACGCCGGCACGGGGAGAACGTGCAAACTCCACCCAGACAGTAACCCAAGGCTGGAAGTGAACCCAGGTCCCTGGCGCTGTGAGGTAGCAGCCCAAACACTGTACCACCATGCCACCTGTGATTTGGCTGTACTTTACGCTGAAGTTATTGCCTAAATAGTTGAAGTTGACTTGAACAATAGATGAGTTCCATTGCACCGCGCACGAAC
This sequence comes from Scyliorhinus torazame, assembly GCF_047496885.1. Taxonomy (NCBI): domain Eukaryota; kingdom Metazoa; phylum Chordata; class Chondrichthyes; order Carcharhiniformes; family Scyliorhinidae; genus Scyliorhinus; species Scyliorhinus torazame. The sequence goes on from NC_092725.1 coordinate 55,687,511, forward strand.
CTATTGCATGCATTTAAGATGCATTGAGTTCTGTGGCTAATGTGCAATTTGCTGTTGCCTTGGGCGGCGCAGAATAAAAACATCTCAGTTTTCTGACAGTTCAGCTGCCGCAGTTTAATTGTTAGTGGAAACTGCAAGTGGAAAGTGATAAAGGAAATACACTTTGGCGAGGAAATCGGAGAAGAAAAAATAATTTAATCTTGAAAGGGGAAAGGGAAATGTTTTTCCTGAAATAATTCCCGTGATTGTTTTCCAAATATGAATATAAAAGCAGATGGCTGGGTCATAAAGTCATCTTTAAGGTTCATGACCCAACTTCCTGGGTTTGATGTGTAATTGCACTGTCTCTTAATAGAAGTGACATTCTGGATGTTTAAAGCATTCGTTGTTTGCAATTCATTTTGTTCACTCTGAATTTACCATCGCAATTTATGGATGATGTACAATGCAGGGTTCGTAGAATCATAGAATTTACAGTGCAGAAGGAGGCCTTTCGGCCCATCGAGTCTGCACCGACCCTTGGAAAGAGCACCCTACCCAAGCCCATACCCCCACCCTACACCCACACCTCCACCCTATCCCCATAACCCCACTAAAAACTAACCTTTTTTTTGACACTTAACGGCAATTTAGCATGGCCAATCCGCCTAAACTGCACATCTTTGGACTGCGGGAGAAAACCGGAGCACCCGTAGGAAACCCACGCAGACGGGAAGAACATGCACACTCCGCACAGGCAGTGACCTAAGCCGGAAATCGAACCTGGAACCCTGGATCTGTGAAGCAACTGTGCTACCCACTGTGCTACCGCGCTGCCCCTTCTTCATTCTGTCTCCCATTCCTTTCCATCCTCTATAAACTTTGCTTCTTCCAAAATGTCATCCTGTGCCTCACCAAGTCCTGCTCAGCACTCATGTCCTCATTGGCGTACATTGGATTCTGCCCCCCTCCCCATGCCATTTCAGATTTCCATCTTCATAGCCTCTTCCATCCCCCTGCCCTGCCCCCACCCTCTGCCGCGTTCCCTCCATGGATTACCTCTGTTCCTTTTATTTTGGCCCTTTCGAATAACTTCAAATCCTCTCAACCCACCGTTGGTGGCCGTGCCTTCACCTGCTCAGCTGAGCCCATGCTCAAGAATTCCCTCCCTCAACCTCTTTACCTCTCCATCCTACAAGGACCTCCTTAACGCCCGCCCACTTGACCAAACTTTGGATCAACCATCCTAATATCTCTTCCGTAGGCTCCCCATTTACTTTTACCTGCTCTTGACCTCCTTCTCTGTGAAGTGTCGGGCATTGGCTTTCTGTGCTAAAGCTGTTGTAATAAATACAAATTGTTGATAACGTTTAAAGATTGATGTTCAGGTCGACAGTCCCATTTGACTGTGCGCCGTGCTACTGATTTTGAAATAATTGATGTTGGAGCTGGATATAAATGTTGATGCCAGATTTCTGCACTCGATCAGAAGTGATTGGCTCCCATTGAGTTTGAAGGTGGGGTTCCAACTTGTCTGTTCTTCAAGTAGGAGCTTGACACACTGTTACAGTGCGGGTGTCAAAAATAAATTCTAAAAGAAAGGACTCGCATTTATATAGCGCTTTTCACAGCCTCAGGACATCTCAGCCGTTGAAGTATTTGTTGAAGTGTCACTGCTGTGGTGTAGGGAAACCCGACAACCCATCTGCCCGCAAGGTGCCCCCCAAGCAGCAGTGAGGTAAATTATGACTAAACAAACTATTAATTTTGCTTTTGGTTAATGTCTAAATATTGACTAAAATGCTGAGGAAACAACTCTCCTTTCCTTCCCCCGAAGTGGCAGAGCTTCGATGTCCGCTTGACAGAGCTAACAGGGCATCAGTTTTGTCTCATTCTGAAAGGATCCAGCTGAGATGTCAGCTTAGATTTTGTACTCAAGGCTCTGGAGTGGGATTTGAACCCAGAACCTTCTGGCTCAGAGACTATAGTGCTGCCACTGAGCCATGGCCGGCAGCAGTAGCTGGGTAGGCCTGAACCTGCCCTCATCCAGTGCCTGCAGCACATTTAGTTTGCAGTTGAAGTCACTACACAGCAGGAGCCCTGGCTGATTTCTTCTCTCCTGCACAGAGACCAATGGCTATGCTAAAACTGCTGTCCTTGCTGAGATGCTGTATTGCAGAGGGAGACGGTGGCATTGTGGCTACGGCAGAGGGCGAAATTTGAATTAAAAAGAATCTAGAATTATAACTCTAACCATGAAACGATTGTTGTAAAAATCCATCTGGGAAGGAAATCTGTTGTCCTTGCCTGGTCTGGCCGACACGTGATGTGTAGCAATGTGTAACTGCCCTCAGAACAAATGCAATAGAGGCAGGCCTACAATAAATAAAAAAGAACAACTTCTTACAGCATCCTTCATGTAGAAAATGACCCCAGGTTGTGTTTTGTGATATAACCGTTGTAATGATGTACACAGAATATATAGTTGTTTAACACAAAAAATAAATTATTAACAAACATGTGGAAAGATAACTAAGGAACTATAATATATATGGTGGCTGCTAAATCAATTCAGTGAGTTCTGGAGCTACTCTAAGCGCGACTATCTTCTTGTACATCTTACTACCAACTGGCGGGTGGTGTTGAGTCACGTTATGTCATGTTATAGATCTCTAACGCCACCTGCTGGTTGGAGGTCGTACCGATAACTATGTGCACTGATAGACAACTATATATATTGATATGTTCATGCATATCACCACAAAGGTGCATCAAATGAACTAAAAAAAAAAGTACCAAAAACCCAGTAACTGCGTGATTTTAAGAGCATCTTAAAGAAGGAGATGTATGAAGAGAATTCCAGAGCTCGAGGCCCAGAAGACTGAAAGCCCAACTGCCAGTGAAGCAAGATGGCAGTTGGAAGATGGCAAAGGATCGTAAGGCAGGAGGAGGTTATCAAGGGAGAACAAGCCAAGGATCGAAACCTGCTGCCTGTAAGTATCAGCTGCACCTTGCCTTTACCAACGGAAGCACGGAGTGCTTGGCTGTCGGCACCAAATGTTTGATTGAAGGCACTTGTATGTCATTTTTTTAAAAGGCAGGAGCTGTGTTATTGAAGGTGAACCAGAAGAAAGAACAAAGAAAAGTACAGCACAGGAACAGGCCCTTCGGCCCTCCAAGCCTGCGGCGACCATGCTGCCCGTCTAAACTAAAATCTTCTACACTTCCTGGGTCCGTACCCCTCTATTCCCATCCTATTCATGTATTTGTCAAGATGCCCCTTAAACGTCACTGTCGTCCCTGCTTCCACCACCTCCTCCGGCAGCGAGTTCTAGGCACCCACTACCCTCTGTGTAAAAAAAACCTGCCTCGTACATCTCCTCTAAACATTGCCCCTTGCACCTTAAACTTATGCCCCCTAGTAATTGATCCCTCTACCCTGGGGGAAAGCCTCTTACTATCCACTCTGTCTATGTCCCTCATAATTTTGTAGACCTGTATCAGGTCGTCCCTCAACCTCCTTCGTTCCAGTGAGAACAAACCAAGTTTATTCAACCTCTCCTCATAGCTAATGCCCTCCATACCAGGCAACATCCTGGTAAATCTCTTCTGCACCCTCTCTAAAGCCTCCACGTCCTTCTGGTAGTGTGACTACCAGAATTGAACATTATACTCCAAGTGTGGCCTAACTAAGGTTCTATACAGCTGCAACATGACTTGCCAATTTTTATACTCAATGCCCGGCCAATGAAGGCAAGCATGCCGTATGCCTTCTTGACTACCTTCGCCATCTGTGTTGTCCCTTTCAGTGACCTGTGGACCTGTACACCAAGATCTCTCGACTGTCAGTATTCGTGAGGGTTCTACCATTCACTGTACATTCCCTACCTGTATTAGACCTTCCAAAATGCATTATCTCACATTTGTCCGGATTAAACTCCATCTGCCATCTCGCCGCCCAAGTCTCCCAATGATCTAAATCCTGCTGTATCCTCTGACAGTCCTCATCACTATCTGCAATTCCACTAACCACTGTGTCGTCCGCAAACTTACTAATCAGACTAGTTACATTTTGCTCCAAATTATTTATATATACTACGAACCAGCAACGGTCCCAGCACTGATCCCTGCGGAACACTACTAGTCACAGCCCTCCAATCAGAAAAGCACCCCTCCATTCTACTCTCTGCCTTCTATGACCTAGCCAGTTCTAAATCCATCTTGCCAGCTCACCTCTGATCCCGTGTGACTTCACCTTTTGTACCAGTCTGCCATGAGGGACCTTGTCAGAGGCCTTACTGAAGTCCACATAGACAACATCCACTGCCCAACCTGCATCAATCATCTTTGTGACCTCCTCGAAAAACTCTTATCAAGTTAGTGAGACAGGACCTCCCCTTCACTAAACCATGGTGCCTCTCGCTAATAGCCTTGTTAATAGCTTATGTACTGCTGTCCTTTGCAGCAACGGCAGCAGAGAGACTGCTATGCCAGAGTGGGGCTCCCGAGTCACACCGGCCGATATGTAACACAGAGTTGACCACCATCAGTTTAGGAGAGGACAGACTGCCACCACTGCCTTCAGAGAAGAATGCGTTCCTTCACCTCTCCTCATATTTCAATCCATATGAAAGGCGAGCTCTACGAAACTTTTTCCTGACAACTAAATAATTAACTACGGGCAAAATGAGAAGCATTTACAAAGGAGTCAGAGATGGTCTTGCATGAAAAGTTTAATTTCGTAAAGAGCTTCTCGTTAATTTGACAAGGAAACAGTGATTGGGAATAGATAGTCTGCAGGTTTTCATGGCTTCCAGTTACTTACTGTCTTTCTCATTAGTTGCTGTATCACAATGTAAATGTGCGGCTTCCGTAGGAGATAATGAATCTCCCTATTCCACATGTTGAGGATGCTTGTAGATTGCAAATGCTGCTTACTTATTAGAAGATTGATGATATTGAGCACTGTTCTGAATGGTGTCAAGCTTCAGATGAAAACAAATGTGAATCCTTTTCTTTTTCTGACCGTACCTTCCTCTCCTCTCTCAAAGGCATCAATTATTTGCTCAGGCACTGTTCCAAAATCCCTTTTCCAAGTGACTGTTATCCACACACGAGGCTGAACCCAGAGTGTTAGCATTCTCAGCGTCTGATTTGACCCTCAGACACACAACCTCTCCAACGCCAAGATGTCCTACCTTCACCTCTGTAATATTGTCCTTGCCTCAGTCCATCAGGTGTGCCTCAGGGAGTGGGGCCGGGTCCACTGTTATTTGTTATATATATTAATGATTTGGATGAGAATGTAGGAGGCATGGTTAGTAAGTTTGCAGATGACACCAAGATTGGTGGCATAGTGGATAGTGAGGAAGGTTATATAAGATTGCAACAGGATCTTGACCAATTGGGCCAGTAGGCCAATGAATGGCAGATGGAGTTTAGATCATAAGACCTAAGACATAGGAACAGAATTAGGCCACTTGGCCCATCGAGTCTGATCCGCCATTCAATCATGGCTGATACTTTCTCATCCCCATACTCCTGCTTTCTCCCCGTAAACTCTGATCCCCTTATTAATCAAGAACCTATCTATCTCTGTCTTAAAGACACTCAGTGAATTGGTCTCCGCAGCCTTCTGCGGCAAAGAGTTCCACACCCTCTGGCTGAAGAAGTTCCTCCTCATCTCTGTTTTAAAAGATTGTCCCTTTAGTCTGAGATGGTGTCCTCTGGTTCTAGTTTTTCCTACAAGTGGAAACATCCTCTCCACGTCTACTCTATCCAGGCCTCGCAGTATCTTGTAAGTTTCAATAAAATCCCCTCTCATCCTTCTAAACTCCAATGAGTACAGACCCAGAATCCTCAAACGTTCCTTATATGACAAGTTCTTCATTCCAGGGATCATTCTTGTGAACCTCCTCTGGACCCATTCCAAGGCCAGCACATCCTTCCTAAGATCTGGGGCCCAAAACTGCTCGCAATACTCCAAATGGGGTCTGACCAGAGCCTTATACAGCCTCAGAAGTACATCCCTGATCTTGTATTCTAGCCCTCTTGATATAAATGCTAACATTGCATTTGCCTTCTTAAGTGCCGACTGAACCTGCATATTAACCTTAAGAGAATTGTGAACAAGGACTCCCAAGTCCTTTGTGCCTCTGCTTTCCTAGGCATTTCCCCATTTAGAAAATAGTCTGTGCCTAAATTCCTCCTTCCAAAGTGCATAACCTCACTTTTCCATATTGTATTTCATTTGCCACTTCATTGCCCACACTCCTAGCTTGTCCAAGTCCTTTTGCAGCCCCCTTGCTTCCTCAATACTACCTGTCCCTCTACAGATCTTTGTATCATCTGCAAACGTAGCAACAGTGCCTTCAGTACCTTCTTCCAGATCATTAATGTATATTGTAAAAAGTCTTCCTGTTTTCTGCCTCCCTCCCTTCTTGAACAGTGGTGTTTACATTAGCCACCTTCCAGTCCTCTGGGACCCTTCCTGCCTCCAGTGATTCCTGAAAGATCATCACTAATGCCTCCACAATTTCCTCAGCTATCTCTTTTAGGACCCTGGAGTGTAGTCCATCCGGTCCACGTGACTTATCCACCTTCGGACCTTTCAGTTTCCTCACTGCACCCACCTCTGCCCCCTGGTTCTCCTGGAGCTCTGGCATCCCACTGGTGTCTTCCACTGTGAAGACTGATGAAAAGTAACTATTCAATTTGTCTGCCGTTTCTTTGTTTCCTATTATTACTTCTCCAGCCACATTTTCTAGTGGTCCAATGTTGATTATTGTCTCTCTCTTACCTTTTATATATTGAAAGAATCTCTCCCTGTCTTCCTTTATATTACTAGCTAGCTTGCACTCATACTTCATCCTCTCCCCCCTTATTGCTTTTTTAGTTGTCCTTGTGGTGATATGCATCACTGTAAATACACAAGATGTTAATGTAAACACTAGAAGGAGCACCAGAGACATCATGACATGCAGACATACAGCTAATAAACACATAGAATAGGACACGACCAATGGGCAGTCAAGATACCCAGAGGTGACACTACCACAAGGGGGCAACCCATATAAAAGGACAGGGCTCTTTCTCTTTCCACAGGCGACACTCCGAGAGAAGGACAGGGGCAGATCTGAAGCATCACCGCATGGCTTAGAGCAGACTGGGTAGTTAGACTGAGTTACTATAGCAAGATTAGCAGGAGAGTTGAACTCAGGTAGAAGAATTGTTAACTATTCAATAAATGTGTTAAACCTATCTCCAAGTCTGAACCTTCCTTTGTCAGAGCATACATCAAGGAAGTAGGTTATGCTACATGAAGAAGCATAACACAATAGTCCTCTGCTCGCTTTTAAAGGCTTCCCAATCCTCTGGTTTCCCACTAATCCTTGCCACTTTGTATGCTTTTTCTTGAGCATTTATGCTGTCCTTGACATTCGTCATCAGCCATGGATGCCTTATCCTCCCCTTAGCATGTTTCCTCATCCTTGGGATGAATTTCTGTTGTGCCTCCCGAATAACCTCCAAAATCCCCAGCCAAAAACCACTGTCTTCCCTGCTCGGCTCCTTTTCCAATCAACTCTGGCCAGCTCCTCCCTCATGTCTTTGTAATTACCCGTTTTTAATTGTAATACCGTTACATCTGATTGCACCTTCTCCCTCTCAAACTGCAGGGTAAATTCTATCATATTGTGATCACTGCCCCCTCAGGGTTCCTTCACCTTAAGTTCCCTAATCAAGTCTGCCTCATTACACATCACCAAATCCAGAATTGCCTGTTTCCTAGTTGGCTCTGTCACAAGCTGCTCCAAAAAAAAATCTTAGACATTCCACAAATTCAATTTCTTGGGATCCACTAGCAACCTGATTTTCCCAGTCCACCTGCATATTGAAGTCCCCCATGATTATTGTAATATTGCCTTTTTTACATGCCTTTTCTATCTCCTGATTTATTTTCTGCCCCACATCCTGACTATTGCTGGGGGGGCCTGTACATAACTCCCATCAGGGTCTTTGCGATTCCTCAACTCTACCCACAGAGATTCTATGCCTTCTGATCCTATATCGCTCCTTGCTGTCGATTTAAAATCATTCCTTACTAACAATGCAACCCCGCCCCCTTTGCCCATCTGCCTGTCCTTTCGATAAGACATATATCCTTGGATATTTAGATCCCAGCCCTGATCCCCTTGCAGCCACGTCTCTGTGATGCCCACAACATCGAACCGGCCAATTTCAATGTGCGCAACAAGCTCATTTACCTTGTTCCGTATACTGCGCGCATTTAGGTACAACACCCTCAATTCTGCATTGGCCACCTCCCTTTTCACACACTCCTCAGTCACTGTACTGTGTACTGTGACCCTTTTTGATTTTTAACTATGGCTTCTCTGCCTTACACTTTCCCCCTTACTGCTTTTTGTTTCTGGCCCTGTTTTACTTCCCTCCGACTTCCTGCATCGGTTACCAACCCCCTCCCACATTAGTTTAAACCCTCCCCAACAGCACAAGCAAAGTAGTTTAATTCGGATAATTGTGAGGTGATGCAATTTGGTAGATCAAATCAGGGCAGGACCTACTCAATTAATGGTAGGGAGTTGGGGAGAGTTGGGTTACAGAAAAAAGAGATCTAGAATAACAGGTGCATAGCTCCTTGAAGGTGGAGTCGCAGGTGGACAAGGTGGTGAAGAAGGCATTCAGCATGCTTGGTTTTATTGGTCAGAATATTGAATACAGGAATTGGGACATCTTGTTGAACTTGTACAAGACATTGGTAAGACCACACATGGAATACTGTGTTCAATTCTGGTCACCCTATTATAGGAAGGATATTGTTAAACTAGAAAGAGTGCAAAAGAGATTTACGAGGCTGCTACTAGGACTTGATGGTCTGAGTTATAAGGAAAGGGTGGATAGGCTGGGACTTTTTTTTTCTCTGGAGCGTATAAGGCTTAGGGGTGATCTTATAGAGGTCTATAAAATAATGAGGAGTATCGATAAGGTAGATAGTCAACATTTTTCCCAAAGGTAGAGGAGTCTAGAACTAGAGGGCATCGGTTTAAGGGGAGAGATACAAAAGAGACCAGAGGCTCACACAGAGGGTGGTGAGCATCTGGAACGGGCTGCCAGAGGCAGTGGTAGAGGCGGGCATGATTTTTTTCCTTTAAAAAACAGTTAGACAGTTACTTGGGCAGGGTGGGTATGGAGGGATATGGGCCAAATGCGGGCAAGTGGGACTAACTTAGTGATAGAAACTGGGCGGCATCGACAAGCTGGGCCGAAGGGCCTGTTTCCATGCTGTAAATATCTATGACTCTATCTGCTGCAGAAACTCTTCAGACTCGATTATTCTAATGCTCTCCTCACTGGTCCCCTGTGTGGGAGTTGCACCAGCAAAGTGATGGTACAGAGACCCCAAGCTCTGTGATGTCACCGTTCCGGGATTCGATCCACCTCCATAACCTTAGGTGGCAGAGGTTTGGATGAGCTTTAGTCCTAACTCACACCAACTCCAGTTCATCCATTACCCCTATGCTTGCTGACCTACACTGTATCCAGGTCTTGCAGTATCTTGGTTTCAATATAGTAAAGTTGCCGTAGTCCCAGATGACCATAGACTGATTTCCCATTGAGGAGGGGGGGAGAGTTGACTGGTGGTGGTTTAACCTGAGGATCACGGGGCGAGAGGCAGGTTTAGAAGGCAGGGCCTTCATGAATAACCTCAGCCGTTTTTGGAATTGAACCCACTCTGTTGGCGTGGCTCTGCATCCCGAACCAGCCGTCCAGCCAACTGAGCTAAACCGAATACAAGGCACTGTAAAAACTCTGAGAATGCCCTTTTGTTGTGAACATTGACATTAAAAATTGACACGCAATTTAGTTTCTGAATCTTGTCCTTGTGCAGCACCTTTTGATAGCAGGCTGGAGCTCTGACTAACTTTCACCTCCCTAATTTACAATGAAGTCATAGTGTGTTCATTTGGCAAATCACAAGCTATGAGCTAATTCTGGTTTGAAGGTCGGCTTCTGTATAATGTCAAATCTTCCTTCCTTCCACCAAATCCCCTGAAAATGCATCTTACTCGTCTGAAGGGAGGACCAGGCCACCTGCTCCCCAGCCTCCACTGGTAGGTTGAAGGTGTCACAGGGTAGCATCTCTTCCCTCCTTCCCAGGGGAGAGTGCTGAGACATTAGCTTGTGCGTCCTCCTGTCAGTAAAGAGGTCAGGAAATCCATGTGAGCTCGCAGACCTGGGTTAAATGGCAAAGCAACGCAAGTTATGATTGTGAAAGCTTTTGAATCTTCTACAGGCTGGTGTTATAACCTGCGATCAATCATAGAATCGACGGTGCAGAAGTAGGCCATTCGGCCCATTGAGTCCATACCGGCCCTTGGAAAGAGCACCCCACCCAAACCCACACCTTCACCCTATCCCCATAACCCAGTAATCCCAAGTAACCTTTTTGTTTTGCACACTAAGGGCAATTTTGCATGGCCAATCCACCTAACCTGCATATCTTTGGACTGTGGGAGGAAACCGGAGCACCCGGATGAAACCAACGCAGACACGGGGAGAACGTGCAGACTCCGCACAGACAGTGACCCAAGCCGGGAATCGAACCTGGGACCATGGAGCTGTGAAGCAACAGTGTTACTGTGCCGCCCCAATCAGTGGCAATGTCTTCTGTCTGTCTTTCTCTCTTGTTCTATTGTGTCTGTCTCTATTTCTATGTGTCTTAGTGTTCCTCTCTATTTATCTTTTTCTGTTTATTTTTGTCTCACTCTTTGTGTCTATTTTGCTCTTTTTCACTGTGTATGTCTCTCTCTCGCTCTCTCTCTTTCGCGCTCTCGCTCTCTCTTTCGGCATAATTCTCCATTCCATAACCGAGTGTGAGTTTGGATCATTTCCGGGTCCTGACTCCACTCTACTATCAGGAAGCTTCTCTGTGAGATCTTCCTTTTAAATTAATAGGTGCCGCCTCAGGATCCCCTGAGTGGGCCTGCAGTCTTGGAAGGGTTGACTACCACCTCCTGAGGGAGTTCTCCCAGCTGTGTCCTGCTGATCACAGTTACCTCCAGCAGGCTTGGGCCTATCCGGGTCCCACCTGCCATTGTGACAATTCCAGTGATGAGCCCAAGCAGCCCGCAAAGGAGAATTTAATTGTTTGATTAGTTACCCACCACTGCCAGGTTCTGCAGATGATGACCCATGAGAAGAATTCCCAAATGTGGGAACACATCATCCCACTGAGCCTGATGCTTCTACCTCTGACATTCCTCCTGCTCCGAATTTCAAGCCCAACTCATGCAAGGCCAGGCGGATTCTGCTCTTTACCTTTCTCTTTTTCTTTCTCTATCTTTCCTGTCTCTCCCTTCTCTCACTCCAGTCGTATTTATATGGCATCTTTCATGCGAACAAACCTTTCTGGGCAATTTACAGGACCTGATTGGAAATGGGAAATGGTGAATTGGTGGGGGGGGGGGGGAGTGTTTCAGAGAAGATGGGCAATACACAACCAATGGTAGGTGGGATCTACGCCAAATAGACTAGACCAGGACTCTCTTTGTACTCTTTCGTGGAGGGGGGTTCTTTGGCAAGACCAGCATTTATTGCCCACCCCTATCTGCCCTTAAGCTGACTGGCTTTCTGGGCCATTTCAGAGAGCAGTTAAGAGGCAACTGCATTGCTGGAGTTACATGTTGGCCAGACTGAGTAAGGACGACAGACTTCCTTCTCTAAAGAGTATTGGTGAACCAGATGTTTTTTTTTCCAGCATAATTACTGCGGCTCGTTTTCGATTCCAAATTTACTCAAAATCCGGAAGCTGCCTTGGCGGGGGTTGCATTAGCTTGGGTCTCGGAATTGCTGGTTCAGTGAAGCGACCAACTGCACTGCCACCATCTCCCCTGAACGAGTGCAATCTTCTCATTAGTGTTAATGTAACCCTACTTGTGACACTAATAAATATTATTACTATTATTGTCGAGAGGCGTTGGCCCTGCAGTAAATGTTGCTGATAGTTGAAATATCGCGCGGTGGGGAAGGCTGCACTAAAGTGTCTCTGGTTAATTCAGCATCCATTCGTAAATTTCCTCGACTATTTCTGGTGGTTTAATTGATTGCGGACAAACGGCTCTGATGGAGCGCATCTTATTTCTTCCAGCGCTCCCCAGCAAAAGTCAATATCTGAGAGTATGGAGTCTCTGGAGCTGAAATCCAATCTTCAAGCTTCAGTGCCAGCAGCACAGCAAGAGAGCTTTACGCAGCTCCTGTAATAGCCGGTTTCTGGGAGCTATACCCGCTGAAGTGACAACAAGTCTTTCATTGCCTCCACAAGCTAACTGCCAAGTCTGGCTTAACTGAACCTGAAGATTACAGTGCCAAGCAGATTGATAATAAAAGTGACTGATGGAGCTTGTCGCCGAGCCCAGGCGTGGCTGGCGCGCGCGGGTGGCATTTCTGAGAAGTGGGGGGGGGGGTCTAAGGTGAAAGTAGATATTCAGTAAAAATAAATATCTTTAACCTTGAGACAGTTACTGCTGCTGTTAAATGAAACTGAGCTCCGAGATGGTGAATTCCTATTGGAATGTGTACACAGGGCAACTGGATATTGTACAAAGACTCATTAAAGTTTAACAGCGCCGAAGGCTGCTCTGAGGGACAGCTAGCCATTCGATCTCAATCTCTCTTCCTGTACCCAGTGTACATTTTTAATTTCCATCGTCCTCCACTTGCGTGTTCTGAATTCTGATTCCACCTCTGGTTTCTGGTAGCGGGGGAGTAACTACCTTCTGCGTACCTCGTGTCAGGACCAGGCACCCTGTGTGTGAGCGCGAGTGTGTGCGTGTGTTGCCCCCTTTTAATGTGTGGATGCTGAACACTAACAAGGGGCAGCACGGTGGCGCAGTGGTGAAAACTGCTGCCTCACGGCGCCGAGGACCCGGTTTGATCCCGGCCGTGGGTCACTGTCCGTGTGGAGTTTGCACATTCTCCCCGTGTCTGCGTGGGTCTCACCCCCACAACCCAAAAAGATGAACAGGCTGGGTGGATTGGCCACGTTAAATTGCCCCTTAATAGGGAAAAAATAATTGTGTACTCTAAATTTTTTTAAAAAATTAAAATTAACCAGCAAAGCTTTATTCTAAAACATGATAAAGATTGCTTTATTAAAAAACTACTGCTGAAAGTCTCTTCAGTGAAGAGATAACATTATTACCTAAAATGCAGATACAAAGGTTAAAATGCAGATAAAGGAAACTAAATAAATTTCAAATCAGTCTCTGAACTTGTTGCTCGAATTCCTGGTTTCTGAAGTGGTTGGAATTTGAGGCTCTGTTTAGCAGCTGTGTTTTTAATAAATAAATTTAGAGTACCCAATTATTTATTTTTTTCCAATTAAAGGCCAATTTAGCGTGGCCAATCCACCTAACCAGCACATCTTTGGGTTGTTGGGGTGAGACCCACACGGACAGTGACCCTGAGCCGGGATTCGAACCCGGGTCCTCAGTGCTATAGGCTGTAGTGCTAGCCACTGTGCCACGTGCCGCACTTTTTATCAGCTGTGTTGGCCTTTGCTGTTGACTTTGCCTTTTTCAGGTGGATTCTTCAGGTTTTGGGAGCGATGATAGACTTTGCGTTCCTCGTTAGTCCTGCGGTTACAGCACTTGCAGACTGCCTGGACTCTTTCAGCAGAACAGCAGTAAATTTCTTAATACCTTTTTCCTCTTTGACTCCCAGTGGCAGGGAGAAAGCCTCTCTGATCATGGGCGCAATTCTCCGACCCCACACCAGGTTGGAGAATCGCTGGGGGCTGGCGTGAATCCCGCCACCGCCGTGTCCCGAATTCTCCGTCACTACAGATTCGGCGGGGGTGGGAATCGCACCGCGCCGGTCGGCGGGGTCAGGAATCGCGCCGCGCCGGTCGGCGGGCCCACCCACGGCGATTCTCCGGCCCGCGATGGGCCGAAGTCCCGTCGATGTCAGCCCTCTCCTGCCGGCGTGGATTAAACCACCTTTTGAACGGCGGGACAAGGTGGCGCGGGCGGGCTCCGGGGTCCTGGGGAGGGGGCGATCTGGCCCCGGGGGGTGCCCCCACGGTGGCCTGGCCCGCGATCGGGGCCTGTGCCATGGGGGCACTCTTTTTCTTCCGCCTTCGCCATGGTCTTCACTATGGCGGAGGCGGAAGAGACCCCCTCCCCTGCGCATGCGCAGGGGTGACGTCAGCAGCCGCTGACGCTCCCGCGCATGCGTCGCCCGGCGAAGACCTTTCGGCGCCGGCTGGCGTGGCGCCAAAGGCCTTACCTGCCAGCTGGCGGAGCGGAAACCACTCCAGCGCGGGCCTCAAGGTGAGGGCTTGGCTCCTTAATGTGCGGAGACTTCCGCACCTTTGGGGCGGCCCGACGCCGGAGTGGTTCCCGCCACTCCATTACGCCGGAACCCCCCGCCCCGCCGGGTAGGGGAGAATCGTGCCCCATGTCCCTCAGAGTTCTACCTGGAGATTCTGCACACCTAGCTTTCGTAGGCTGTCTTCATGAATTATTGTTCCACCTGGCAAAGAGGTGAATTGCGTTGAGGTTCTTTGAAGTCCCTTCCTGTCCCCTGTTCTCTCAGAAGCCAAGGAGTTTTCGCACCTTTAAAAAAAGTACAGTGGACATCTCTGGAGGAGTCTTTTGCATTTGAATGACTCTTCATCTGCCGAAATGATTCTTGACAAGGTATGAACTAACATAGAAAGATGTCTGTCCATTTTGAAAGAAGCCTTTAAACTCAATGTAAAGGTTTTGAAGACAAATGCACCTTTAAAATAGTTGTCGTTAAAATCTGTAATGTCATAATAATGCGTTTGTGACATCTCAGATGTGAAATCATTATACAGTTTATGCATTCCTCACAGGGGAATACATTAATGTGGTGATATGCATGTGCACAGTAATGTCTATTGTTATCTATTAATGCATATAGTTTTCATACGACCTCCAACCAGCAGGTGGCGATAGAGATCCACCATGTGATTACAGAGTTCCAGCAATTGGTAATAAGTCGTACTAGAGGATAGTCGCACTAGAAGTAGCTCGAGAAGAATTCACTTATTCATTATCGTTTGTATCACAGTTTGTTAGTTATCTTTCAACATGTTCATTTTGTTAATAAACTGTGTTACTAGCATCCTTATTACGGCCACAACACAGAACATAACAATTAGTACAGTGTGGTTGTCAGCAAAGCTTGGCAGGAAAATAAACCTTTGGAGACCACGCTATATTGGTGGCATTGCTCTGGGTTGGTCCAGCTCAGGAGCTTGGTTAAAGGTCTTGTCTTCAAAGGATGGGATCTGGCAGGTTTGGGCCATTGCCCAACGTGGACCAGTCAGACAGAAGCGAAGCTTTGTTTGTCTTGCCAACGTTGCCACAGTGGGAGCTCAGAATCACAGGCTGCAAGTTCATCTCTCGACTTCAAGCTGAGTACAGGACTGAGGGAGTGCTACACCGTCAGAGAGACAGTACTGAGGGAGTGCTACACCGTCAGAGAGACAGTACTGAGGGAGTTCAGTATTGCCTGAGCAGCCATCGTTCAGGTGGACCACTTAACCGAGGCCCTAACCTTGATCTGGACTCTCCCACTGGAGGAAGTAATAGACATATTTCATAGTGATGAGGTGACTGATTTACGAAGAAGTGTGTGAATAAATCAATGTGTGGCATCTTTCTTGACGTTTCCCCCGCAAAGCGTCAAATTTATCAATGACTTGACAGTTTTCTCCCCTCTTCCCCATCTCCCCTACAGAAACTGAGGCACAGAGAGGTTTTAGTGGGCTTGCTGTTCCTCGTCTTCCCATTCATTCCTGCCAGCAACCTGTTTTTCAGGGTGGGGTTCGTGGTGGCGGAGCGCGTGCTGTACATGCCCAGGTAAGGACTGCCTGTTGAGCTGCTGTCGCGCTCTACGAAACGGGTCATGAGGGAACAGGCTAGCGGTAACCTCTTGCTTCTTTGGAGTAATGTACATGTGTGGCTTGAGCTGCGCAGGGTGGTGGGGAGATTTTGGGGGATTTATCTCAAGTGGTAGAGAGCTTGCTTTGTGAGAGGTAATGAGAATGGTGTCCCCATTCTCCACTTCGATTTGGGCAGCACGGTGGCACAGTGGTTAGCACTGCTGCCGCACAGTGCTAAGGTCCGGATTCAATTCCGGTGTTGGGTCACTGTCTGTATGGAGTTTGCACGTTCTCCCCAGATCGATGTGGGTTTTCTCCGGGTGCTCCGGGTTTCCTCCCACAGTCCAAAGATATGAGATGGATTGGCCATACTGAATTGTCCCTTAGTGTCCAGGGGATGTGCAGGATTGATTACAGGGATGGGACTGGAGAGTGGGCTCGGGTAGGGTGCTCTTTCAGAGATAGGTGCAGACTCAATGGGCCAAATGGCCTCCTTCTGCACTGTAGGAATTCCACTCTATGGTTATCCAAACAGTGCATGAAATAGATTTTGGTGAAAGATTCTGAGTTACAGCAGAGGAGGGGGCAATAGCAGGAAGATGGGGGTGGGGAGGGGGGGGGTGGGGGGTGGGGGGGGGGGGGGGGGGGGGCGGGCAGGCAGAGGGCATTTCAGCAGCTGTTTGAAGAACTGCAGGATTTGATGTACCTATTTAGCAGGCCCGGCTCCAAATTGTGCTGATGACTGAATGCTAATGTGAGTGTTCGGAATTGGTAGGAAGTGACAGCAGAGCATATGGAATTAGGTCAAACATCGGCCGTGATCCCATTAAATGGCAGAACAAAGCTCAAGAGGTTAAATGACTTCCTTCTGTTCCCAAGTCCCTAAATTATAAAGGAGGGGGCCTGCCACTCAATTCCTTGTGGATCTTCACACCAGAGATTGGAAACATAAGAAGGAGGGGAGGCCAGTGAACCCTTTGAGTCTACATTGCCGTTCATGTACATCATGCCCGATCTATACCTCCGCTCCATTTATCCTTCTTGTTTCAATATTCCTTACCGAACAAAAATCTATCAATCTCAGTCTTGAAAAGTTCAATTTCCCAGCACCCAAATCCAAGTGGGGAGAGAGTTCCAGAGTCTACTGTGCTTTGTGTGAAAGAGCATTTCCTGCTTTCAGTCTCAAAGCATTGTGCTCCAATTTTAAGATTATGCTCTTTGGGTCTGTATCATTCTTCCTTTTCAGATAATCCATAGAATCCCCATACCTCAGAAGGTGGCTATTCGGCCCATCGGATCTGCACTGACCCTCCAAAAGAGAACTCTACCTAGACCCACTCCCCCACCCTATTCCTGTAACCCTACACATTAATCATGGCCAACCCACCTAACCTGCACATCTGTGGACTGCGGGAGGAAACCCATACAATCGAACCCGGATCCTGGCACTGTGAGGCAGCAGTTCGGTCCCGGCCCGGGCCACTGTCCATGGGGAGTTTGCACATTCTCCCCATGTCTGCGTGGGTTTCACCCCTGCAACCCAGAG
Organism: Scyliorhinus torazame; assembly: GCF_047496885.1. NCBI lineage: Eukaryota > Metazoa > Chordata > Chondrichthyes > Carcharhiniformes > Scyliorhinidae > Scyliorhinus > Scyliorhinus torazame. The sequence continues at coordinate 55,704,967 of NC_092725.1, forward strand.
ATGTGCAGGGAAGGTGGATTGGTCATGCAAAATTGCCCCTTAATTTGAAAAAAGTAATTGGGTACTCTAAATTTATAATAAAAAGTATAAAAGACTTGCGTCTGACCCAGGAAGGCTTCATCAAAGCTATCCATTTACACTATATACATGATCAGTTGCTACGTAAATCCATCCCATTTGTGTACAGACTATTCAATATTCTCCACAGAATCTCTAACACATGACTGCCAATGTCACTGCTCCATCATACGCATCACTATCTCATTAACATAACTATTAACCCATTGGGATACTTGGGACCGAACACTGTGATCGTTGCTTTTGGTCATCTGCCCTGGCCTCATGTGGCTTGGAGTCAGGAATGTTCATTTTAAATTTTGTCAGGTGTCAGGGTACTCTATGTATCGCTGTGTTGTATGAATGTAAGTTGTTGTTGGAGGAGAATACAGAGGCAGAGGGGAGAGAGGCCATGCAGCCATGTGAGCAGGAGGGTGGGAATGCTCAATTGAAGCGTTGCTGGGTGATGAGTGGATGTGGATTGGTGAGCGGAGGGTGATGGCTAGATGGGACTGGCTGCAAATTACAACAAGGCTACAGAGCTTGGGAGTAATTGAAACTTGTTGGGGATAGAGAGTGGGTTCTGGGAGAGGGTAGAATAGTGGACTGTGCAATCGTAGCTCTACAGTACTAATGTTTACAGGTAGTCTAGGATTTGGTGCACAGATTTTGCTGTGGCCCAGGTGTGATGGTGGTTCCTGGAACAGGATTATACAGCAAATTTACTGATTTCATGTGATTTAGCTAGAAATGTTACACAATGCTCATATAGAAATATATCATCCTCAAATTGCCCAGGAAGATTCCCCCCCCCAATCCTGTAACCTCCCCTAGCCTTGTCGTTCTCTCTGATTCTTGCCTCTGGTGCATCCCCACTGCCTTCACTGCACATTGGTGGTCATGCACTTAGTTGTCCAGATCCTAATGAATTCCCTCCTTACTCCTCCTTGTCTCTCGATCATTCTCCCTCCATCTCGGACTGAACTCTTCATCACTGCTGCTAGTACCTCATTCTTTCTTCGTCATCATCGAAGACTGATTATGCTTGTGTGAACCACCCTGGCTTGTCTTTCTGCATTAAAGCCACGGTAGCACAGTGGTTAGCACTGTTGTTTCACAGCACCAGAGACCCAGGTTCAATTTCCACCTCAGTTGACTGGAGTCTGCACGTTCTCTCCATGTCTGCGTGGGTTTCCTCCAGTTGCTCTGGTTTCCTCCCACAGTCCAAAAATGTGCAGGTTAGGTGGATTGGCCGTGATAAATTGCCCCTTCATGTCTAAAGGATGTGCAGGTTAGGTGGAGTTATAGGGATACGGGTGGGCCAAGGTAGGATGCTCTTTCGGAGGGTCAGTGCAGAATTCCTCCTTCTGCACTGGAGGAATTATTTTTTAAAAAAATGTATTTTATTGCAAACATGTATCAAAACAGGTTACCGGGAAACATACTTCCCAACAATCAACTATGCAGTCTGTACAGATTTTTCCCCTTTTTCACCCCCACGCCCCCTGCTACGAACAGCCCCTCAAACACGGTCACAAACATCCCCCACCTTTCCTCAAACCCCCCTGAAGAGCCCCTGAACTCATACTTTATCTTCTCTAATCACAGGAAGTCGTACAGGTCACCCAACCAAGCCGCTACCCCCGGTGGCGATGCTGACTGCCACGCTAACAAAACTTAACGTCGTGCAATCAGAGAGGCGAAGGCCAAGACATCAGCCTTCCTCCTCTCCATGAGCCCCGGCTTCCCTGAAACCCCAAATATCGCCACCAAAGGGTCCGGGTCCACCTCCTCCTCCACTATCCTGGCCACGACCGCGAACACTCCCACCCAGAATCTTCCCAATTTTTTGCAACGCCAAAACATGTGCGTGTGATTCGCTGGCCCCCACCCACACCTCTTACACTCATCTGCTACCCCCTGAAAGAACCCACTCATTCTCGCCCGAGTCATATGCACCCTGTGCACCACCTTAAACTGTATCAGGATCATCCTTGCACATGAGGAGGTCCCGTTTACCCTACGCAGTGCCTCACTCCATGCTCCCCAATTGATCTCCCCTCCCAACTCCGCTTTCCATTTCTCCTTGATCTTCACCACCCGCTCGCTTCATTGCTCCTCCAGCCACTTGTAAATATCCCCAATTCTTTCCTCCCCTTCCACATCCGGAAGCAGCAGCCGCTCCAGCAGGGTGTAGCCCGGCAACCTAGGGAACCCCTTCCAGACCTTTGGCGCAAAGTCCCTAATCTGCAGATACCTGAGCTCTCCCTCTCGGCAGCTCTATCCTCTCCCTTAGCTCCTCCAGACTGACAAACCCTTCCTCCAAATACAGATCCCTCACCTTGACTAGCCCCACTTCCCTCCACCTCCTGTATACACTATCTATCCCCCCCCCCCGGCTCAAACCCATGATTCTCGCACAGCGGCGTTAGCACCGACATCCCTTCCACCCTAAAATGCCTCTTCAGCTGATTCCATATCTTCACCATGGACTGCACCACTGGGCTCCCTGAATACCTACACGGAGCCATTGACAATGCTGCCGTCACCATTGCCCTCAAATTAGACCCCTTACAAGATTCCTACTCCATCCTAACCCACTCTACCCCATCTCATTCCTACCACCGCCGTACCTTGTCCACGTTCGCCGCCCAATAATAATGAAGCAAGTTCAGAACGCCAACCCCCCCCCCCCCCCCCCCCCCCCCCATGCTCCCTCTGCCTCTATAGCAGAGTCCTTCCCACCCTCGGCACCTTCCCCACCTATACAAAGTCAGAAATGATTGTGCCCACTTTCCGAAAAAAGGCCTTTGGTATAAAGATCGGGAGAGTTCGAAAGATAAACAAGAACCTCGGCAGAATATTCATTTTCACCACTTGGACCCTCCCTTGCCTCGTCCACCAGTTTTGTTAAGTTCCACTTATGGAGTCCCATCCATTCCCTTGCTACCTGAATCCCCAAATACCTAAACCTATCCCTCGTTACCATAAATGACATCCTCCCTAAATTAGCCCGTTGTGCCAGCTCATTCACCAGGAATACCTCGCTTTTCCCTACATTCAGCTTGTACCCTGAGAACCTTCCAAACCACCCCAGCAGGCCCATAATCCTTTCCACACTCTCCAATGGATCCGAAACATACAGCAAGAGGTCATCAGCATAGAGCGATACCTGATGCTCCCTCTGTCCCCTCATTATCCCATGCCACTCTGCCGACCCCCTGAGAGCCATCGTCGACAGCTCTATGGCCAGCGCAAACAGCAGTGGTGACAGCGGGCACCCCTGTGTAAGTCAAAGCTTTGTGAGCTCATATCATTCATCCTCACCCTTGCCTTTGGTGCCACATACAGCTACCGCACCCATGCCACAAATTTCGGCCCAAACCCAAACCTTGCACTGTAGGAATTCTATATCAATTTTATTTGTTGTTTCTGTAGGGCATGCCAAGCAAAATGTAAATGCTGTGCCACGCTGTTATATATTGCGGGGGGGGTTATTTTCCAGTGTGTTAATGTGCATCTTCCCGCTCCCCTTTTTGTCTTCAGTATGGGATACTGCATCCTTGTTGTCCACGGCTTAAACCGATTGTGTGGCGTTCTGAGTAAATGGGGATCGAGTGTCGTCACTGTGTCCACCCTGCTCGTCCTGGGACTGTTCTTCTGGAAGACCCTGAAGCAGAACGAGGTGTGGCTCTCCAGGGAATCTCTGTTCAGGTAAGAGGGTTTGGATCAGGACTGACACCGCCATGGAGCCTGGACCTCTTCACAAAGGACCTAAGCAGAGGGAAATATTACCAGTTCTTTTTTGAGTAAATGTGCTTTAAACTAAAGAGCATACCAATAACGTTTCGGTTTAAGCAGAGGTTTTGTTTTTCACAATTGGAATGAGATTTGTGATCCAAAAGAGTGAACATGCCCACAAACTCATTCAACTGCCCACCTTCCCCCGGTTCCCTCTGGGAATGTGTTGGGTGGGACTTCTCTGTCAGTCGTCGTACCCCTCTGACTCCAGCAGATTTCCTGTTGTCCGGGGGGGGGGGGGGGGGGGGGGTCCGCGGAGGTGGGGGATATCAGCTCATATCACATCGTGGCTTGGAGGAAAATTTACTTTCCTCAATTTGACCGCCACCCCTTCCCCACAATTCCTTCCTCAGCAGACACTAGGAATGGAAGGCATTCGTGATGCAAAGTGGTTTACATACCACCCCCCCCCCCCCAACCCATACTCATGTTTCACAGTCACCTCTGTCAGAAAATTCCAGAAGTGGCAACAGACACCAGAGCAACAGATGAATAGCTGGCTCCACGCGTAGAAACGTAGGAAATAGGAGCTGGAGTTGGACTAGGCCATTCAGCTCTTCGAGCCTGCTCCGCCATTCAGTATGACTGTATCTGATCCTCTACCTCAACATCGTACTCGCGCACTCTCCCCATATCCCTTGACACCTTTAGAGTCTGGAAATCTTACTATTTCCTTCTTGAATACAGCCAGTGACTTGGCCTCCACAGCCTTCAGTGGTAGGGAATCCGGCAGGTTCACCACACCCTGAGTGAAGAAGTTTCCCCTCATCTCAGCCCTAAATGGCCTACCCCAAATCCTGACACTGAAACTCCTTGTTCTAGACCCCCAGCCAGAGGAAACATCAATTCTACACACAGTCTGTCCAGCACTGTCTATACGGTTCATGTTGGATGCAAACTGTTGACGTAACTGCTCGGGATGCAAACTGTTGATGTAACTGCTCAAAGGATGACACACAAGCATCTCAGAACAAGTCTCCCAACCTACAAATGCCTCTATTAGTGCTGATTCCAGGCTGATTAGACCGGGTGGAAAGTCTGGACTACCCTGGCGAGGAGAGTGCAGAAGTCAGTTTAGATCTCCCTTCCAGTTGACGGAGCAATCTCCATGCTCGAAGAGTATTCATAATAGGATTATCGCGCTTAACAGAACCTGCATTAAAGTCACCATAGAATAACAAGACCTGTAGAGTGTAAACTGACTGGTTTGATTCAAGATCGAGCAAAATAGATGAAGGCTCCTTTCTAACCCACGGTAGCATTGTGGATGGCACAATTGCTTCATAGCTCCAGGGTCCCAGGTTCAATTCCGGCTTGGGTCACTGTCTGTGCGGTGTCTGCACATCCTCCCCGTGTGTGCGTGGGTTTCCCCCAGGTTCTCCGGTTTCCTCCCACAGTCCAAAAATGTGCAGGTTAGGTGGATTGGCCATGATAAATTGCCCTTAGTGTCCAAAATTGCCCTTAGTGTTGGGTGGGGTTGCTGGGTTATGGGGATGGGGTGGAGGTGTTGACCTTGGGTAGGGTGCTCTTTCCAAGAGCCGGTGCAGACTCGATGAGCCGAATGGCCTCCTTCTGCACTGTAAATTTTATGATAATCTATGATAACCCAATCCCTCAGAAACTTTAAATGAGAGGTCAACTGATATAGCCTAATATCCAGGACACCCAAACCTCCCTTAGCCCCTGAAGCTGGAGCTTAACACATATAAGCTGAGGTTTCTTGTTCCAGATAATTGAACTAATCAATCTGTTATCTCAATCCCTTACCTCAATCAATAAGGGGAGAGAAGATGAAGTATGATTGCAAGCTAGCTAGTAACATAAAGGAAGATAGGAAGAGACTTTTTCAATATATAAAAGGTAAAAGAGAGGCAAAAATAGACATTGGACCACTGGAAAATGTGGCTGGGGAAGTAATAATAGGAAACAAAGAAATGGCAGAGGAACTGAATGGTTATTTTGCATCAGTATTCACGGTGGAAGACACCAGTGGGATGCCAGAGCTCCAGGAGAACCGGGGGCAGAGGTGAGTGTAGTGACCATTACTAAGGAGAAGGTTCTGGGGAAACTGAAAGGTCTGAAGTTGGATAAGTCACCTGGACTGGATGGACTACACCCCAGGGTCCTAAAAGGGATGGCTGAGGAAATTGTGGAGGCATTAGTGATGATCTTGCAGGAATCACTGGAGACAGGAAGGGTCTCAGAGGACTGGAAAGTGGCTAATCTAACACCACTGTTTAAGAAGGGAGGGAGGCAGAGGATGGAAAATTATAGACCGGTTCCGGTCATTGTTCAGATTTTAGAGTCTGTTATTAAAGATGAGATCACGAAGCACTTGGAAGTGCATGGTAAAATAGGACTGAGTCAGCACGGCTTTGTCAAAGGGAGGTTGTGTCTGACAAATCTGTTAGAATTCTTTGAGGAGGTAACAAGGAAGTTAGACAAAGGACAATCAGTGGACGTGATTTATTTAGATTTCCAGAAGGCCTTTGACAAGGTGCCGCATAGGAGACTGTTAAATAAGTTAAAAGCCCATGGTGTTAAGGATAAGATCTTGGCATGGATAGAGGATTGGCTGACTGACAGAAGGCAGAGAGTGGGGATAAAGGGGTCTTTTTCAGGATGGCAGCCGGTGACTAGTGGTGTTCCTCAGGAGTCTATGCTGGGACCACAACCTTTTACAATATACATTAATGACCTGGAAGAAGGAACTGAAGACACTGTTGCTAAGTTTGCAGATGATACAAAGATCTGTAGTGGGACAGGTAGTATTGGGGACGCAAGGGGGCTGCAGAAGGATTTGGACAAGCTAGGAGAGTGGGCAATGAAGTGGCAAATGAAATATGATGTGGAAAAGTGTGAGGTTTGGAAGGAGGAATTTAGGCATAGACTATTTTCTAAATGAAGAAATGCTTAGGAAATCAGCAGCACAAAGGGACTTGGGAGTCCTTGTTCACGATTCTCTTAAGGTTAATGTGCAGGTTCAGTCAGCAGTTAAGAAGGCAAATGCAATGTTTTTTTAAATATTTTTTTTTTAAAATTTAGTGTACCCAATTATTTTTTTCCAATTAAGGGGCAATTTAGCGTGGCCAATCCACCTACCTTGCACATCTTTGGGTTGTGGGGTGAAACCCACGCAGACACGGGGAGAATGTGCAAACTCCACACGGACAGTGACCCAGGGCTGGGATTCGAACCCGGATCCTCAGCGCCATAGGGAGTAATGCTAACCACTGCGCCACCATGCTGCCCCGCAAATGCAATGTCAGCATTCATGTCAAGAGGGCTGGAATACAAGACCAGGGATGCACTTCTGAGGCTGTATATGGCTCTGGTCAGACTCCATTTGGAGTATTGTGAGCAGTTTTGGGCCCCGTATCTAAGGAAGGATGTGCTGCCCTTGGAAAGGGTCCAGAGGAGGTTCACAGGAATGATCCCTGGAATGAAGAGCTTGTCCTATGAGGAACGTTTGAGGACTCTGGGTCTGTACTCGTTGGAGCTTAGAAGGATGAGGGGGGACCTTATTGAAACTTACAAGATACTGCAAGGCCTGGATAGTGGACGTGGAGAGGATGTTTCCACTTGTTGGAAAAACTAGAAGCAGAGGACACCATCTCAGACGAAAGGGACGATCCTTTAAAACAGAGATGAGGAGGAATTTCTTCAGCCAGAGGGTGGTGAATCTATGGAACTCTTTAATGCAGAAGGCTGTGGAGGCCAAATCACTGTGTGTCTTTAAGACAGAGATAGATAGGTTCTTGATTACTAAGGGGATCAGGCGTTATGGGGAGAAGGCAGGAGAATGGGGATGAGAAAATATCAGCCATGATTGAATGGCAGAGCAGACTCGATGGGCCGAGTGGTCTAATTCTGCTCCTATGTCTTATGGTCTTATGTTGATTTCCTTAACATCTCTCGCTGACAGTAGTATAGGCAGCATCTTCAGGGACGACATAATCCAAACAACACATTCATTTTTTCAGGGGATTCCTTCTCAGCCAAGAAACCGGCAGGGCCGACCAATGAGTTAAATCCTACCCAATAGATGCAATCAACTGAGGGAAATAGGCCCCATATAACTGCCTGAAGGAAGGGATACTTGTGCTGCCTCCCCCACTTTCTAGTCCCACTATTAGGAGATCTTTTCTGATGGTCTCCGCCAGTGGCTCGCTAACCAATGCAAAGAACAAGGTGGATGGAGGACACCAGTGTCTAATTCCTCTCTGGTGCCCAAATCTCTTTGATCGTAAACCATTTGTGAGCACAGCTGCCGCAAGGCCTTTGATAGAAAACTTGAATCCACTTCATGTAAACCTCTCTCAACCCGAATCTCCGTAACGTATACGCCAAATAATTCCAGTCAACCTGGTCAAAAGCCTTTTTCGCATCCAGGGAGATCAGCAGTCCATCCAATGCCCGTTTCTGAAAAGCCTGAATCACATTCAGGAGTCTTCGAACATTGGTACTGGAGAATCTGTCCAAAGGAGAGATTTGACAACAATGTCATGGGCACAAGACAAAGGGAGTGTTACTGGTAGTGTTAAGAACATAAGAACTAGGAGCAGGAGTAGGCCATCTGGCCCCTCGAGCCTGCTCCGCCATTCAATGAGATCATGGCTGATCTTTTGTGGACTCAGCTCCACTTTCCGGCCCGAACACCATAACCCTTAATCCCTATATTCTTCAAAAAACTATCTATCTTTATCTTAAAAACATTTAATGAATGGGCCTCTACTGCTTCACTGGGCAAGGAATTTCATAGATTCACAACCCTTTGGGTGAAGAAGTTCCTCCTAAACTCAGTCCTAAACCTACTTCCCCTTATTTTGAGGCTATGCCCCCTAGTTCTGCTTTCACCCACCAGTGGAAACAACCTGCCCGAATCTATCCTATCTATTCCCTTCATAATTTTATATGTTTCTATAAGATCCCCCCCTCATCCTTCTAAATTCCAACGAGTACAGTCCCAGTCTACTCAACCTCTCCTCGTAATCCAACCCCTTCAGCTCTGGGATTAACCTAGTGAATCTCCTCTGTACACCCTCCAGTGCCAGTACGTCCTTTCTCAAGTAAGGAGACCAAAACTGAACAAAGAACAAAGAAAAGTACAGCACAGGAACAGGCCCTTCAGCCGTCCAAGCCCATGCCGACCATGCTGCCCGACTAAACTACAATCTTCTACACTTCCTGGGTCCGTATCCCTCTATTCCCATCCTATTCATGTATTTGTCAAGATGCCCCTTAAATGTCACTATCGTCCCTGCTTCCACCACCTCCTCTGGCAGCGAGTTCCCGGCACCCACTACCCTCTGTGTAAAAAGCTTGTCTCATACATCTACTCTAAACCTTGCCCCTCGCACCTTAAACTCTACCCTGGGGAAAAGCCTCTGACTATCCACTCTGTCTATGCCCCACATAATTTTGTAGACCTCTATCAGATCGCCCCTCAACCTCCGTCGTTCCAGTGAGAACAAACCGAGTTTATTCAATTGCTCCTCATAGCTAATGCCCTCCATACCAGGCAACATCCTGGTAAATCTCTTCTGCACTGTCTCTAAAGCCTCCACATCCTTCTGGCAGTGTGGCGATCAGAATTGAACACTATACTCCAAAGGTGGCCTAACTAAGGTTCTATACAGCTGCAACATGACTTGCCAATTCTTATACTCAATGCCCCGGCCAATGAAAGCAAGCATGCCGTATGCCTTCTTGACTACCTTCTCCACCTGTGTTGCCCCCTTTCAGTGACCTGTGGACCTGTACACCTAGATCTCTCTGACTTTCAATACTCTTGAGGGTTCTACCATTCACTGTATATTCCCTACCTGCATTAGACCTTCCAAAATGCATTACCTCACATTTGTCCGGATTAAACTCCATCTGCCATCTCTCCGCCCAAGTCTCCAAACAATCTAAATCCTGCTGTGTCCTCTGACAGTCCTCATCACTATCCACAATTCCACCAACCTTTGTGTCGTCTGCAAACTTACTGATCAGATTCAGTTACATTTTCCTCCAAATCATTTTATGTACTATGAACAGCAAAGGTCCCAACACTGATCCCTGCGGAACACCATTAGTCACAGCCCTCCAATTAGAAAAGCACCGTTCCATTGCTACTCTCTGCCTTCTGTGACCTAGCCAGTTCTGTGTCCACCTTGCCAGCTCACCCCTGATCCCGTGTGACCTCACCTTTTGTACCAGTCTACCATGAGGGACCTTGTCAATGGCCTTACTGAAGTCCATATAGACAACATCCACTGCCCTACCTGCGTCAATCATCTTTGTGACCTCTTCGAAAAATTCTTATCAAGTTACTGAGACACGACCTCCCCTTCACAAAAAAATACGTCCATTTGCTTCCAAATGGGAGTAGATCCTGACTCGAAGAATTCTCTCCAGTAATTTCCCTACCACTGACGTAAGGCTCACCGGCCTGTAGTTTCCTGATCATCCTTGCTACCCTTCTTAAACAAAGGAATAACATTGGCTATTCTCCAGTCCTCCGGGACATCACCTGAAGACAGTGGGTTTCCACCGGGTGCTCCGGTTTCCTCCCACAAGTCCCGAAAGATGTGCTTGTTAGGTGAATTGGACCATTCTGAATTCTCCCTCTGTGTACCCGAACAGGTGCCAGAGTGTGACGACTAGGAGATATTCTTCATTGCAGTGTTAATGTAAGCCTACTTGTGACAATAATAAAGATTATGATTATGTATAATGTGAAAGGGAGAACAGTGAAAATGTCCCTGATGTTGTCTTTGAACCATAAGAAAAATCTTGATTTGCTCTCCTAATTAATTCCTGGTGTTAACATATAATTGTGGACACTTGTGTTAAGAGTCAGTGTGTTGAATGGTTTGGAATATCCATTGTAATTATGGAATATAATGAGAGTAATAATTTCCAATAAAACTCACCCTGAGACAGTAATTCAGGTTGGTTATTTCCCGGACTGTCTCTACAGATCTGGAGTTCAGACGTTGCCTCTTAATGCCAAGGTGCACTACAACTATGCCAACTTTCTGAAAGACTATGGTCGCCATGACAAAGCCGTTTACCATTACAAAACAGCTCTGAGGTAAGCAGCAAAGTCCATGTTTTCCTTGCTCTATTTGCCTAACCCTTGGTCTTCAGACTTGAAACATTTTCTGCAACAAAAGGGCTGAAGGGGCTTGGCTCAGTGTTCAAAGTTTGTCGTCTGGAGCGACTGTGCTTGGCCCGATTCCAACTCCTTGTGGTTCCTCATGCAGGGCAATACAAAAAAGTTACCATAGCTACGCCTTTATTCCGTTTAGAGGTGGCCTGCTGCCGTTTTGAGTTTTATGTACTCTTGTGTCTTGTTTCCTGCTTTGTGGCTGCTTGCCAAGAGATTGGTTTTAGGTCTGGCATACCAGACAAGACAGTGTAACCCAGGCCTGATGATTTGTAAGAAGACGAAAGGGAAGGCACAGAGAAAACATAGAGAATACAGCTGGGGGGGGGGTAGAAAACAAACTTGAATTTCTCTAGCACCGCATGTCCAAAAGCATTTAACAACAAGTGAATTATTCTTGAAGAGGCGTCACTCTTGATTTGTAGGCCAGGCACTGCAGCCATGTGCACATTGCAACCCCCGGAAACCGCACTAATGATGGCTGGCATTTTCCGGCCATTCGCTGGTGGCGGGATTCTCCAGTCTTGCCAGCAGCGGCCCCCCGCCCGTGGGTTTCCTAGTGGTGTGGGGTGGCTTCAATCCCACCACCAGCGAATGGCACGCTGCCGAGAAAACACGCAGCCGGGAGGCCGGAGAATCCCGCCCAATGACTGTGCAGTTAATCTGGCTTTGGTGGTTTTGATGAGGAAGAAATATTAGTCAGACCGCCTGGGGAACAGGTGTAATCTTCTTTGAATAGTGCCATGGGATCCTATTTTCATACACAAGTTTACATACGGTTAAATACAGTTGAAAATTGTTGTATTTACATAGAATGTAAGGGCAGCACGTAGCATAGCGGTTAGCGCAATTGCTTCACAGCTCCAGGGTCCCAGGTTCGATTCCCGGCTGGGTCACTGTCTGTGCGGAGTCTGCACGTTCTCCCCGTGTGTGCGTGGGTTTCCTCCGGGTGCTCCGGTTTCCTCCCACAGTCCAAAGATGTGCAGGTTAGGTGGATTGGCCATGCTAAATTGCCCTTAGTGTCCAAAATTGCCCTTAGTGTTGGTTGAGTGGGGTTACTGGGTTATGGGGGTAGGGTGGTGTGGGCTTGGGTAGGGTGCTCTTTCCAAGAGCCGGTGCAGACTCGATGGGCCGAATGGCCTCCTTCTGCACTGTAAATTCTATGAAATTCTATGAAATGTGCAGCATAGGAGCATAGACTAGTGAAAAGAGCCTTCGCTTGTTCAATTGTTCCTGATGGGCAATCATACAGGTTAAATGTCTAGACAGCATACTGTCAATCCTTGACATTGTTGTGTTGTGTCTGATGATGGAATACAGGACTAATATTCCTTCTTTTCTCTGTTGGGCTCTTCAATCTGTGACCCTGCTAGGTTGTATCCACGTCATGCCAGTGCGCTGAACAATCTTGGCACGTTGACCAAGGATGTATCCGAGGCAGAAGTCCACTATAGACAGGCCTTGGAGTTGAACCCGCAGCATAACCGTGCGCTCTTCAACCTGGGGAATCTGTTGAAGTAAGTACAAATTGCAGAGTTTTGGAAAGTTGGGGTGAAAAATTTTTTGGTCTGCATTAAAATGTCATCATCGTGACTGCAAGTGGTCTCACTAAATGGTGATTTCTTAACCAACCTCCAATTAAACAATGGTGTGGTCTAGGGGTTGTCAGATGAATGTTCATTATTAACTGATAACTTTGCCTGATGGTTCAACCAGTAGTTTGAATAAACATCCAGTGTAACCTGTGCCTCTGAGGGTTGGCCCTTTGTGAACTGAATTCAACTTTGCAGCAATGCGCGAATATGAATTGAATCTTAATGTTTTCCTAGTCAGACATGTCATGAGAATTGCTCTTTGTCCCAGTTGAGTCCCCTGGTGCTTCTTCAATGAGCAGCTTCCACTATACTGGCCCCAAAACCTGCTTGTGCTCAGCAACAGTGAACCCCTGTGAGTGTAAAACCCAGTATTGTGAATCCAGATATCCCAGTTTGTTGCCAAGGCAATGGAATAAGGCATGTCTATGGCGGAGCAATCTGACCATTTCCTCCAACAGTGAAAGAGGTCAACTTTAATAAGGGTGGTGTGAAGTGTGCCAACCATTGGCACTTCAACCATGCAGTAGTCAGCCAAACTTGGGCCCTTAAGTGTGCCTTTCCACCCGGAGTTCAGGGAGTGAAAGAGGCCGACGTTTTGGCCTTTGCCTCCCTGGTAGCCCGGAGACGGATCCTTTTAATGCGGAGGGACTCGAAGCCCCCGAGTGTGGAGACTTGGGGTCAGTGACATGGCTGGGTTTCTCAAGCTGGAGAAAATAAAGTTTGCCTTGAGGGGGTCAATTGCTGGGGTTCTCTCGGAGGTGGCAGCCGTTCGTCGAATTTCTCAGGGAAAATTAAAATGACAGCAGAAGCAGCATTCTGAAGGGGGGGTAGGTGCAATATGGTTAAGGGATATACAGAAGGGGTTGGGTGGGAAATGTCTAGTTTACCATGTTGATGTTTATGTTGTTATTGTTTTGTTTGTTGTTATAAAAATTTTGCAAATGCTTCAATAAAAATATATTTTTAAAAAAGTGTGCCTCTCCACTCACGCAGCATCAAATAGGGTTTATCTTCCCATGCACTAAAGCACTCCAGTAGTGGCAGCTTGCATGTACAGGCAAAGTTACACGTTGCCAGCGAGACTCAGACTGCTTGCTACAGGGATTCTGGCGCTCAAACGATAGACTCAGAGCAGAAACATGGCTGGTTTCAGATGGTGAGTTGTCTTGGTATGAAAGAAGCCTCCATTGACGTCTTCATTTCTGTGCCTCTGCCCACTGATGCTGACGCTTTCCCTCCTCAATTCGTATTTTCAGCTGGTAGAGCAATGTCACTGAGGTGTTCACAATGAGTTCATTTCAATTTGCTGTCCAATTCCTACAGTAACACTGTCAATATAGCTCTAGTGCAACCCTACGCATAACACTACATCACGTTTTGAGATGTTGTCGCTGGACTATAGAATATAATCCCTACAGTGCAGAAGGAGGCCATTTGGCCCATCGAGTCTGCACCGAATCTCTGAAAGAGCACCCTACCTAGGGTCAGGCCCTACCCTATCCACATAGCCCAGTCACCCCACCTAACCTTTTGGATACTAAGGTGCAATTTATCATGGCCAATCCAGCCAACCTGCACAATTTTGGACTATGGGAGGAAACCGGAGCACCCGGAGGACACCCACGCGGACATGGGGAGAGCATGCAGACTCCGCACAGACAGTGACCTAAGCCGAGAATCGAACCCGGGTCCCTGGTGCGGTAAAGCAACAGTGCTAACCGCTGTGCTACTGTGCCGCCCTTAACTAGGAATCTAGAGACCCAGGGTAATGCTCTGTGGACCCGGGCTCGAATCCCATCATGGGAGATGGTGAAATTTGAATTCAGTAAACAATCTGGAATGAAAAGACTAATGATGACCATGAAGCCAATAAGCTGATTGTCTGAAACACCCATCTTGGTTCACAAATGTCTTTTTGGGAAGGACGTATGACGTCCTTACCTGCCCTCCAAAATGGCTGAGCAAACCAGTCAGTTCAAGGGAAATTAGGGATGGACCATAAATGCTGGCCCAGCCTGAGACGCCAACGTCCCATGAATATATTTTTTAAAAGCCTGGAATTTTTGTACTGATGGGGAGATTTAATAGAGGTATTCAAGGTTATGAGAGACTTTGATAGAGTAGGAGGTGAGAAATGATTTCCGCTGGATGGAGCATCAGTAAGCCAGGGGATAAAGATAAATTGCACAAGAGTGCATGAATCACAGATTAGTATGCAGGTACAGCAAGTCATTGGGAAAGCTAATCGAATGTGATCATTTATTGTGAGGGGAATTGATTACAAAAGTAGGGATGTTAAACTTCAGTCGTATAGGGCATTGGTGAGACCACATCTGGAGTGTGTACAGTTTTGGTCTCCTTAAAGGGCGGCACGGTGGCGCAGTGATTAGCACCGCTGCCTCACGGCGCCGAGGACCCAGGTTCGATTCCAGTCCCGAGTCACTGACCGTGTGGAGTTTGCACTTTCTCCCCGTGTCTGCGTCGGTCTCACCCCCACAACCCAACGGTGTGCTGGGTAGGTGGATTGGCTGCGCTAAATTGCCCCTTAATTGGAAACAGTTTTTAAAAAATATTGGCCTCATTTAAGGAAAGATATAAATGCAATAGAAACAGTTCAGAGAAAGTTTACCAGACTAACACCAGGAATGGGCGGGTTGTCTTAGGAGGAAAGGCTGGAGAGGTTAGTTTTGTATCCGATGAGTAAGAGGCGACTTGATTGAAACCTTTAAGAACCTGAGGTGTATTGACAGGGTGGATGTGGTAAGGCTGTGTCCTCGTCACGGAGAACCTAGAACTAGGGGGTCACTGATAAAAATAAAGGGGTCACTCATTGAAGGCAGAGATGAGGAGAAATGTTTTCTCTCAGATGATTGAGAGTCTCTGGAACTCTTTTCAAAAGGCAGTGGAAGTAGAACCTTTGATAATTTTTATGGCAGAGCTGGATAGATTCTTGATTAAAGAGGGGGTGAAGGGAATTGGAGACACAATTGAACAAAGAGAACGTAGGAATAGGATAGGCCATTCAGCCCCTCAAGCCTGCTTCACCATTCAACTATGTGGCGGAAATGTGGGGTTGAGTTTACAGTTAGTTTAGCCGTGATCTTATTGAATGGCGGAGTAGGTTAGAGGGGCCGAGTGGCCTACTCCTAATCCATATGTTTGTATGTTTTATATTAATGGGGCATTGTTATGGTCTGGCATGCACTATTTGAAAGTGTGAATAACTTTCAAAACAGAATTTATTTACTCGAGCAGGCGGAGTGGGTTAATTGGATCGCTCTTTCAAGGAATGAATGGACTAATTTAGTTCTGAGCGACCCTCGTGTGGGACTTGCATTGTGTGGTCCAAAGCACATGGCCCCCAAGCACAGTGAGATCTCAGGACATTTGGCAGCAGTTTGTATTGGAGAGTCGGGTGGGATTGTGAGCGTAGATCTTACTGTCTTACGGCCGACCGTTGTTGCTAATCGAACGTCTGTTCTGTGTCGGAGATCTCACTCGTGTGATACATACTGGAACCCAAGACTGTGTTTGCCTCACCACTCCAGTTGCTTCTTCACAGTTGTGTTCATTTTATTCTGACTGACTGAATACAAACGACCTTGTCTTATCAACCTTCAGAGTGCAGTAGCCATGACAGAAAACATTCTGGAGCATTTCTGTCAAATTCCATTTCATTGAGAAGGGAAAATTGAATTCCTTTGGTGCGGGAGGGAGGGGGGGGGGGGGTCACTCTCGGCAGCTACACACTAACAAAGGCACCCATTGTCCAGAAGGCTAATAAAATGGAGTTGAAGTACAGTTTAGCCGCAATCTAATCGAATGGCAGAAATGTCACGAGCGGCTGATTGACCTCCTTTTTCGATGGACATGCAGGTCTGCTGAGGTTGACTTTGGCCCTGGTGGATGAGGAGGGTGGAGAGAGCAAGGGCGATGGGAGAGGGAGTGAAGAACAGCTGAAGGAGGAGGCACTGCGCGGGATGAGTAAATAGAGGATCTTCAGGGGGGCATTGTTCCTCACTGCGGAGCAATACCTCGGGCACTTTGGCTTCACAAGCAGCTAGTGGCTGCGCTGAACCACGGCCACTGCCGGTTTTCGGCCGCCCTCTGCTCGCTCGAGCTGGGTTCGGATCCCGAGGCACCAACAGCCAATCAGCATTGATGGTGAGCTGTGGTGCGAAGCTTGACTGAGCCTATTTTTTTTGCCTCACCGAACTTGCACTGGGGCCAAAGGACAACGACTCAGAAATCATGGCTGTTTTACAGTGTGGCGCTCTCCGACCTCATTTGATGTTATTGAGCTTGAGGGGTGTTTAAAGAGTGTCACCAGTCATCCAATATAAATTTGAGGAAGCTGTGCATGGGGATTCTTATGCCATTAATAGGTTGAGATCAGGAGTGTGTAAGACATAAGAACGTTTGCCTGTTTTGTCTATCCATTTACAGCATCAGCTGATCGCATTTCGATCTTTTTTTCAGCTTCACTGAAGTAGAAGCTGTGTGCAATTTTGCTGATTTTGCCATTTAATTGTTTTTCTGTTCTGTCACTCATTCCTCTCTGAACTGTGAGCAGCTTTAACAAAGAGTCAACCAGGCTCGAAACGTTCGCTCTGTTCTCTCTCCACAGGTGCTGTCCCACCTGCTGAGATGGTCCAGCTTTTCCTGCGTTCGTGAGCAGCAGCTGTGAGGCACGACGAGATGGGAACTGAAAATTCCCATCCTGATGTTGTGGTGGGATGGTGTTGAAATATCAAAGCTCAGCAGAGTTGGAGACACAGTTGGACAAAGAGAACATAGGAATAGGAAACAGGAGCAGGAG
Organism: Scyliorhinus torazame; assembly: GCF_047496885.1. NCBI lineage: Eukaryota > Metazoa > Chordata > Chondrichthyes > Carcharhiniformes > Scyliorhinidae > Scyliorhinus > Scyliorhinus torazame. The sequence goes on from NC_092725.1 coordinate 55,722,395, forward strand.
TAGGCCATTCAGCCCCTCGAGCCTGCTTCACCATTCAACTAAATCACGGCTAAACTTTCTATGTCAATGCCATTTCCCGGCAACCCCTCAATATCTTTAATATCTAGAAATCCATCGATCACTGTCATGAGTATACTACATGACTGAGCCTCCACGGCCCTTTCGGCTGGAGAATTCCAATGATTTATTCCCCTCTGGATGAGGAAATTCCTCCTCAACTCAGACACTCATACTGAGACTGTGTCCCCTGGTTCTAGACTCCCACTCCCCCTCCCCGCTCCCCCTCCCCCTTCCACCTCCCCCTTCCACCTCCCCCTCCCTCCTCCCCCTCCCCTCCCCCCCTCCCCCTCCTCCCCCTCCCTCTCCCCCTCCCCCTCCCCCTCCTCCCCCCTCCCCCTCCTCACCCCTCCCTCTCCCCCTCCTCCCCCTCCACCCCTTCCCCCTCCACCCTCCACCCCTCCCCCTCCACTCCTTCCCCCTCCCCTCCCCCTCCCCACTGCCTCCCCCCATCCCCCTCCCCCTCCCCTCGCCCCCTCCCCCTCTCCCCCTCCCCTCTCTCCCCCTCCCCTCCCTCCCCTCCCCCTCCACCCTCCTCCCCTCCCCCTCCCCCTCCTCCCCTCCCCCTCCCCCTCCTACCCTCCACCTCTCCTCCCCTCCTCCTCCTCCTCCACTCCCCCCTCCCTCCCCCTCCCCATTCCCCCCTTCCCACCCCCCATTCCCCACTTCCCCCCCCATTTCCCCCTTCCCACCCCTCCCCCTTCCCCCCCATCCCCTCCCCTCCCCCCGCCCCCTCCCCCCTCCCTTTCCTCCACACCCCCTCCCCCACCCCCACCTCCCCCTCCCCCTCCCCTTCCCCTCCCCCTACCCCTCCCCCCCGGTTGATCCGGTAAGAATTCTGTATGCTTCAATGGGATCACCACTTATTCTCCTCCCCCCTCCCCCACATCTCCCCTCCCCCACATCTCCCCCTCCCCCACATCTCCCCCCTCTCCCCCCTCTCCCCCTCCCCCTCCTCCCCTCCACCTTTCCTCCCCCCCTCCTCCACTCCCCCTCCCTCCCCCTCCCCATTCCCCCCTTCCCACCCCCCCATTCCCCACTTCCCCCCCATTTCCCCCTTCCCACCCCTCCCCCTTCCCCCCCATCCCCTCCCCTCCCCCCGCCCCCTCCCCCTCCCTTTCCTCCACCCACCTCCCCCACCCCCACCTCCCCCTCCCCCTCTCCTTCCCCTCCCCCTACCCCTCCCCCCGATCGATCCGGTAAGAATTCTGTATGCTTCAATGGGATCACCACTTATTCTCCTCCCCCTCCCCCACATCTTCCCCCTCCCCCACATCTCCCCCACCTCCCCCTCTCCCCCCTCTCCCCCTCTCCCCCTCTCGCCCTCCCCTCCCTCCCCTCCCTCCCCCCCTCCTCCCCCTCTCCTTCCTCCCACACCCACCTCCTCCCCCCTTCCCCTCCCCCTCCTCCCCCTTCCCCTCCCCCTCCTCCCCCTTCCCCTCCCCCTCCTCCCCTTCCCATCCCCCCCTCCTCCCCTCCCCCTCCCTCCTCTCCCCCCTCCCCCCTACCCCCTCCTCCGCCCCTCCCCCCTCCTCCCCCTCCTCCGACCCTCGTAGGGCTCCGCCATGGCCGGCGCTGAGAAGAGAACCCCCCGCGCATGCACCAAAATACGCTGGCTGGTCCGCGCATGCACGGAATCACGCTGGCCATTCGCCGCAGGCGCAAACCCGCGCCGTACCTTCGCCGCCGGCTGGAGTGGCACCAACTCCTCCGGCGTCCACCTAGCCCCCGAAAATGTGGCGAATTCCGCACTTTCGGGGCTGTTGACGCCGGGATGGTTGGCGCCGGTTTTCCTGCCGGCGTGGGGACTCAGTCTCCAGAAGGGAGAATCCCGGCCCATGTGTATCACAACGTGTACCCCAGCCAAGAACCACGGGATCTATTGGGAAATGCCAGAGAAAGAAAACAGATTAAAGCCTCGAAAATTAGAGAAAATAATGTGTGAAATTCCTTCCTGACCCCTCTAGGCAATCTAAACCAGGCCCAGCAGATCACTCTGCTCCTGATCGGTGACAGATGCTGCTTAATTTTCATATGAGCTGATCTCTGTCCCAGCTTGAAACATTTCGCATTTCAATTTTCAAGTGGAACCTCGATATTTTCTGGACGTTTAAAAGGTATCCCCTTCCCTCATGGTCTAAACATAAATGTCTGTTTCTTTTTGTATATTGTAGTGTTTCAGCACAGGCCAAACTTCCTTTGAAGATTGAAGTTAAAAATAAAACGAGCAGTCTGAGAGAAAAGCCATCTGCCTTTAAATGATGAGTTATCTTAATCAGGTTAATGGCATTTCATTACTGTTCACCTCTCACATATCTCTGATGAAGGGCGGCATGTGGCCCAGTGGATAACACTGGGACTGCGCCATTGAGGACCCGGGTTCGAATCCCGGCCCTGGGTCACTGTCCGTGTGGAGTTTGCACATAGAACATAGAACAGTACAGCACAGAACAGGCCCTTCGGCCCTCAATGTTGTGCCGAGCATTGTCCGAAACCAAGATCAAGCTATCCCACTCCCTGTCATTCTGGTGTGCTCCATGCACCTATCCAATAACCGCTTGAAAGTTCCTAAAGTGTCCGACTCCACTATCACAGCAGGCAGTCCATTCCACACCCTAACCACTCACTGGGTAAAGAACCTACCCCGGAAATCCCTCCTCTCTCTCCCACCCTGAATCTTATAGTTATGCCCCCTTGTAACAGCTACATCAACCCGAGGAAATAGTCTCTGAACGTCCACTCTATCTATCCCCCCTCATTATCTTATAAATCTCTATTAAGTCGCCTCTCATCCTCCTCCGCTCCAAAGAGAAAAGCCCCAGCTCCCTCAACCTTTCCTCATAAGACCTATCCTGCAAACCAGGCAGCATCCTGGTAAATCTCCTTTGCACCCTTTCCAATGCTTCCACATCCTTCCTATAATGAAGTGACCAGAACTGCACACAAACCTCCAAATGTAGTCTCACCAGGGTCATGTACAGTTTTTCCCCATGTCTGCATGGGTTTCATCCCCACAACCCAAAGATGTCCAGGTTAGGTGGATTGGCCACCCTAAATTGTCCCTTAACTGAAAAAAAATAATTGGGTACTTTAAAATTAAAAAAAAACATATCTCTGATGAAGCACCATTGACCTGAAATGCGAATTCAGCTTCCATCTCCACAGACACATTGAATACTTTCTATTTTTATGTCAAGTTCCCAGTGTTCCCAGTATTTTACTTTTATTTTAATTATTAGTGACTGACGAAAATATTTGAATTTGCTCTTAATTATCTTCAGTGACTGGGACTGGGACATCATACCCGTGGTCTCAAATCATTAAAATACCTTGCTGTTGTTTTAGACTTTATTCTTACATATAAAATAGCTTTACCGTTCCCTGACACCTCTCCCTCTTTTTATTTTTTTACACATCCAAGCATCTCGGATTCATTTTGGTATGTGAGTCAGTCAACTTTCGGATAAGTAATGAACTAGCTTCAGGATTCAGAAGCATCAAGAGAGAGAAAGAGCAATACAGGCGGCACAGTGGTTAGCACTGCTGCATCACAGCATCAGGGTTTAATTCCGGCCTTGGGTGACTGTGTGGAGTTTGCACATTCTCCCTGTGTCTGTGTGGGTTTCCTCCAAGCGCTCTGGTTTCCTCCCACAGTCCAAGCATGTGCAGGTTAGGTGGATTGGTCGTGGATTAGGTAAATTGTCCCTTAGTCTCCAGGGATGTGCAGGTTAACTGGGGTTACAGGGATAGGGTGGGGGAGTGGATATAGGTAGGTCCTTCTTTTGGAGCGGGTCAGTGCAGACTCAATGGGTCAAATGGCCTCCTTCTGCACTGTAGGGGCTCAATGGTCTCTCTGTCTCTATCTAACTATCAGCTCCAATTCTCTGGATGGGTCATTGGATTTGAAATGTTAGCTCTGTTTCTCTCTCCACAGACGCTGCCAGACCTCTTGGGTTTATCCAGTATTTTCTGATCTTATTTCAGATTTCCAGCATATCGCAGTATTTTGCTTTTTACTGAACTATCAGCAACTGATCAGCAATGTGGGGGCAGCAGGGTGGCACAGTGGTTAGCACTGCTGCCGAGGACCCGGGTTCGATCCTGGCCCCAAGTCGCTGCCCGTGTGGAATTTGCACATTCTCACCGTGTCTGCGTGGCTCTCACTCCACAAGCCAAACAGATGTGCAGGTGGATTGGCCACACTAAATTGCCCCTTAATTGGGAAAAAAAAAGAATTGGGTACTCTAAATTTATTTTTTTCTAAATCTGATCAGCAATGTGATGTATGCAGCAAAAATAATGTTGCATATACAGTTGCAGTTGCTGGATATAAAGATTGACCCCTGGCTAATTTACTTCAACAAATTCACTGATTTCCTTTAGAGAAGGAAATCTGCTGTCCTTACCTGATCTGGCCTACACGTGACTCCAGAGTCACAGTAATGAGGTTGACCCTTAAATGTCCTCGAAATGGCCCAGCAGCCACTCAGTTGTATCAAACCACTAGAGTAAAAGTCACCATGGGTGTACTTCTACGATCCCAGTTGCTGTTATAACTGGACGGGAAGATCACAGAAAGAACCCCTGGCTCAAAAGACCGTAACTTTTAGTTTTTTTAATAATAAAGTGTGGAGGAACAGAGTCACAGGACCGTTAATTAGTTTTAAAAACAAGAAGAAAACATTTCTTAACCATGAAAGAAAATTGGATTATGATACAATACGTCTTTACTCCCCCCTTAGCTGAGCAATTTCACACAGGTTTTAGGATAAACACAGATTACAAAGTGCATCTTAATCTATAATTGTCTCATTAACACAAAACCCCTTTAAACACACAAGATGACTGTGGACAAATACACTCTCCACGCTGAATCCTAAGTGAACATTTGTGGATATCTCCTCAGAATCCCTCCAGATGATTGTCACGTGAGAGTTTACAAACTACACTCCCAAAACATGCTTTAAATTCTTCTCTCATAATTATGCTTAATAATAATATTATAATAGTCTTTATTGTCACAAGTAGCTTACATTAACACTGCAATTAAGTTACTGTGAAAAGCCCCTAGTCTCCACATTCCGGCGCCTGTTCGGGTCCACTGAGGGGGAATTCAGAATATCCAAATTACCCAACAGCATGTCTTTCGGGACTTGTGGGAGGAAACCGGAGCACCCGGAGGTCACCCACGCAGACCCGGGGAGAATGTGCAGACTCCACACAGACAGTGACTCACGCCGGGATTCGAACCTGGAACCCTGGAGCTGTGAAGCAACATTGCTACCCGCTGTGCTACCGTGTTGCCCACCTTTGGTGCTGCTTTCCTTTGGCGGCTTACATTCTGAAATCCAGACCAGGTTTTGCAAATGACGCTTCTAAACAAAATTTCTGCTCCATTTTTAACAGCAAATCCCGTCCAGGATTTTACACCACCGCCTTTTAGGTTTCCATTTCTTAACTGTTCCACAGGCTGTAGTGAAATCGCACAAACCTGAAAACCATTTCCGACATCTTTCTGGCATCTCAGTATTCTCAGCTCTGTCTGCCTTTACTGAGCAGTGCTCTGTTCCAGTATCTTTATCCTCAGACTTCTTGGAACTTTCTCTTCATTTCTCTAGTTTCTTTAACTAGCTACTCTTCAGATCTCTGCACTTGTTTTCTTAGCCATTACTCCATAGAATGACTTCTAGCAAAAGTGATATTCCCTCTATAGCCATCTAAAACCAGCTGCTTCTAGCAGAGCTGTGATAGCTGCCTTCTCTCTCGCTACCTATCTCCAACTGAAAATGAAATCGCTTATTTTCACAAGTAGGCTTCAAATGAAGTTACTGAAAAGCCCCTAGTTGCCATATTCCGGCACCTGTTCGGGGAGGCTGGTACGGGAATTGAACCCGCACTGCCGGCCTGCCTTGGTCCGCTTTAAAAGCCAGCTATTTCGCCCTGCGCTACACTGCCAACAAACACCTAAAAGCTTCTTTACTGTACAAGCCTCAGTTGCTGAGCAACGACTTATCCTTCTCTCGAGTTTTATTTTCTCTTCACGCTGTACCCTTTACAAGCACAATAGAATCACAGTTAGAACTTAACCAACCTCCACACATACAAACACCTTTGTCCAGCATGAATCGAACTACAGGTTTTACCCTTTTCTTCCGCAGAAACATTAAATTAAGCCCACTTTAAACTATACCCCATTTCTAATGTTTGTGAATACAAAAATTAAAACTACCTTTGTTTTCCTAACAGTACCAGCACCACAGTCTGCAACAGTCCAAGAAGGCAGCTCTCCACCTCACCTTCTCAAGGGCAATTAGACATGGGCAAGTAATGCTGGCCTAGCCAGCGAAGCCCTCAGTCCTTGACTGAATTTAAATAATAAATATTGGATTCAAAATAAATAACAGCACAGAGCAAAACAATCTCAAACACTGCAGTGCTTAAAAAGCCAGGGTGACTTGGCCCTGCTTCATGGCCTGTTAGCCACGTTTCATTGAACAAAATGGTCCGACGCTGGGTGTACTGTTTGGGGCAGCATCTGACTGCAGTTGATCCCAGTGCCTGCGCGGACAGAGAGAGCAAAATCGGTAAAGTTGTTGCTTCTCATCGCTCCCCACTGGCCCATACCACAGATGCGCGTTGGGCTGTGCTGCCATCCAAAGCCAAATTAGCAGCTCACCATCACTATTGGGACTCGCCTGAATACAACCCTCTTGTGCACTGGCCAACTCGTGAATGGTAACCCGGAGCAGAAGAGGCAGAGCTGGCAAGATAAGAAATCAGCCTGAAAGAAGGAGCTTTGCTTTTGAAGCTCTCTCACTTCGCGGAGACTGTGAGGCTGACGTTTTATTTAGCAGAGACTCCAGACTGCCCATTTTATTCCCAGCTTCAGTTAATTATTTGAGTGTGGCCCGTGGCAGATTTTTCTAGTTTCCGTTGCCTCTTCAGCTACTTGAGTCGATTCCAACAGCCTCCAGTCACTCATTCGTTTTATTCACTGAAAGGCTGCTAACTGCCCATGAAGCAGTCCCTTGTCATCCTGGCTATTGGAACAGTATCTTCACAGAAGGACGGCAGATGTTGGAGACTGAGCGTTCTGTGCTTTAAGTTTTTTGGGGGGGGAATACCGAATTATTTTTTTCCAATTAAGGGGCAATTTACGTGGCCAATCCACCTACCCTACCAATAGCACAGTGGGCTAAACAACTGGCTTGCAATGCAGTTCAAGGCCAGCAGCGCGGATTCAATTCCCGTACCGGCCCCCCGAACAGGCACCGGAATGTGGCGACTCAGGGCTTTTCACAGTAACTTCATTGAAGCCTACTTGTGACAATAAGCGATTATTATCATATTTGGGTTGTAGTGTGAGACCCACGCAGACACGGGGAGAATGTGCAAACTCCATACGGACAGGGACCCGGGGCCAGGATTGAACCCAGGTCCTCAGTGGCGTAAGGAAGCAGTGCTAACCACTGTGCCGCCCTTAGTGTCCTGTGCTAACAAAGTATTTGAACCGTCCATTCCCATGGATGTTCAACCCCCCCCCCCCCCCCCTCACCCACCAGCGACTCAGGCATCACCCGTGACTCAGTGGGTAACATGGCCACCCTTTGAGTCAATAGATCACGGGTTTGACACGTAAAAAAAAAAAAAATTTAGAGTGCCCAATTCGTTTTTTCCAATTAAGGAGCAATTTAGCGTGGCCAATCCATCTACCCTGCACATCTTTTGGGTTGTGAGGGCGAACCCCACGCAAACACGGGGAGAATGTGCAAACTCCAGGTGGACAGTGACCCAGAGCTGGGATCGAACCTGGGACCTCGGCACCGTGTGGCAGCAGTACTAACCACTGCACCACCGTGCTGCCCCTCAACTCTAGACACTTAAACACATAACATTGCAGTGCAGTTCTGGGGGAATGCTGCACTTCCAGGGGCGCTGTCTTTTGGATGGGTCATGTTAACCCAAGACCTCGCCAACTCTCTCATGCGGATGTTAAATGTCCCACACCACTAAAGAGGAAGAGCAGCGGTGTTCTGGCCAGTAAATATATGAACTTGTGTTAGAATTGGCTGCTGTGCTTCCTACATTAAAACACTGACCACTTCAAAAGCCACAATTAATCGGCTGTCAAGCGCTTTGGGACAACTTGAGGTTGTGAAAAGCATTATATAAATGCAAAATCTTTTTTTAATTGTCAGATGTGAGCAATATCTGTGTAAAGTAGGGAGAAATCCAGTCAGCACAATAAATCCATGTGAAAATAGCTCGGGAATCGAGAACTACCACCTTGACAATCGGCATGGTCAGTCATTGACAAGCAGCAGGGTAACAGGGGCCCCTCGAGTGATGATCTACATGACAGCAGAGCAGAATGCCGGTTCGGACACACGTTTAGCAGTGTGTCCAAACTGGTCACTCAGAAATATTCAGGCCCCTAGGTCGTTGAAAAGAAAGACCAATCTATTACTGTCGGACATGGTTTTTCACCGATGGAGGGGAAACATTTTCTCTTGCTTTTCTGCACTGCAGACAGCTATGGAGGCAGGCTCATCCCAGCATCCATTGCAGTGTATCAAAATCTTTGCTCCAAGCTGATGATGCTGAGTTGGAAAAGTGGAATACATTGCCCCCACCCACGCCACATCACTCCCCACCCCTTCACCCCCTCCCCTGAATGCAGGTGCTGTGGCAGACCTGCAGGCTGGATGTCCGCATTCACTGGTTCTCGGGAGGCTGATGTTTTGAAGCTGCTTTGTTTGTGTTGAAGTCCGATGTAACAGGCACAGTGTGGAATTGAATGTATGATAGTGGAGGGCTGTCTGTGAGGGTCTCGTGGGCCCATTGTTCTGGTACTATTTCAGTCAGAGTCTCATCCGCGGTGAATTTAATGTGTTTGCCCAGCTGAATAATAAACTTTGTATATTTTTGCCAATGTCAGGCAGGAAGAGATGTTCTTTATTTTTTATCAAACAATTTTAATGAGGTATTTTTTGGCATTACAAATAACAACAGTATAAAAACAGTGTACAAAGAACAATAAACGTAATGCAAAACACCGACACCCGTCCCTCCAAGACCCGTCTATTTAACCCCCTGTTCTACACTACCCTAGCCCCCCCCCCCCCCCCCCCCCGCCTGCTGACGATTAATTCTCCGCAAACATAGAACATAACAGTGCAGTACAGGCCCTTCGGCCCTCGATGCTGCGCCGACCTGTGAAACCACTCTAAAGCCCATCTACACTATTCCCTTATCGTCCATATGTCTATCCAATGACCGTTTGAATGCCCTTCGTGTTGGCGAGTCCACTAATGTTGCAGGCAGGGCATTCCATACCCTTACTACTCTCTGAGTAAAGAACCTACCTCTGACATCTGTCCTATATCTATCTCCCCTCAATTTAAAGCTATGTCCCCTCGTGCTGGACATCACCATCCGAGGAAGAAGGCTCTCACTGTCCACCCTATCCAATCCTCTGATCATCTTGTATGCCTCAATTAAGTCACCTCTTAACCTTCTTCTCTCTAACGAAAACAGCCTCAAGTCCCTCAGCCTTTCCTCATAAGATCTTCCCTCCATACCAGGCAACATTCTGGTAAATCTCCTCTGCACCCTTTCCAATGCTTCCACATCCTTCCTATAATGCGGCGACCAGAATTGCACGCAATACTCCAAATGCAGCCACACCAGAGTTTTGTACAGCTGCAACATGACCTCATGGCTCCGAAACCCAATCCCTCTAGCATTAAAAGCTAACACACCGTACGCCTTAACAACCCTCTCAACCTGGGTGGCAACTTTCAGGGATCTATGTACATGAACACCGAGATCTCTCTGCTCAACCACACTGCCAAGAATCTTACCATTAGCCCAGTACTCTGTCTTCCTGTTATTCCTTCCAAAATGAATCACCTCACACTTTTCTGCATTAAACTCCATTTGCCACCTCTCAGCCCAGCACTGCATCTTATCTATGTCCCTCTGTAACTTGAAACATCCGTCCGCACTGTCCACAACTCCACCGACTTTAGTGTCATCTGCAAATCTACTCACCCATCCTTCTACGCCCTCCTCCAGGTCATTTATAAAAATGACAAACAGCAGTGGCCCCAAAACAGATCCTTGTGGTACACCACTAGTAACTGGACTCCAGTCTGAACATTTCCCATCAACCACCACCCTTTATCTTCTTCCAGCTAGCCAATTTCTGATCCAAACTGCTAAATCACCCTGAATCCCATGCTTCCTTATTTTCTGCAGTAGCCTACCGTGGGGAACCTTATCAAACGCTTTACTGAAATCCATATACACCTCATCAACTGCTTTACCCTCATCCACCTGTTTGGTCACCTTCTCAAAGAACTCAATAACGTTTGTGAGGCATGACCTACCCTTCACAAAACCGTGTTGACTATCTCTAATCAAATTATTCCTTTCCAGATGATTATACACCCTATCTCTTATAAACCTTTCCAAGATTTTGCCCACAACAGAAGTAAGGCTCACTGGTCTATAGTTACCGGGGTTGTCTCTACTCCCCTTCTTGAACAAGGGGACAACATTTGCTATCCTCCAGTCTTCTGGCACTATTCCTGTAGACAAAGATGACTTAAAGATCAAAGCCAAAGGCTCAGCAATATCCTCCCTTGCTTCCCAGAGAATCCTAGGATAAATCCCATCCGGCCCAGGGGACTTATCTATTTTCACACTTTCCAGAATTGCTAACACCTCCTCCTTATGAACCTCAAGCCCTCCTAGTCTTGTAGCCTGAATCTCAGTATTCTCCTCGACAGCATTGTCTTTTCCCTGCGTGAATACTGACGAAAAATATTCATTTAGCACCTCTCCTATCTCCTCGGACTCCAAGCACAACTTCCCACTACTGTCCTTGACTGGCCCTACTCTTACCCTGGTCATTCTTTTATTCCTGACATATCTATAGAAAGCTTTAGGGTTATCCTTGATCCTACCTGCCAAAGACTTCTCATGTCCCCTCCTGACTCTTGTTAGCTCTCTCTTTAGGTCCTTCCTAGCTGACTTGTAACTCTCGAGCGCCCTAACTGAACCTTCATGTCTCATCTTTACATAAGCCTTCTTCTTCCTCTTGACAAGTGTTTCGACAGCTTTAGTAAACCACGGTTCCCTTGCTCGACCACTTCCTCCCTGCCTGACAGGTACATACTTATCAAGGACGTGCAGTAGCTGTTCCTTGAACAAGCTCCACATTTTCATTGTGCCCATCCCCTGCAGTTTTCCTCTCCATCCGATGCATCCTAAGTCTTGCCTCATCGCATCATAATTGCCTTTCCCCCAGATATAACTCTTGCCCTGCGTTATATACCTATCCCTTTCCATCACTAAAGTAATCGTAATCGAATTGTGGTCACTATCACCAAAGTGCTCACCTACCACCAAATCTAACACCTGTCCTGGTTCATTACCCAGTACCAAATCCAATATGGCCTCGCGTCTCGTTGGCCTATCTACATACTGTGTCAGGAAACCCTCCTGCACACATTGGACAAAAACAGACCCATCTAAAGTACTCGAACTATAGAGTTTCCAGTCAATATTTGGGAAGTTAAAGTCCCTCATAACAACTACCCTGTTGCTTTCGCTCCTATCCAGAATCGTCAGGTTAGGTGGATTGGCCATGATAAATTGCCCTTAGTGTCCAAAATTGCCCTTAGTGTTGGGTGGGGTAACTGGGTTATGGGGATAGGTTGGCGGTGTTGACCTTGGGTAGGGTGCTCTTTCCAAGAGCCGGTGCAGACTCGATGGGCCGAATGGCCTCCTTCTGCACTGTAAATTCTATGATAATCTATGATTTGCCACCTTCCCTGCGCTTACTATATCTAAATATCTAAACCCCGGCACCTGCAACAACCATTCCTGTCCCTGCTCTATCCATGTCTCCGAAATGGCCACAACATCGAAGTCCCAGGTACCCATGCCGCAAGTTCACCCACCTTATTCCGGATGCTCCTGACATTGAAAAAGACACACTTTAAACAACCTTCCTGCCTGCCTTACTCATGACCTCACTACTCTCATCCTCCTGTATACTGGAGCTGCAATTCAGGTTCCCAAGCCCCTGCTGAACTAGTTTAAACCCTCCCAAAGAGCATTAGCAAATTTCCCCCCCAGGATATTGGTACCCCTCTGGTCCAGGTGTAGACCATCCCGTTTGTAGAGGTCCCACCGACCCCAGAATGAGCCCCAATTATCCAGAAATCTGAAACCCTCCCTCCTGCACCATCCCTGTAGCCACGGGTTCAACTCCTCTCTCTCCCTATTCCTCGTTTCGTTAGCACATGGCACGGGTAACAACCCAGAGATAATAACTCTGTTTGTCTTAGATCTAAGTTTCCACCCTAGCTCCCTGAATTCCTGCCTTACATCCCTATCCCTTTTCCTACCTATGTTGTTGGTACCTATGTGGACAATGAATGGTTGCCACCTCCAGGCGAACCTTAACACCGACCCTCTCAAGGCGAACTTAATCTTCTCCAGGCCGAGAAAGCTCGCCATGTCAGTTTACCAGGCCTCCGACTTCGGGGGCTTTAAGTCCCTCCAAGCTAATAATATCCGTCTCCAGGCCACCAGGGAGGCAAAGGCCAGAACATCTGCCTCTTTCTCCTCCTTGACTCCCGGATCTTCTGACACCCCAAAAATCGCCACCTCTGGACTCATTGCCACCCTTGTTTCAATACTCTGGGCATGACGTCTGCAAACCCCTGCCAATATCCCCGAAGTTTTGGACACACCCAGAACATGTGGACATGGTTCGCTGGTCCTCCTGCACATCTTACACACCTGTCGGGAAGAGAGATTCTGTGGGCACACCATTCCACCAGGGTTAGATACCCATCCGCTATGGGCGTACCTGCGCCGCATGGACTGTGGCGGTTCAAGAAGACAGCTCGCCACGGCCTTCTCGGGTGGGATTAGGGACGGGCAGCAAATGCTGGACTAGTCAGCGCACCCACATCCCATGAACAAATTTTTAGAATTTAGACAGGATGGCGCAGTGGATTAAACTCTGGCTTTATGTTAATACGGCCAAGCTTTATTAAAATCTAGATCAACCAGGCTGTGCTGGAACTAGATGAATGAAGCTGTTGCGTCAGAACTTGTAGCTGAGAATTTGGCACACCATCGCGTTTCTCTTCAGATATTTGAGCTTGGGTTTCCCACAATGTGCAGTGATGTTTGGCAGGGGGACAGGGTTAGCAGGTGATGCAACTGGAAGGGAGTGTTTTTATGATAATCTCTAATTAATTGCAATCAGAGCACCTCCAACAACGGTTTACCTTCCAGCTTCACGGTAGCACAGTGGTTAGCACAGTTGCTTCACAGCTCCAGGGTCCCAGGTTCGATTTTCGCTTGGGTGACTGTCTGTGCGGAGTCTGCACATTGTCCCCGTGTCTGCATGGGTGTCCTCCGGGTGCTCCGGTTTCCTCTCTCAGTCCAAAGATGTGCAGGTTAGGTGGATTGGCCATGATAAATTGCCTTTAGTGACTAAAAAGTTTAGGAGGGGTAATTGGGTTACAGGGATAGGGTGGAAGTGAGGGCTTAAGTGGGTTGATGCAGACTCAATGGGCCGAATGGCCTCCTTCTGCACTGTATGTTCTATGTGTAGGTTAGGTGAATTGGCCATAATAAATTGCCCTTCGTGTCCAAAACGTTTAGGTTTACTGGGTTACGGAGATAGGGATGTGTGGGCTTTAGTGGGGTGCTCTTTCCAAGGGCCGGTGCAGACTCTATGGGCCAAATGGTCTCCTTCTGCACTATACATTCTATGATTCACAATGTAATGACAAGAGTTCCCCCAACCATCCATCCTTGGCCCTTCCTCCTTTTCCTCATTCACATGCTGCTATGCGGTGACATTTCCTTTGACAAACATAATTGCACATGATCCCCAGCTCTCCCGCTCCACCACCTCTCATAGCTGCCAAGTGGCCCTATGCAGTATGACCGGTTGACCAACCAAAGCCTTTTACTTCCAGCTCAATTTTGAAAAGACTGAAGCCCTAACCACAAACTCCACGCCCTTAAATTGGTTTCCTCCCGAACCCAACCTTTGTTTCAGGTTCTTGCAGTTGGTTCACACTCTCTGCATCCTAATCCACCCCCAAGCTGAACTTCGGGTCACATCTCCGCTCCAACACAATGCCCACCTTTATAACGTCAGTAATTCCAACCTTACTTCGCAGTATCGTACACGGAAACCCTCCTTTGGGGACAGTGTTCTGTACCTTCATGGCACTAGATAAATATGTTGCCACACACCAAATGAAACTGAAGCAGTGGAAACACCTGCTCCCCTTTGCCAACCAAGCATGTTGGCATGTCCCTAAATTGGAAAATATGATAGGCCTCAGGATAGAAAAAAATGGAGGGGTGATACACCAGAGTTAAGGCACCCATTGGGGGCTTAGATAGTGGGAGCTTATCCCTTTGGTTGGCCATGATATCAGGCCTAAGAGCGATTGATGATGACACTGCGGTACTAAAATGGAAAATTGTTTCAATCCCGAGTACTAACATCCCTCGCCTCCTCAAGCAACAAAAAAACCCATCATGATAGATCGACTCTACCATCCATCTGTCGGGTCTCATTGCTTTCTTGCTGTAAAAATATGACATCCCTAAAAGCTCATCCTTAAGCCTGCAGTACAGTCTTGATTGCTTTAAGTTTGCACAGTTTGTCATCAGCTCAAGCACACAACTGGCCAGGTCAATTGGTTGCTGGGAGACACAAAACATTTGTGGCAAGCTTTGCCTGAGGAAGGACGAACTTGTGAAAAGCAGATGTGTTGCAAACTATTACTGTACCAGAGGAGATGGCAGCAAGACAGTGTACACAATTGTTCTAAATATAGGCAGTAAGTAAAATCGCTATGTCCCAGATAACCATCGGTTGCTTTCCCCTTTGAGGGGGAGAAGAGCTGACTGGTGGTGATTCAACCTGAGAGTCACCACGCCTCAGGCGAGGGGCATGATTGCGAAGGCGAGGCCTTCATGATTAGCCTCAGCCGGTACGGGAATTGAACCCGCGCTGTTGATGTCACTCTTCATCAGGAGCCAACGGTCCAGACAACACCTAAACCGCCCCCCCCCCCCCTCATCAATGGTTACCAACACATCCGTCCTCGGAGGTCACTAACCTCCTGTGCTAATTGTGAGGTGGTGTTGTTGAAAACTCACCACTATTCTTAGAAGGCCCCCTTTACCAAAAAGGGCCGACATTCTAAATGGTGAACAGGGATTCTCACTCCCTGACTCCGATATAGCCTTCAGTGGGTGCTATTCAGGTCAAACTATATTTTCAAGTTATCCCCCGGTATAACCCACACCTTCACCGATGATTTCATCTACTTACCACTTAGTAGCATCAATCCTGGGTTCCACATTGCTAAGTAAGTAAAGTTGACTTTGGAATAACCACTATTTCAGGTTAAAACTTTTAAGTTATTTTATTATTATATTTTTTTCTTCTAAAAACTGCAATTACTGTCTTTACAGAAAAGTAAAAAGATCTTGATTCTGGATCTTCTGGTTGGTTGAAGGGACCTTCAGGCCCACCTTGACAATCAATCTTCTTTATAAAATCTGGTCTTCTTTAGATGTATTTGTTGGTGAGCTCAGTTGCTATGTCCTATCTTTCCCATGTACCGAGCTGTGAGAGCTCGCTCTGCTGGCTGTCTGTGAGCTGACTCTGCCTCTTTAAATTCTAGTCTTCCTTAGATGTATTAGCTGTTTTAGCTCGGCTGCTATGTCTTATCTTTCCCATGACCGAGTTGACTGTATGCTGACTCTGCTTGCTTCTCTTGTTCTTTCTCTGCTTCTCTCTCTCTCTCTCTCTGAGTTCTGGTAGTTCCTGCTCTGGTCTCTGGGTTGATATTCTCTTTCTAACAGTTATTAAGTTTTTATGACTTTATTGTAAAGTAACTTCTATTTCACTTGGATTATAAAAAGTATCTTTGATCTAAACATTCTAATACAACTAAGTATTCATTTTGACATGACCTCAGCTCTCAGGTCTCTGATTACATTGTTTCCTTTGTGATGTTCAAAGTTCCTTGGTGATATTCAAAAATGCTTTGATTTCAAGAGAGGTGTGAATTTTGGTTCCTGTCATTTCTATAGTTTTATTTTCCAATTGTGTCCTCAGCTCATAATTTTGACTTTGATTATAGCTTTAAATTATGTTTCTCGTAGACTGATAGTCTCCAGTTTTCTTTAATTTACCTGGTATTAGCAAAATTTCACACCTAGAATTGTCACCAAATTCAACTGAACCTCATCCTTTCCTTTCCAGCTGCTTACCAAGATAGTTAATTTCAATGAAGGTGTGAAGCATTGCTTTTAGCTGTCTGCTAAAAGTTCACTTGGTTATAACTTGAAAGGTTTACATTTATCACCTAGCTCAACTGAAACCCTCATCCATGCTTTTCCAGATGTTCACTTAAATAGTTAATTTCAATGAAGGTGTGAGCCATTGTTTTTAGCTTCATACAAAAATCCTGTGTGTTTGCTAAGCCAGCTTGGGAGAAAGAATCTGCATTTTATTATCCTGCTCTTTGCAGCTGCTGTTAACCCTTTGTGGGATCTTGCCCTGTATCCTCTCATGTTTCTCTCAGACCAGATATTGCCAGACTTCCATGTTTCAAATGACACAACTTTCCATATTTTCAATTACAGTGGGCGGCTTCTTTGCTGCGTTTGTATAATTCCCAATTGGACATGAAATAGCCGGTTCCCAAGGCCCCCCCCCCCATCTCCAATATTTTCATTCTTAATAAACAAAAGTATTCACAGAAAATGAAAAGAAAAAGTGTTGCCAGATGTATGCCAGGAGATTCCTGGTGTGCTGGCAACTTGAGCTTCGTAAGAGGAGGGGGAGAGGGTAGTCAAGAGGATTACGATAGAACAGGGTGCAAAATAAACTCAACATTTAGCCCATAAGGGATCAGACAAATTTCAGGAATTTTGTCTCCCCGATGAGGCCAGGTTTGCTGATTATTCAAAGCAACTCCTGTAGAAAATATGCCGCAAAAAACTGATTTGGGGCAATTGGAGAGGGGCAATACTTTATTTGTGAATCCTGTGTCGCTGCCTGAGGCAGTCCCCCCACTTCTTTCCACTCCATTTCGACAGTCTCTGAGGTGGCTGATAAGTCAGATAATAAGATGATGTGCGATCTGCGGACTCTGTTGCATATGGGGCAGGGGGTGTTTGAAGGTTTGGGTGCTCACTTCGACACCCCTGCACAATCCCGACAATGCCGTTGATGTGTTGGATGCCCTCCCGAACGAGCCTCCTCCATTTTGATCAGTCACAAAAGCCAGGATCTCCCATGAGTCAGTGGGTATGTTTGGCCCCTTCAGCAAATTTTCAACAACCCCCCCCCCCCAACAAGAAAAAAGAAGCAAAAACATAACAATCAGAAATTATACATTGGATTTCCCCCATATACAATAACCCCCCATATGACATTTTAAAGCACAAATAGGGGAAAAAAACACCTTCACCCAAACGCCACCCCAAAAGAACCCCCCCCCCTCCCTCCCCTCCCCCCGCCCCTGGGCTGCTGATGCTGCTGACCTCCCCCAACGCTCCGCGAGATAGTCTAGGAACGGTTGCCACCACCTGTAGAACCCTTGCACAGACCCTCGCAAGGCAAACTTTATCCTCTCCAGCTTGATGAACCCTGCCATGTCATTGATCCAAGCTTCCACACTCGGGGGCTTCACATCTTTCCATAACAGCAAAATGCTCCGCCGGGCTACCAGGGACGCAAAGGCCAGAATACCGGCCTCTTTCGCCTCCTGCACTCCCGGCTCGTCCGATACCCCAAATAATGCCAACCCCCAGCTCGGCTTGACCCGGGCGTTCACCACCTTGGACATAGTCCTCGCAAAACCCCTCCAAAACCCATCCAGTGCCAGGCACGACCAGAACATATGGACGTGATTTGCCGGGCTCCCCGAGCACCTCCCACATCTGTCCTCCACCCCAAAGAACCTACTCAACCTCGCCCCTGTCATATGCGCTCTGTGAGTAACTTTGAACTGTATTAGGCTGAGCCTGGCGCAAGAGGAGGAAGAATTAACCCTACTCAGGGCATCTGCCCACAGACCCTCATCTATCTCCTCCCCAAGCTCCTCCTCCCACTTGCCCTTTAACTCCTCCACCGAGGCCGCCTCCTCTTCCTTCAGCTCCTGGTAAATCACCGAAACCTTGCCTTCTCCAACCCATACACCCGAAATCACCCTGTCCTGAATCCCACGTGCCGGAAGCAGCGGGAATTCCCTTACCTACCGCCTCACAAACGCCCTCACTTGCATGTACCTGAAAGTGTTTCCCGGGGGTAGCCCAAACTTCTCCTCCAGCGCCCCTATGCTCGCAAACATCCCCCATTCTTCTAATCCCTGCCCGATGCCAGCTCCAAAATCCCCCATCCATCATTCCCGGGACGAACCGATGATTCTCCCGAATCGGTGACCAAACCGAGGCTCCCACCTCGCCCCTGTGTCACCTCCACTGCCCCCAGATCTTCAGCGTCGCCGACACCACCGGACCCGTGGTGTACCTTGTCGGCGAGAGCGGCAGCGGTGCCGTCAACAGCGCCCTCAGGCTCGTGTCCACACAGGACGCCATCTCTAGCCTCTTCCACGTCACCCCCTTTCCCTCCATTACCCACTTACAGATCATCGCCACATTGGCAGCCCAATAATAGCCACACAAATTCGGCAGCGCCAGCCCCCCCCTGTCCCTGCTATGCTCCAGAAACACTCACTTCACCCTCGGGGTCTTATTCGCCCACACAAATCCCAAGATGCTCCTGCTTACCCGTTTGAAAAAGGCCTTGGGATCAAAATGGGAAGGCACTGGAACACAATGAGAAACCTCGGGAGGACCGTCATTTTGACCGACTGCACCCTACCTGCTAGTGAGAGTCGCAGCATATCCCATCTTTTAAAATCCTCCTCCATCTGCTTCACCAACCGTGTCAAATTGAGCTTGTGCAGGGCCCCCCAACTCCTAGCTACTTGGATCCCTAGGTACCGAAAGCTCCTTTCCGCCCTCTTCAGCGGTAGCTCGTCTATCCCCCTTCCCTGGTCCCCTGAATGCACCACAAAGAGCTCACTCTTCCCTATGTTGAGTTTATACCCCGAAAAGTCCCCAAACTCCCTAAGGATCCGCATGACCTCCGCCATCCCCTCCACTGGATCCGCAACATACAACAACAGGTCATCGGCATACAACGACACCCGGTGTTCCTCCACCCTCCCTGGACCAATCCCCTCCATTTCCTGGACTCCCTCAGTGCCATGGCCAGTGGCTCAATTGCCAGTGCAAACAACAAGGGGGATATGGGCACCCCTGCCTCGTCCCCCAAAAGTACTCCGACCTCCGCCGGTTCGTAGCCACACTTGCCACCGGGGCTCTATATAGCAGCCTGACCCAACTGATGAACCCC
This sequence comes from Scyliorhinus torazame, assembly GCF_047496885.1. Taxonomy (NCBI): domain Eukaryota; kingdom Metazoa; phylum Chordata; class Chondrichthyes; order Carcharhiniformes; family Scyliorhinidae; genus Scyliorhinus; species Scyliorhinus torazame. The sequence goes on from NC_092725.1 coordinate 55,741,944, forward strand.
TCCACGAACCCAAACCTCCACAACACTTCCCAAAGATACTCCCACTCCACTCGATCAAAGGCCTTCTCCGCGTCCATAGCTGCCACTACCTCCGCTTCCCCCTCCACCGAGGGCATCATAATCACATTGAGGAGCCTCCGCACATTTGTATTTAGCTGCCTACCCTTTACAAATCCCGTCTGGTCCTCATGAATCACCCCCGGGACACAGTCCTCAATTCTCGTAGCCAGCACCTTCGCCAGCAACTTAGCGTCAACATTGAGGAGCGTGATCGGTCTATACGACCCACATTGCAATGGATCCTTGTCCCGCTTAAAGATCAAAGAAATTAGCGCCCTGGACATTGTCTGGGGCAAGATCCCCCCTCTCTCACCTTATTAAAAGTCCTCACTAGCAACGGGCCCAGCAGGTCCACGTATTTCCTGTAAAATTCAACCGGAAACCCATCCGGCCCCGGGGCCTTCATGCTCCCCAATCCTTTAACCAGCTCTTCCAGCCCAATCAGCGCCCGTAAACCAGCCACCTCCTCCTCCTCCACCCTCGGGAACCTCAGCTGATCCAGGAATCATCGCATTCCCTCCTCCCCCATTGGGGGCTCAGATCTGTACAGATCCCCATGGAAGTCCCTAAATACCTTGTTTATTCTCACCGCACTCCGCACCGTATTCCCCCCTCTATCCTTGACTCCACCAATCTCCCTTGCTGCCTCCCTCTTACGAAGCTGATGTGCCACATCCTACTCGCCTTCTCCCCATACTCATACGTCGCCCCCTGCGCTTTCCTCCACTATGCCTCTGCTTTCCCCGTGGTCAACAGGTCGAATTCCGTCTGGAGGTTCCGTCGCTCCCTGAGTAGCCCCTCCTCGGGGGCCTCTGCATATCGACCTCCATTATCCACTACCATATTCAGTGCCTCGATCGACACCCGCTTCCCCACCAGTATTGCAACCCCTCTGTTCTTTGCATCCAGCCCTGAATGAAAGACCTGCCCTACCCATCCCTTTCTCAGCCTAACCTGATCTGCCACCTTCAGATGTGTCTCCTGGAGCATAACCACGTCTGCCTTCAGTCCCTTTAAGAGCGCGAACACCCGGGCCCTCTTGACCGGCCCGTTCAGGCCCCTCACATTCCAAGTTATCAGCTGGATCAGGGGGCTACTGCCCCCCCCCCCCCGCCCCCCGCCCCCGCCTAGCCATCTCCTTTTCTAGGCCAGCCACGTGCCCGCGCCTCCCGCGCCCTCCAGTCCCCCAGGCGGCCGACCCCTGCCCCGACCACCTCTCCTACTTCCAGCTCCCTTTTGGCCAATGCAGCAGCAACCCAGTTCCCCCCCACCCCTCCCCCCCGCTAGATCCTCATCTAGCCATTTTGCTCCCCCCATAACACTCCCGCAAGTCTGCTGACCCCGGCCTCTCCCGTTATTCCGCGACCCCCCCAGTGTGAGAATCCCCCCACCCCTTGGCAGTCAGTGTGCGCTCATCTCCAGCCCCGCCCCCATCCTTACCTAACACGGGGAAAAAAGCCGGCGCTTTCCTGAGCCGGCCCCGCCCCCTCTGGCGCAGCTCCTTTGTGCGGCCTTACCCCAACTCCCCAACCCCGGGCCTCCACCCCCCCTCTTTCTCCGCGGGGCCCTGCCCCCCAACACCGATGCCCACACTCTCTCACAGCCCCCACATCAAATCCATTCACCCATCCCCACCCAGCACTCAAACAAAAAGAACATTCCCCAAACGCGGTAAACACAGTAAACCTCCCCGCGACAAACCCTTAATTTGAGTCCAACTTTTCAGTCTGGATAAAGTTCCATGCCTCATCGGGCATTTCAAAATAGTGGTGCCGATCTTGGAACGTGACCCACAATCGCGCTGGTTGCAGCATCCCGAACTTCACCCCCTTCCGATGGAGAACCGCCTTAGCCCGGTTAAAACCAGCCCTCTTCTTAGCCACCTCCGCACTCCAGTCCTGATAAATTCGGATCTCCGTGTTCTCCCACCTGCTGCTCCGCTCTTTTTTGGCCCATCTCAGGACACACTCTCTGTCCATAAAGCGGTGGAACCTCACCACTACAGGCCTTGGCGGCTCGTTGGCTTTGGGTCTCCTTGCCAGGACCTGATGAGCCCCATCCAGCTCCAGGGGCCTCGGGAAAGCTCCCACGCCCATCAGCGAATTGAGCATCGTGCTCATGTATGCCTCGGCGTCGGGCCCCTCCACTCCTTCAGGGAGACCCAGAATCCGAAGATTCTTCCTCCTCGACCTATTCTCCAGGTCCTCAAATTTTTCCGCCCACCTCTTGTGCAGCGCCTCGTGCGCCTCCACCTTCACCGCTAGGCCCAAGATCTCATCCTCGTTCTCCGAGGCCTTTTGCCGCACCTCCCGGATCGCCGCCCCTTGGGCCTTCTGGGTCTCCACAAGCTTCTCAATCGCCGCCTTCATTGGCGGCAGCATTTCTGTCCTCAGCTCCTCAAAGCAGCGTTTAAGAAACCCCTGCTGCTCCTGTGACCACTGCGCCCACGCTGCTTGGTCTCCACCCGCCGCCATCTTGCTTTTCCTCCCTTGCACTGTCCGCTGCACCAGGATCACTTTATTTAACCGCTCCACTCCTGGTGCAATCCATATACTGTCGGGGGAACCCTGCTGTCACCTTCCCACACTGGAAGCCGTCGAACAATTGCCGTTGGGGCCCCTCTGAAGATCCCAAAAGTCCGTTCCCAGCGTGAGCTGCCAAAAGTGCGACCTACCTAGGCATAGCCGCAACCAGAAGTCCCTTCAGGGATGTTTTGAGGACATCTCCGAAGTGTTTGCTGGAGTCACAAGGCGTGACCGAGTTCCGAGTAGAACGGTTCTTTCAGGGCTCCGGTGCCAGGCACGCTGATGACATGTCGTGTCCAGCGCAGCCGGTTTTGAGTGATTAGCGCCTTGATGCTGGTCATGTTCGCTTGGGAGAGGACACTTGTGTTGGATGGTCTTTCTTGCCAATGGATTTGGTAGATATGGTGAAGGCATCACTCGTGGTACATCTCCAGTGTACTCATGCTGTGAATGTATAGGGTCATGTGAGAGTTTTGAATGGGTGGCAGGGATTGGTTAGCTCAGTTGGTTGGACAGCTGGTTTATGATGCGAAGAGACGCCAACAGCGTGGGTTCAATTCCCATACGAGCTGAGGTTATTTATGAAGGCCCTGCCTTCTGAACCTTGCCCCTCGTCTGAAACGTGGTGACCCTCAGGTTAAATTACCACCAGTCAGCTCTCTCTCAACAGAGGACTCAGGGACTATGGCGACTTTCATTCTCTTTTCATTTGAGTTACCAGAGAACATAAAATCCCTACAGTGCAGAAGCAGGCCATTTGGCCCATCAGGTTTGCACTGGCCCTCAGAAAGATCAGCCTACCTAGATGCACACCCCCACCCTAGCCCCGTAACCCTATTTGGACACTAAGGGGCAATTTAACATGGTCAATCCACCTAACCTTTGGACTGTGGGAGGAAACCGGAGCATCCAGAGGAAACCCATGCAGACTCCACACAGACAGTCATCCAAGGCGGGAATTAGGGCAGCACGGTAGCATTGTGGTTAGCACAATTGCTTCACAGCTGCAGGGTCCCAGGTTCGATTCCCGGCTTGGGTCACTGTCTGTGCGGAGTCTGCACGTCCTCCCCGTGTGTGCGTGGGTTTCCTCCGGGTGCTCCGGTTTCCTCCCACAGTCCAAAGATGTGCAGGTTAGGTGGATTGGCCATGCTAAATTGCCCTTAGTGTCCAAAATTGCCCTTAGAGTTGGGTGGGGTTACTGGGTTATGGGGATATGGTGGAGGTGTGGACCTTGGGTAGGGTGCTCTTTGCAAGAGCCGGTGCAGACTCGATGGGCCGAATGGCCCCCTTCTGCACTGTAAATTCTATGAATTGAACCTGGGTCCCTGCCGCTGTGAGACAGCGGTATTAACAACTGTGCCACAGTGGGTGGGGCAGTGTGGGTCAGGCACTCTGTATGTTTTAAATGGAAGTAGAAAATATTGGCGATGCCAACCTATTCTGCCACAATGTCCGACCCGGTGTGTTTATCTCCCACCTTTCAGATACCTTCAGCGCGGTTGCAGGATTTTCGGTTTTCTTCCTGAGTAAGGTGTAATGAGTGCTACAGGCATGAGTTGTGCAACCCTTCCCTCCAACTTTATGTCAGTTTTGCACATCTGTGGGACTCTGAGCCGAGGTGGGAATGGGTCCAATTGTCGAGTCAGAGTCTGCAGGTGCAAGCCTGGCTCCTTTACATGAGATGTGGTTGAGTTGAGTGTACAGCTTGCCAACCCTCTTTCCCCCCCCCCCCCCCCTCCCCCCGAGAAAATAAAACCTATCCCTTTCGGCAGAAATTAATCAGCACGGAGCTGAATTAGAGTTCCAGTTTTAGCCTGGAGCGTTGAGCAGGAGAGCAGGCATTGCAGTATCTGCAGATATTAAAGCTGTTACCGAGTTAAAAAAATTATTCATCTTCTGGTGGCCAGATTGGTGTAAAAACCCGACTGGTCCTTTAGGAAGGAAATCCCTGGTGTCTTTACCAGGTTTGACCTGTATGTGACGTCCGATTGATTGATTGATATTTATTGTCACATCTACCGAAGTACAGTGAAAAGTATTTTTTTGCGGCCGAGGGACCATACACAGTACGTACATAGTAGACAAAGAATAACGACAGAGTACATCAACAGTGGTGCATCAACAAATAGTGATTGGTTATAGTGCGGAACAAGGCCAAACAAGAGCCGCGTAGGGCGTTGTGAATAGTGTTCTTACAGGGAACAGATCAGTCCGAGGGGGAGTCGTTGAGGAGTCTTGTAGCTGTGGGGAAGAAGCCGGTGCCACACAACCTGATTGAATCTGAACTGCTGTCTATCGATGCCTTGTGAGCCTCTCTAACTGTTTGCAAAGAATAACAATAAAGGCGGCAGTGGTTAAAAAAGGGTGATCCACTACCTCAGGGCATTTAGTGTTGAGCCACGCCAGCAACCTGAGAAAGACTGAGAAATAAAATGTCGAAATATATGTCTGGCTGGGAGTGTTTCAATATTAGCTGCTTAATGATGCTGTTCCAGCTGCTGACAGCGCAAAGGAAAATTCCCTATTTCTCCTCGAGCTGGTGGTGCAACCTGGGGAGGGAAACACTGATGATTTGCCGCGACTCAGGACAACTTGAGAGCGGAAAGCAAAATACAGCGAATGCTGGAAGTCTGAGCGAAAATCAGAAAGTGCTGGAAATACTCAGCAGGCCTGGCAGCGTCGGTGGAGAGAGAGTTAACATTTCAGGCCTGTGACCTTCCATCAGAACAGCACTGCTGAAACGTTAACTCCTCCGAGATGGAAATTCCGTGGGAGTGGGAGGAGGTGATGGGTTCGGGATTGCAGTTCCTGACGCGGAGGGGGGGGGGGAAGATCCAGCCGCCTCTTTCCATTTGTGACCTTGGCTTCTGAAGTGGATAGAATAAAGCACCGCACACCAGATGAGGTGGGCGCCCAAAGGGGGAGGAATTGCTGGAGTCACGGGCAAGGTGTGACTTCGAGATGAGGGCCATATCACCACCAGAGGGGTTTAAGTGGGGCAAATGGTGGAAGACATAGCCAGGCGAGGAAGCTTGATTCAGGGGAAAGCTGCCATCACCTGTCCACCACATTTCTGTCAAGGCCACGGTCTCAATGTCCACAAACTGACCGATGACAGATGAATGTACATTTTGGAGGAAGATGCGACTTCTGGAAATGATGGCCGATGTACTGGCTGCGCCTACAGGGTCAGGGCTGGAAATGATTAGAAGGAGAAGGGAATGAGATGGCCAAGGCGAGCCTAGGAAGAAACGGAGGGAATGGCAGGGGGCAGTTAGGTTGGGTGCTCTTTGGGAGGCAGTGACGCGTGCCTCCTCGGGACTTTGAGAAGATGTCGAGACAGCCAGGGAACGATTATTCAAGAGGAACCTAAGCCTGGGACAGCAGAGTGAGAACAGGAATGATGATAACCAATGAAGAGTAAGGGATTATGTGGCTTGATTACCCGAGGGTAGTAAATGAAAAGAGGCCTGGTGATAGGGAAGGGTAAAATGAACATTGTCAACGGGAGAGAAAAGGAAGTAGAAGCGATCTGCTCAGGCCAGGAGTAAGGGTTAAAACGTGCTGGTGAGTGACCATGGAAATGAAGCTGCATATGCAGCAAAACTATGTGATGGATCAAGATAGTTACGCTTAACCATACACGTGTAATAGCGAGGAGTTAAAATTGGTTTTCGGTCAAAGGCTGATAAATTGAAGTTGTGAAATCTGCATTTAATTAATGACCAGATGAGTGAGGCTATGGGGCATTTTTTAAATGTTTCCAATTAAGGGGCAATTAGTCAATCCGCCTACCCTGCACATCTTTGGGTTGTGGGGGGGTGAGACCCACGCAGACACCTGGAGAATGTGCCCCTTACCATGGGGCTTTTTGATGTGCTGAATAATGTGTATTTCCAAAAAGAACATTTTTGTGTTATAATGGCTGTTGTGGAGGGGGTCTTCTGGCGTAGTCTTGAGTCTGAAGCTCTGGGTTCAAATCCCACTCCAGGACCTAATGGTTAAGGAAGGTTGGTTTGTCAGGCAGCCGAAACAAGTTGAGTATCAATCTGCAAAATCCTTCCCACACACCAATGGCAGGTGGGAAGAGTGGGCGAGATTACTGGTCAGCCTATAATGAATAGAAAGTTGGAGCCTCTACCATCACTACCGAAAGCTGTGGCAACAACATGCACGTCAAAGTGTCTGTTGCCACAGTGACTCAAGCCTCCTTGCCAGGGCCAATAAGCCGTTACAATAATGATCTTTATTGCCACAAGTAGGCTTACATTAACACTGCAATGAAGTTACTGTGAAAAGCCCCTAGTCACCACATTCCAGCGCCTGTTCGGGTACACTGAGGGAGAATACAGAATGTCCAATTCACTTAACAACACGTCTTTCAGGACTTGTGAGAGGAAACCGGAGTGTTGCTCTTTCTAGCTTTAGTCTATTTGCTCTGTTTCGGTCACCTTTGCTCATGAGTCGCCAGGTATCTTTATGATACCGCCACGTGGTTCAAGTTTAGGTTATGATTAATAACACAGCACACCGCTTAGTAAGGATTAAAACAACGGTCATTTATTATATACAACAAGCAATATTAATACCCTAATCCTACTTTCTATATAACAAACCTATCACTACTGGCCAATACTTAACTTAGGAAGAGCCCACCAGGTCAGGGAAACGAATGGCTTGTCCAATCAAATCTGGCCCGCGGGATTCAAAAGGCTGCTACAGGTCGGTGGCTAGTTGTCTCTACCGGATAGTGATCATTGGATTCAAACTTACTGCTACCGGTGGCTGGTCTTGCGAAGGTCTCGAGCAGGCGAAGATGAGAGAGAGAGAGATCTGAACTTGGACCTTTACTTTTATAGGGCCCAGGGGCTCCCCGCCTCCCGGGGCGGCCCTTGACCCTGAGTCCCAAGTGATTGGATTCTGTCCCCAGTCTCTGGGGTCGATGTGTCCAATGGTGAGGTGATTCCCTGATCGGGGGGGTGGTCGCTCACCTGTCTTTGTTTCGGCCACTGCAGGCGCCGACAGGTCTGGCCCGGTATTCAATTGCTAATATGTTGCAATTGTTCCCGGGGATAGCCGATTTAACTGTGGATGTCTGAGTTGATTAGGTGTAAACAGTCCTGAATGAAACTGCGGATACCTGGGTTGAAGGGCTGTTGATAGCCCTGAGTATCGATCTGGGCTACGTTCCCAGAGCTGAATATGCAAACCTGTCTGCAGCTGCCTGCTTGTGTCTTCTTGGCTGCTTTTCCCAGCAGTCTTTCGGGTTAGCTATTTCAAACTGGGTTTTGGCCAGATTAATCGGAACGCAGCCATTTTACATGGCTACAGGAGCACCCGGAGGAAACCCACGCAGACACAGGGACAACGTGCAGACTCCGCACCGAGAGTGACCCAAGCCGGGAATCAAACCTGGGACCCTGGCGCTGTGAAGTCATCGTGATAATCACTGTGCTACCGTGCTGCCCACCGTTAGGCCGGCGTGGTGCCAACAGCACAGGGTTCGTTCTCCATTCCAGTGGGGTGGATTTGGGATCTGACCTTTGCCCCCTACACATGATGGACGTGACGGCGCTGTTGACTAGCCTTTGCCAAAGAACCCAAGAAGAAGAAGAAGAAGAACGTAGCTGCTGACTGAGCAAGCGGGCCTGCACTGTGTGGATGACTCTCCCAGGAATCATTGCTGCTAAATCTAAGAGTCAAAATAACAAGGTGCTATTTCTTCAAGTGTTTAAATGATAGATCGAAGCCTTTGCTCAAATTGCCGGTTGAGATTTTAAAGGGAAGTGCTCGGAGATTCTGAAACAATTTCTTCGCTGAGTCTATAATGCATGAGAAGAATAATGACTGTTCTCTGAAATTGACTGGAGCTGCAGGGTGGATCAATGTCAGTATCATTATTGTTAATTTCATTTATTGGGCTGGTTGAGGTGATTAACTGACAGTGACATTTCAGCTGAAGGAGGTGTGTGGACTAACAGTTTGTTATTAACGATGATGATCTTACTGGACAGTCCTCTCCCTAGTGATCCTAGCCGCCCCCTCCTTAAACAAACTCCAATTCAGCTGAAATGACCTACGGTACAGCTTTAGCGTAAGTGGGGCACCTCTATCGATCGCTGTTATGGTTGCCAAATCAACAGTAAATATATCAGTAATTAAACAGTAACAAATGGGTGGCACAGTGGTTAGCACTGCCGCCTCACAGTGCCAGGGACCCGGGTTCAATTCTGTTCTTGGGTGACTGTGTGGAGTTTGCACGTTCTCCCCGTGTCTGCGTGGGTTTCCACCGGGTGCTCCGGTTTCCTCCCACAGTCCAAAGATGTGCAGGTTAGGTGTATTGACCATGCTAAAATTGTCCCTTAACGTCTAGGGAAGCACAGATTAGGTTACAGGGATAGGGCGGGGGAGTGGGCGTAGGGGAAGGGGTACTTTTTCAGAGAATCGGTGCAGACTCGATGGGCCAAATGGCCTCCTCCACTGCAGGAATTCTATGAAAGGGAAATATCAAACTTACGGTAACTTTTAGGGCTTAAACATTCCCCATTCATGATAAAAGACCAAGAGCCATGACTTCTAGGTCAATACTTAAAAGAGGGTTTGTTTGTGGGAATCAAGGTGATTAATGTTTATCCTCCTCCTCCTCCATCCCTCGTCCCCTCTAGCCCTTCTCCGCAATCTCTCCTTCTCTCTATTTCCTATACATTCTCTTAATACTCATGACTTTAGGTTTGAATTGCGACTCTATAATATAAGAAGGGCACTATGGGCATGTAAGTAGTTTTGCGCCTGGGAGCACGGTACCTGCATGAAACCGAGTGGTGGTCCGGCATTAACCCGGACTGGTGCTCGCACCACTTGTCAAAGGGACAAATAGGCCCGACTGACACTGATGAAGCCTGGTGCATTTCCTATCTTGCAGATCCCAGAAGAAACTGGCCGAGGCCGAACAGTTACTGCGTGATTCGGTGAGGTTTGGTCCCCAGTTTGCAGATGCCTACTCCAGCCTTGCAGCTCTGCTGGCTGAACAGGTGGGTCATGGTGCAGTTGAAGCAGTGAGACCATTAATACGTTGGTTGATGATTTATTACGAAATGCAACCAGCCTGGCTACCAGCCTAATGTGCAAATGAGTCTCCTCTCGCTTGTCCAGTCTGTTGGGATGTAGATTTGTTGGTTCGTCGTCAGCAATGTTACCTGGCTCAGGGCTTCAATTAGCGAGCCTGCCAGATTGGGGTAACGTTGGGTGTCAATCATTGACCATCAGTGTAGAATCTTTCGACCTTCGCAACTCTAGAGACACTCTGCTTACTTCCCCTTTCCCCCTGCTCCCACCACACACTCCCCATGTTACCGAAGGAGGACCGTTGTGTCGCTTCAAATTGATGCACTTCTCCTCCATTTTTGTCCAGCAGCATCGCCTTCTGTACAAAACTGTATCAAGGCAAAACTTCTCTCAAACTTCTAGAGGCTCGTGGTATCGTGGGAGTCACTGCATTTATGTTGGAGGATAGATCCCACAGAGCAGAAATCAGGCTATAATGAGTGTGACTCTCTCAGTTCATTCATTGGAGAAAAAAATAACTTAAGTTCTCGCAACATATTGTCTAATTGGTTCTAATTAAATTTAGGATGTTTGTTCTCTTTGTGCAACCCGGAAGAACTTTCCAAAGGTCGATCCCTCCAGGAGATACTCCAAGAGCCTTTATGCTGTTTCAGAGCAGCAGTTTACACTTATTTGTGGCCATTTAAAGTCCTTTTGACTATGCCATGAAAAATATAGTGGCTTTTGTTTGCAGGGTGTCTATTTGCCTTTTGAGTCATCAAGATGAAACACTTCTTCAGTGGCTCCAAAGATACGAGCCCAGAAAGATTTACCGCATGGCACACCTATACTGGCAATCTGCAGATAGCCCATTGGCTCCTGTCGACCTGCCTCAATAACCTAGCTGTTGTGGATATATAAATGTATTTCAGTGTGCGAGTGTGTGTTTAGTGTGATCTTACCCTGGAGTTACAGCAAACCACGCTCTCAATGACGTGCGATGCACTGACACTAAATTATTTGTGTACGTCAGTGAAGTCCAACACCCACATAATGTGGGTCAACCACATGCCATTTTTTTTACAGACTGCGCTCCATCACTTGGAGAAATCGGTACCAAGATTGGCTGTTTTCCCATCTAAACTTTGTGAGCCTGGAGATTTGGGAAGGGTTATTTCAGTGGCTAAATCCTAAACCAGAACCAGCAGCCCTGCTGTCTCACAGCGCCAGGGACCCGGGTTCAATTCCGACCTCGGGTGACTGTCTGTGTGGAGTTTGCACTTTCTCCCTGTGTCTGCTGCCTCACAGCACCAGGGTCCAGGGTCCAATTCTGACCTCGGGTGGCTGTGCGGAGTCTGCATGTTCTCCCCGTGTCTGCGTGGGTTTCCTCTGGGTGCTCCGCTTTGCTCCCACAGTCCAAAGACGTGCAGGTTGGGTGGATTGGCCATGATAAATCACCCCTCAGTGTCCAAAGATGTGCCGGTTAGGTGGATTGGCCTTGATCAATGTGCAAGGATATGGGGATAGGGCAGGGGAGTGGGACGAGGTAGAGCGCTCTTTTGGAGGGTCGGTGCAGACTCGATGGGCTGAATGGGCTCCTTCTGCACGGTAGGGATTCTATGGAAGATGAGTTAGAATCAACAACCCATGAGACAAGTCAGTGGAATATGCATTTAAACATCGTGCATGGCCCTTTAAGTTACAGTGTTTTTGAACACATACCCAACAGGCCCCAGCCCCAGGTAAATTTGATGTTTTGTAGTACTCAGTGAGGTCCTTGGGGTTGAGTGCTGCTGACTGAAGTCTGTTGTTTTCCCCTTGAGAGCAGCATTTTAGTGGAGTGCTCGAATGCTGGCACCACTATTTATTTGTGGAGAGGCTGGGATCGCTTTCATTCAAACAGAGAAGGTTAACTGGAGGTTTAAAACTGGAGTTGTTTAAAATTATGTGGCGTTTTGATAGATTAAATAAGGAGAAATCCAGGGACTGCTGGGTATATAATCAGAGGGCATATATTAAAATAATTGATCACAGAACCAGCTAACCTTTTGATCTGCAGCGACTATTACGCTTGTGATTTGTGTTGCCTCAAAGGGCGGAAGCAGATTCAATGTTAACCCAAAAGGGCAGCTTTGCAATGTCTGAGACTTTTAGACTCCTGGCCGTTCAGATAGTTTATGCCAAGAATATGGACCATGGCTCCACCTATTGGCCAAATGGGGTAATACACCATTGGTGCTGTACTGAACCAGACAACAATTTACATTTTTATAACACCTTTGTTAGAATAGGCATTCAGAGGCGTGTAGTCAGATAAATGTTAGCACCATACTAAAAGAAGTAACACCAGGACCACAAGCTTGGTCAAAGATATGAGCAAAAGGAACATTTTCAAACGAGGAGAAAGAGAGTGAAATAGGAGAGATTTGGGGGGAAGGTAGCTCAAGTCATGGTTGCCACTGGTAGATGCAGGAAATTGAAGAATGCATTAGAGACTGGAATTGGAGGAGCACAGAGTTCTTTTGTGGTTTAGGGCTGCAGGAGGTTAAGAAAGAAGGAGCGGGAGTTGGGGGTGTGGGCGGTGTTGGACGATACAATTAATTGGAAGATCTCACATCACATTCCCAGTCTGTGCTGATCTCAGGCGAGCCCACCATAATTAGTCTCGGTGCTCATGGGTTTGCCATTTGGTGACTCTTTGCCCGCCCCATCCCCCTCGTGGGCAACACAACAGCACAATGGTTAGCACAGTTGCTCAGTTGCTTCACAGTTCCAGGGTCCAAGGTTCGTTTCCCGGCTTGGATCACTGTCTGCGTGGGTTTCCTCCGGGTGCGCCGGTTTCCTCCCACAGTCCAAAGATGTGCAGGTTAGGTGCATTGGCCATGATAAATTGCCCTTAGTGTCCAAAAGAGTTGGTGGGGTTACTGGGTTATGGGGATAGGGTGGAAGTATGGGCTTAAGTAGGGTACTCTTTCCAAGGACTGGTGCAGACCCGATGGGCCGAATGGCCTTCTGCACTGTAAATTCTATGACCCCCATCCCCAAGTTGGAGGGAGAGTATAATCTACTGATGGATGGTTTTCAAATTCCAGCCATCAAATTCAAGAATCTCATTAACAACAACAGCGGTTATTAGGCTGTAGGGCCCTTTTGAATCTAACTTGACATAGAGGATGCATGTTCGTACGAGAGGCGGCTGGAGGAGGATTGGCAATCCTCCAAGATTAGTCTGGGATTTCCAAGAAATTAAACATTAAATCCCCAGGATACTGCTTTGAGAATCCTGCGAGAAAGATGATAGGGTTTTCAATAAAATGGTGCTTGTTCATTGCCAAGAATGTGGGGGAGGGAGGTGGGGGGGACGCGGGTCGGTCAGAGGAGGGAGGTCATATGATGACATCTCAAGGAATATGTCCAGCCGAAGTTTGTGAGTCTGGGTTGTATGGGTCTCATGTGTAGTGAGCTTGGCTAGATTCCGAAACTTAATCTGTGACTAGATTTGGCAGTTTCTCCCACACAGCAAGGACATAGCGAAATTGGAGCTCTTTTTTTTTTGAGGTTACAGCCTATTGGAGCTATTTCATCACAAGGGTGGTCACAGTCTGTGGTGCTTGTTCCTTTAAGGGCAACACAGCAGAGTAAGGGTCACTTGACTTGGGAGTCCAATTGGGACTCAGGAGTGGGTAATCACCCCGGGGGTGGAGTCCTCTTAGGCAGGAGACATGCACGGAGCCAACTGCAGCTACATGGTTGCTATTTTCTTATTAATAAATCTTTTTTGTATTCACAAATGAAGTCTGTGAAAGTGCATCATTGCGCAGTCACATCCAATCTTATCCTCATTAGCTATCTGGTGCTCTTTCAATGGGATCAAGAGTACGAATTTCCCATGTTAAGGCTTATAAAATAATAGACTATCTTCACACACCCCATCCCTATCTTTTCAAAGGAGCGATTCGGAGAGGCTGATGATATATATGTGAGCGGCATTGAACACTGTCCTGAGAACTCCGACCTCCACAATAACTATGGCGTCTTCCTAGTTGACCGAGGTAAGCAAGGGAAGCATTATTATCTGACACTTATGAACTACATACTGTCGTCTGGACTTGTCTTCACTCATTCGGCAAATGCAGGAGTACTGTCCTTGAGGCCCGGCTTCAGTATCTTACCTGGGTTTCCATTCTGTCTGTGGGAAACTGGAGAATGAATGTCTTTTGAAAGCTCTCGCTCCTCTATCCCAACACTGCCTTGGTCATACCTTCTAGAGAATGGTGTTTACTGCGCCAGAGTGTTGATGTTCCAATTTCCACATCCGTAATCCTTGAGTACGGTTGTCCCGTTGATGCTAATTGGAGGCATTTTTGGGCAGAGGGCCCATGTCAACTTGATGTCAGTTTGACATTGGCCACAAAACCATGTCATATTCGACCCTTCCTGCCAAAAGATAGGGAAACTTTCATCCCGCTGGCCTGGGCTTGAATTTGAACCCAGATCCAAGTGTTGAAAGGCATGACTTTCTACTTCCTACTTTCTCCTTTATTAACTCTTGCGACATGTACCTGAGGGGAGAGGTCGGCAACCTGCTACCAGATCCTTGAGTGAATGCTCCTGTCTCAGACATGCCACTTGGAAATGAGTGTGTGTCCCGGGTAGATTTGGCAACCAATTCTCTTAGAATCATAGAATCGTTACAGTGCAGAAGGAGGCCATTCAGCCCATCGGGTCTGCACCGAACCTCTGAAAAAGTCCCCTACTTAGGCTCAAACCCCACACAATCCCCGTAATCCTATCTAGGGCCAATTTATCATGGCCAATCCACCTAACCTGCACATCTTTGGACTGCAGGAGGAAACCGGAGCACCCGGAAGAAACCCACGCACACACGGGGAGAAAGTGCAAACTCCACACAGACAGTCACCCAAGGTTGGAATCGAACCCAGGTCCCTGCGTTGTGAGGCATCAGTGTTAACCACTGTGCCACCGTGCCTTCCCTCCCCTCCCCCGCCTCCCCCAGTGACCCAACAGTAACGAAGAATTCATTGAGCAAAGAACCTGTGATCGTTAAGTCAAATTCAGCGCTCTGCTGGTACATGTGAGTCTGTAGGGTGCAATCCTTTGGGCTGGGAGAATGGCCACAAACTGAACCAGAGGTCCCTGTGACCGATCTGTTGCCGGTCCTTGGCAATGCCAGATTGGCATTCAGCTCGAGAAGTATTGCAAATCTCCCGCAACATCCATCATCTCCTGGAAAACGCCTCAGCAGCTCTGGCAGCAACTGTGGAGGGAAAAACAGCGAACATTTTTCAGGTTGTTGATTTTCTGAAGGATATTAATCCTACTCCAAAAGAGCTTGGCTGCATTGCATCAGTGGTCAGCACAGATAGGTGTCATCCAGCTCATTGTGCCTTTGAAAAAGTTGTCTGACAAGTCATGATCCCCTTGCTCTTTCCCCTTCGCAAACTTCTTTTTTTTGGTCTTTTTCGAGTATGGATCCAGTTCCGTATTGCCGGTCGCTACCGACTTTGCTTCCTCCACCCTCCCCATAAAACCATAAGAGGTAGGCGCAGAAGTAGGCCATTCGACTCCCACATTACATGGATATAGAGGGATACGGCACTAGGAAGTGCTGAGCGTTTTGGCCAAGGGTGGTATCATGACTGGTACAGGTTTGGAGGGCAGAAGGGCTTGTTCCTGTGCTGTATTATTTGTCATTTGTCTATTCCATGAGATCGTGACTGATCTGATGTGATAATCCTCAACTCCACATTTCTGCTTTATCCCCATACCCTTGATTCCTTTACTGATTAAAAATCTATCTCCACCTCGAACATACCTAACAATCCAGCCTCTGCAGCCCGTTGCCCAGTCAGAGCAACTTGTCTTTGCCGCTCTACTGATCTTTGGAATTTGTTGACTTTTGCAGGAGATGCGAACGGAGCCTCGGCTCATTACCTGCACGCCATTCAGCTGAACCCCAAGCATTACGTTGCCATGGTGAATCTTGGTCGACTGCTGCGTTCGGCTAACAAGAACAAGCAGGCCGAAACCTGGTACAAACGGTAAGTGTGCCAAGAGGCTGTGAATTTGGTGAAACTCCGCAATGAATTTTGTCCATTTGGTCTTGTGAATCGGCTTTTCATCAACGTTTCATTTTGTGTGGTCTGGAACATAGAAAAGACAGCACAGAACAGGCACTTCGGCCCACGATGTTGTGCCGAACTTTTGTCCCAGATTAAGAACAAATTAATCTACACGCCATCATTCTACCGTAATCCATGTACCTATCCAATAGCCGCTTGAAGGTCCCTAATGTTGCCAACTCAACTACTTCCACAGGCAGTGCATTCCATGCCCCCACTACTCTCTGGGTAAAGAACCTACCTCTGATATCCCTCCTATATCTTCCACCATTCACCTTAAATTTATGTCCCCTTGTAATGGTTTGTCCCACCCGGGGGGAAAGTCTCTGACTGTCTACTCTATCTATTCCCCTGATCATCTTATAAACCTCTATCAGGTCGCCCCTCATCCTTCTCCGTTCTAATGAGAACCTACTATCCATTCCAGGCAACATCCTGGTAAATCTCCTTTGCACCTTTTCCAAAGCTTCCACATCCTTCCTAAAATGAGGTGACCAGAACTGCACACAGTACTCCAAATGTGGCCTTACCAAAGTTTTGTACAGCTGCATCATCACCTCACGGCTCTTAAATTCAATCCCTCTGCTAATGAACGCTAGCACACCACACACCTTCTTCACAGCTCTATCCACTTGAGTGGCAACTTTCAAAGATCTATGAACATAGATGCCAAGATCTCTCTGCTCCTCCACATTGCCAAGAACCCTGTATTCCGCATTCATATTTGTCCTTCCAAAATGGACAACCTCACACTTTTCAGGGTTAAACTCCATCTACCACTTCTCAGCCCAGCTCTGCATCACTATCCACAACTCCACCAATCTTCGTATCATCTGCAAATTTACTGACTCACCCTTCAACTCCCTCATCCAAGTCATTAATGAAAATTATAAACAGCAGAGGACCCAGAACTGATCCATGCGGTACGCCACTGGTAACTGGGCTCCAGGCTGAATATTTGCCATCCACCACCACTCTCTGACTTCTATCGGTTAGCCAGTTCGTTATCCAACTGGCCAAATTTCCCACTATCCCATGCCTCCTTACTTTCTGCATTAGCTTACCATGGGGAACCTTATCAAATGCCTTGCTAAAATCCATGTACACTACATCCACTGCTTTACCTTCATCCACGTGCTTGGTCACCTCCTCAAAGAATTCAATAAGACTTGTGAGGCAAGACCTCCCCTCACAAATCTGTGCTGACTATCCCTAATCAAGCAGAGTCTTTCCATGTGCTCAGAAATCCTATCCCTCAGTACCCTTTCCATTACTTTGCCTACCACCGAATGCAGACTAACTGGCCTGTAATTCCCAGGGTTATCCCTATTCCCTTTTTTGAACAGGGGCACGACATTCACCACTCTCCAATCCCCTGGTACCATCCCTGTTGACAGTGACGACGAAAAGATCATTGCCAATGGCTCTGCAATTTCATCTCTTGCTTCCCATAAAATCCTTGGATATATCCCGTTAGGCCCGGGGGACTTGTCGACCCTCAAGTTTTTCAAAATGCCCAACACATCTTCCTTCCTAACAAGTATCTCCTCGAGTTTACCAGTCTGTTTCACACAGTCCTCGCCAACAATATGGCCCCTCTCATTCGTAAATACAAGTCTGTTTACTTTGCTTCGGATCAGAGGGTGGGGTGAAAGATCTCCCCGTGTTGGTTGGGGTTAAGGGTCAGGTGTGAAATTTGAACAGCCTCTGGGGGGGAGGGATCGAGGGCCATGGCACAAGTCTGCCCCTTAATTGGCACTAAATTGTCATTTGGCGGAAGAGACTGGGTTGTGGGAAATGGAAATGGGGCACGAAATTAGTGATCTAGTGAGTGAGATGTTAGACCAAAACTCTGGCCTGGATTTCTGACCCTGTTGTGGTTAGACCCTCCCACCGCAGAGGATGCAACGGGTCGGCCAAAGGCCCATTGACTTTTGGGGGGACTGGAAGTGGTGGGCGGGGCTGGAAAATCCCATCCTCTGTCTGCCCTCTCCCACAGCACAATTCAAAAGAGAACTTGGGGTGTTCTCTCTGGTGGCCGTATTTATTCCTCAACCAACATCACTAACAAACGGATCATCTCATCATTATTGCTGTTTATGGGAATTTACCATGTGCAAATTGGTGCAGAAATTTTTAGATTGCACACCTGGCTACAGTTCGAATGTACTTCATAGAATCATAGAATTTACAGTGCAGAAGGAGGCCATTCAGCCCATCGAGTCTGCACCGTCTCTTTGAAAGAGCACCCTACCCAAGCCCACACGCTATCCCCATAACCCTGTAACCCCACCCAACACTGAGGGCAATTTTGGACACTAAGGGCAATTTAACATGGCCAATCCACCTAACCTGCACATCTTTGGACTGTGGGAGGAAACCGGAGCACCCGGAGGAAACCCACGCACACACTGGGAGAACGTGCAGACTCCGCACAGACAGTGACCCAAGCCGGGAAACGAACCTGGGACCCTGGAGCTGTGAAGCAATTGTGCTAACCACTGTGCTACCGTGCCGCCCTAATTGGATGTAAATCAATATTTTGAGGTCACGGAAGGTGCTAGATAAATGCAAATTCTATCGAGGGCGCTGGTGTTCTTCTCATAGAGGATTGTCACGCAGGGATCTGACCTGAGGCTAGCGGGGGTCGGCAGTGAGGCTGAGGTGAGGCCTGGCATCAAGGCGGAGAGAGCTCAACTCTGAATCTAACCCTGACCTGGAGTGTCTGTTACAAAAGCCTGAGGTGCAAAGTGTTCCACGAACCTCCCTTGCCTGGATGAATGTGACTTGTTTTTGCGGAAAGCCCAGAATTAGCTGGGCGATTGCACCTCTGGTAACTGGAACCCAAAATTGAAGTACAGTAAAGCCTCACGGAGGAGGCCTCCTACCAGGAACTCTGAGGGCCAAGTGCCCAGAAACTCCGAGCCCTGAAACATTAAAAATGTTGGAAATTCACCACAGGTCACTCAGCATCCGTACAGAGAAAAGTTATGCTGCAGCTATGACCCCAATTGTAGTGCTGTGAGAGGTTCTGGGCACCACACATTGGCTTTGGAGGTAGTGCAACCTAAGTTTACAAAAGTGATACCTGGAGTACAGGGGTTAAGTTACGCAGAGAGATTACTCAAGTTTCACCTGTTTCCGCTAGAATTTAGAAGTTTAAGGAGTGATCTATCAAAGTATTTAAGAGATTAAGAGGTATCGAAGTATTTAAGAGGGGCAGCACGGTAGCATAGTGGTTAGCATAATTGCTTCACAGCTCCAGGGTCCCAGGTTCGATTCCGGCTTGGGTCACTGTCTGTGCGGAGTCTGCACATCCTCCCCGTGTGTGCGTGGGTTTCCTCCGGGTGCTCCGGTTTCCTCCCACAGTCCAAAGATGTGCAGGTTAGGTGGATTGGCCATGCTAAATTGCCCTTAGTGTCCAAAATTGCCCTTAGTGTTGGGTGGGGTTACTGGGTTATGGGGATAGGGTGGAGGTGTTGACCTTGGGTAGGGTGCTCTTTCCAAGAGCCGGTGCAGACTCGATGGGCCAAATGGCCTCCTTCTGCACTGTAAATTCTATGAAAATCTATGAAAAAATTAACAGGGAAAGACAGGATAGATAAAGATAAACTATGTCCAATGGTTGGAGATTGTAAAACTAGGGGACATGGTCCAAAGATTAGGGCCGGACCGTTCGGGAGAGATGCTAGGATGTTCCTTCTTCACTTTAAGATTGGTAGAGGTTTAGAACTCTTTCCCACAAACAGCAGGTGAAGCTACAACAGTTGTTCAATTTAAATCCAAGATAGATAGATTTTTGTGAAGCAAAAATATTAAAGAATATGGTCCAATGGCAGATATATGGAGTTAGGCCACAGATCAGCCATGATGTACTTCTTCCATCGGGCAGGAGACACAGAAGTCTGAGAACACGCACAAACAGACTCAAAAACAGCTTCTTCCCCACTGTCACCAGACTCCTAAATGACCCTCTTATGGACTGACCTCATTAACACTACACCCTGTATGCTTCATCCGATGCCGGTGCTTTTGTAGTTACATTGTATATGTTGTGTTGCCCTATTATGTATTTTCTTTTATTCCCTTTTCTTCCCATGTACTTAATGATCTGTTGAGCTGCTCGCAGAAAAATACTTTTCACTGTACCTCGGTACACGTGACAGTAAACAAATCCAATCCAATCCAATGTCATTGAATGGCGGGACAGGCTCGAGGGGCTGAATGGCCTACTCCTGTTTTTATAATTTATTTTGGTTTGGCCCCAACTGGAATATTTACTCCAATTCTGGCCACCACACTCGTGACGGGCATTAGAGAGTTGCGGAAAAGATTGATGAGAATAATTCTCAGGCTGAGCATATTCAGTTAGGTGGTTAGCATTCCCCAGCGAGAAACCAGCACGGCTCAGCTCAACTGCACGTGGTGTGGACGAGGACTTGAACCAGGGACCTAGTGGTCCAGGTGCCTCATTTACTGACGGAGCCATTTTCAGCCTGTGCAGCTGCAGCACAGTGGGCTAAGGCAGCTGGCTTGTAATGCAGAGCAAGACAGCAGCGCGGGTTCAATTCCCGTACCGGCCTCCCCGAACAGGCGCCGGAATGTGGCGACTAGGGGCTTTTCACAGTAACTTCATTGAAGCCTACTTGTGAAAATAAGCGATTATTATTATTAATAGGACATCGTGAGAGAGCCCGAGGTAAGAAAGCTCTAAAACAAAGAAGGAAAATGGAACACCACCCAAAACTCAAACAATCGTTGACAGAAAATGGAAAGGTTCCTTTCAACAACATTGCCAGCAAACCTGACAGAATCTGGGATACCTTCCATACACTGACACTCAACCAGTGTGTGTTTCTGTTAAACACTTCAACCCATCATGTGGTATAAATATAAGGCAAGTGTTTGAGTAGCGACTGTACTTGGTCGGAAGTGTTAGTCAAAACCCAGTAAGTTTTTGTATTTGTCCAACACTGACACAATTCTGCTTCTCTACCTCCATGATGCTTATTGACTTAGTCTGACCCTTTTAATCTTTGAAGACAAAATTAAGCAGAGTTCCTTCCCATTCTCGAACAGCAGTAAGGAACCCCATTAGGGAGCCTCGTTCAAATTCTAGGGCCAGTCTACCGTGGCCTGGTTCCCTAGTGCTCCTCACCAATGGAGCACCGGTCTCACATGCAACTCCATTGTCTCCATCTGTGTACAGAACTCAATTCCATTCGTATCTATCGCTCTCTCTCTCTTCCTCCCTCTCTACTTTTCTGCCCCCGATGGCGCATAGGTCAGTCTTTCATCGATTTCTGTAGCTAATTATTCCTGGAACAGGTCGCTAGTCTGTCGGCAGGGGCTTTATAGCTCGAGGGGGCATTGCACCACATCAAGCAAAGGCGTACTCATGCTCACAGGCAATCTAAGGGCAATTTTTGGACAATAAAGGGCAATTTTAGCATGGCCAATCCACCTAACCTGCACATCTTTGGATTGTGGGAGGAAACCGGAGCACCCGGAGAAAACCCATGCAGATATGGCGAGAAAGTGCAAACTCCGCAAAGATAATCATAGACTCATAGAATTTACAGTGCAGAAGGAGACCATTCAGCCCCATCGAGTCTGCACCGGCCCTTGGAAATAGCACCCTACCCAAGCCCAGACCTCCACCCTATACCCGCACCTCCACCCTATCCCCGTAACCCCACCTAACCTTTTTGGACACTTAAGGGCAATTTATCATGGCCAATCCACCTAACCCACACATCTTTGGACTGTGGGAGGAAACCGGAGCACCCGGAGGAAACCCACGCAGACACGGGAAGAACTTGCAGACTCCACACAGACAGTGACCCAAGCCGGAAATCGAACCTGAGACCCTGGAGCTGTGAACCAACTGTGCTAACCACTGTGCTGCCGTGCTGCCCAAGGTCAGAATCGAATTTGAGTCCCTGGCGCTGTGAGGCAGTAATGTTAACCACTATGCCACCGTGTCGCCCTTCGTAACTATATATTTATCCAATTCTTTCCAAAAGGAGTTACTTGGAAGGGCGTTACCCATTCCATTTCTCTTTGGGGTAGCGCCTGGTAATGAGTTCCACTTTATTAACCACAGTGTAATTTTTAAGAAGCACAACGGGCCCCACTCCCTCTCTCTCTGTGGCGCCAACAGGCCAGAAAAGTTACAGCCTCAGACCTCTGACCTGTGCAGGCTTTACTGACCTCCGTCAGGGAATTGATAGGGCTGCTACGATCGCCTTGGTGCACTGCTGCAGGGATAATACTGGCCAGGGCCCAAGCTCAGAGAGAAGACAGGATCAGACCGCACAGCAGGCACTCTTTATCAAAGTATAAACATCCAGTTGGCCAAGGTACTTGGGTGTGGCGGCACGGGAGAGAGAGGAAGGAAATGAGAGAGATTTAAGAGAAAAACAGCAATGGATAAATCTGGAAAAATTAATAGTACTGTTTTGAAGGGGTGTTGGTTTAGACAACTCCCTCTGGGTTTATCCTGACATGTGGGAAGAGAAACGAGCAGGAAAACAGATCAATACAAATGCTGCAATTGCTGGAAAACTGAAGCAAATAAAAGTTCTGGAAAAACTGGGCAGGTCGGTCAGCAACTGGGGAACACTAAACTCCCCGCGCAGACACTAAACTCCCCGCACAGACACTAAACTCCCCGCGCAGACACTAAACTCCCCGCGCAGACACTAAACTCCCCGCGCAGACACTAAACTCCCCGCACAGACACTAAACTCCTCGCGCAGACACTAAACTCCCCGCGCAGACACTAAACTCCCCGCACAGACACTAAACGCCCCGCGCAGACACTAAACTCCCCGCGCAGACACTAAACTCCCCGCGCAGACACTAAACTCCCCGCGCAGACACTAAACTCCCCACGCAGACACTAAACTCCCCGCGCAGACACTAAACTCCCCGCGCAGACACTAAAGATCAGGTGGGCACCCTCCCACAGGTTAGGAAGAAATGGCAAGTGAACAGCAATAACGAAAGGAACTAAACACTCCACACCCACCACAGGTTCACCACACCCACCGTGTGATCATAGCACATAACCCGCTCATCTGCCACGCACTCTCCACATGCCTACATCATGCTCACCTCACATGCCCATCAAACGCACCCCACACACTTATCATATGCTCGCCCACGCTCGCACAAACTCCGTGCACAACACTAAATGCACAGACACTAAACTCCCCGCGCTAATGCTAAACTCTCCCCGCAGACAATAAACTGCCCCTGCATCCGCTAAACTCCCCGTGCTGACGCTAAACTCCCCGCGCAGACAATAACCTGCCCCTGCATCCACTAAACTCCCCCCGCCGACGCTAAATTCCCCGCGCTGACGATAAACTCCCCGCGCAGACAATAACCTGCCCCTGCATCCGCTAAACTCCCCACGCATCCGCTAAACTCCCCTCGCCGACACTAAACTCCCCCCGCCGACACTAAACTCCCCCCGCCGACGCTAAACTCCCCCCGCTGACGCTAAACTCCCCCCGCCGACGCTAAACTCCCCCCGCCGACGCTAAACTCCCCTCGCCGACACTAAACTCCCCCCGCCGACGCTAAACTCCCCTCGCCGACGCTAAACTCCCCTCGCCGACGCTAAACTCCCCCCGCTGACGCTAAACTCCCCGCGCAGACAATAACCTGCCCCTGCATCCGCTAAACTCCCCACGCAGCCGCTAAACTCCCCTCGCCGACACTAAACTCCCCCTGCCGACGCTAAACTCCCCCCGCCGACGCTAAACTCCCCCCGCCGACGCTAAACTCCCCCCGCCGACGCTAAACTCCCCCCGCCGACGCTCAGCTCCCCGCGCAGACAATAAACTGCCCCTGCATCCACTGAACTCCCCACGCAGCCGCTAAACTCCCCCCGCTGACACTAAACTCTCCCCGCAGCCGCTAAACTCCCCCGCCGACACTAAACTCTCCCCGCAGACGCTAAATTCCCCGCGCTGACAATAAACTCCCCGCGCAGACAATAAACTGCCCCTGCATCCGCTAAACTCCCCACGCAGCCACTAAACTCCCCCCGCCGATGCTAAACTCCCCCCGCAGCCACTAAACTCCCCCCGCCGATGCTAAACTCCCCGCGCAGACGTTAAACTGCACACTTGCTCACCATGTGCTTGTTCACCATGCGCGGTCAGATCACACACTGTCACACACACACAGCTTAAGTGGAGAATTGAAGACAGTTGAATGACAGAAATGAAATCATCATAAGAGGCGTAAAGTGTGAAAGTGTAGAATAAATTGCTCTGTGAGGGAATGCTACCCTCCCTCATCTTTTTGACGGGACATCAAACTGAGGCCCCACCAGTCATCTCCAGGGACAGAAAAGATCCCACGGCAACCTTCGCAGTGTGAACAATGCCGTTATCGCCTGTAGTTCTGGCCAATATTTATCCCGCAATCAACATGGTAAAAAATGGTTGTCTGGTGATTCTCACATTGCTCTTTGTGTGATGTGCTGTGTGAAATTGGCTGCATTACAGCAGTGACTACATTTCAGAAGTTCTTCTGTGGATGTGAAGTGCTTTGGGATATCTGTGTTTGTGAAAGGTGCGATACAATAACCTTTTCCTGTCTGCCCCCATCCTGTTTGAGATGTCTTCGCACTCGCTTTTTCTGGTCGATGGACAGGATTTTCCAACCCCTCCCCCACTACCTCACCCCCACCACCTCACCCCCACCGATGCCTGTGGCGTTTTGCCTGGCTTCCCCGCCCCGCCACCAGCTAATCCGCCACAGAAGGGGTCACCTTTGACCGGACCAGAAGATCCCGCCGGTGAGAAGGGCCTCCCTCAGTCTTTGGTTGTCTCCTTGTCCTTTGTGTGTGCTCGTTTACCTCACCCCTTATCATAGAATTCATCATAGAATTTACAGTACAGAAGGAGGCCATTCGGCCCATCGAGTCTGCACTAGCTCTTGGAAAGAGCACCCCGCTTAAGCCCCCGCCTCCCTATCCCCGTAAACCAGTAACCCCGCCTTAGCTGAGGGCAATTTATCATGGCCAATCCGCCTAACCTGAACATCTTTGGACTGTGGGAGGAAACCGGAGCACCCGGAGGAAACCCACGCGGACACTGGGAGAACGTGCAGACTCCGCACAGGCAGTGATCCAAGCCGGGAATCGAACCTGGGACCCTGGAGCTGTGAAGCAACTGTCCTAACCACTGTGCTACCGTGCTGCCCTTACCCTGTTCCCATTCCTTTTTAAATGCTGTCATCTCTCCAGTTTGGATGATGGGCCTCTACCCCGGAGGTTAATTCTGTCTGCTCTCTCCTTAGCTATTGCCTCGCTTGCTGACCATTTCTCTTTGAATTAAGCAGGAAAAAGGCTGATTGGACTCCAGTTTTCCTCATCAGAAATCTTTCAATTAAGAGCATTTGGAAAAAATGGACTCTTTCGATGTGGCGAATGATGTTCCGAACACTCATGTCCATCAATGTTAGGCCCCAAATCGGCAGTGGTTGAACTGGCTATTCCCATTGCCTCACAGTGACTCCCGTAATAAGAACCACTTGAACTGTTTGACCCTTGAACACTGGGGCGGACCTGGGAGTTGGCCATATTGGCAGCTTACTGTGCTTTTCTCTCGCATCTACAGACTGTAATCCAGAGATCGGTGCCTCAGATAAAAGGGACGTATCAGAGAGTTTGTCTACTTGTTAAACATGTTCTGTTGTTACTGTTTGCAGAGCACTTGAGGTAACCAGGACGGTGGAAGTTCTGTCTCCCCTGGGGGCTCTTTTCTACAACACTGGGAGGTACGACGAGGCCCTGCGCATCTACAAAGAGGCCATCACAATGCAGCCCGCAAACAGCGAACTACAACTGGCGGTGGTATGTACACAGCTGAAGGAAACTTGAAATGTTAAGGGTCGTTGGCCTGAGACGTTGACTCTATTTCACTCTCCACAGATGCTGCCAGACGTGCTGAGAACATCCAGCGTTTTCTGTTTTTAATCTCAGATTTCCAGAATCCATGCTGTATTAAGATCTTAATTAACGTGACCTGTGCTTGTTGATGGTCAGAAACTGAAAAGATTATAATTATTTAGTTGCATCATACCTACCCAGGTATGTTGTTTGAGGGAAAATCATAGAATTGTAGAATTTACAGTGCAGAAGGAGGCCATTCGGCCCATCGAGTCTGCACCAGCCTGTGGAAAGAGCACCTTACTTAAGCCCACACCTCCACCCTATCCAGTAACCCAGTAACCCCACCTACCCTTTTTGACACCAAGGGGCAATTTATCATGGCCAATCCACCTAAACTTATTACTCCTCCCCTCACTCTACAATGCCCACTGCACCTTAATGCCCAGCTCTGAAAAACTCACCCCTCCAAAGTACCTCTGCCTCCCTTCCACCCACTCATTCTCCCCTTTACCCCCTCAACAGCTTAATTTGCATCTCCTACCCTTCAACCATCCTTGCTCCAAACTCACTATCCTCGTTCTATGTACTATTAATCACACTCTAGTAACTCAATATCAGCACTGTTGCTTCATAGTGCCAGGGTCACGGTTTCGATTCCCGCTTGGGTCACTGTCTGTGCAGAGTCTGCACATTCTACCTGTGTCTGCGTGGGTTTCCTCCAGGTGCTCCGGTTTCCTCCCACAAGTCCCGAAAGATGTGCTTGTTAGGTGAATTGGACATTCTGAAGTTTCCCTCAGTGTACCCGAACAGGCGCCGGAATGTGGCGACTAGGGGCTTTTCACAGTAACTTGATTGCCGTGTTAATGTAAGCCGACTTGTGACAATAATAAAGATTATTATAAATGGTCACTTGGCCTGCCCAAGTCATGGTCTTAATTCCCACCTCCCCCTCAGGTCTTCGCCTGCTCTCATATTCTCTACCTCTCCTGACGCCTCACTGACTCCTCTCTTGCCGTTACCCCAAGTCTCACAACTTTACTTCCTCAGTTGTGTGCCCCAACCTATTCACTACCCCCTCAACCGTCCAGCCCCATTAACTGATTAATACTCACTCAATTCTATGAATCCGTAACTCCTCTTTCTGTCAGCTCCTGTTCTCAAGAACCATGAGCAATACCACCAAAGATCAAAGTCAATGCGCCCTCTGACTGTCCAATAACTGGACCAAGGGACAACCACTCAGTACAAAATGGTGGCATTTCCTGCTTCCCATGCCAGGCTTCAGCCACTGCCCAATGCTGATTGAGTCTTACTTTGGACATTGCGCCTTTTTTGATTTGCGCCCAGTTCAACTTCATCAAACAGCAACAAAACTCAGCAGCAAAACCTCAAAGGGACAGATGAGAAAACCTGAACTCAATCAAACATGACCGGCAAACGTGATGACCATAGCTGGATGGGATTGGGAGGGATTCTGGAATTGGACAGAGGGAGATAGCAGCTGGGAATTCAGTGGAGATAAATGCAAAATGCCTCACACGGGGATCAAACCTCCCAGAAGGGACCAAAACTCTCTTGGAAAGAAAATAATGTGTGTGGATTTGGGGTCCCGACTGACGATGACTGTAGTTAATAAAGCAACCCTGATGATGGAACCTTTTAAAAAGAAGTCAATAGACGAGTTGAAATAATTCTGTAATCCTGTCATTTTGTAAATCATTGATGCGACTGCACATGGAACTATCATAGAATCATAGACTTTACAGTGCAGAAGGAGGCCCTTCGGCCCATCGAGTCTGCACCGGCCCTGTTGAAAGAGCACCCCACTTAAGCCCACACCTCCACCCTATCGCCGTAACCCAGTAACCCCACCTAATCTTTTTTGGACACTAAGGGCAATTTAGCATGGTCAATCCACCTAACCTGCACACCTTTGGACTGTGGGTGGAAACCAGAGCACCCGGAGGAAACCCACGCATGGGGAGAACATGCAAACTCCGCACAGACAGTGACCCAAGCTGGGAATTGAACCTGGGACCCTGTGAAGCAACTGTGCTAACCACTGTGCGACCACGCTGTCCTGGGCACCATGGTACAAAAAAGGATATTGCAGCTAGTGAACAGATACAGAACAACCAGAATGATTGATGGGATGGCAAGATTAGCCTGTGTGGAGCAATTCTATAAGTAGAATATATTCTCACTGAAAAACAGAAGGATGAGTGGTGACACTTTGCTATTTTTGCAAGTCTAAAGGAATAAGATGTCGATCATGATGCAGCTTTGTAGTATAAAACCCAAGGAGACGCAGTCTGCGATCGACAGAGGGGTAAATTGAGGACCAATCTGGGGAAACACTGGTTGAGATTTTAACTCATTCAAAACCGATCCACTTATACCAAGTGGAAATGGGGCCCATTTGAGATGGAGTGGTCAAGCTGCGAAATGGCTCCTGAGGGAGACGACAGAAGCAGGAAGTAGATTTCTTTCATCAAATACGATTCTGGGATCCCTCATGTGAATAATTTGAAACATGCAATGAGATCATGCCATACGCGAGCAGGCAACTGGCGACTTTGGATCTGAAGGTACCAAAGCTCTCCATCGTTGGGGGTTTTCTTCACGTCATGTCTGGGTCTCCTGTAGAAGAATTGATACAGGTTGATTTCTGTCATTAGTCAACCACCCCATATTATTTTACTAGTTATAAAGGGGGGCGAAAACCTCCTAATTTAAAAATCTAAATTAAACGTAAACGCGAGGCTTGCTTTTATCTAGAAGTTATACCAAGTGTGTGTGTTGTGCAATGTTTAGTCCTGAGCAGAGGCGTCTCCCAGGGCGAATAGTTGCCGCCTGGGTTCACCAAAGACCCTGGCCTGCTGGAGATTTTCTTTTCCTGTTCTCCAAGACAGGAATGTTGCACATTAACTCCCGCCCCTGTCTACATCAATGGGAATAAAGTAGAAATGGTCGAGAGCTTCAAGTTTTTAGGTGTCCAGATCACCAACAGCCTGTCCTGGTCCCCCCATGTCGACACTGTAAGTTAAGAACACTCACCAACGACTCTACTTGCTCAGAAGACTAAGGAAATTTGGCATGTCAGCTACGGCTCTCACCAACTTCTACAGATGCACCATAGAAAGCATTCTATCTGGTTGTATCACAGCTTGGTATGGAGCCTGCTCTGCCCAAGACCGCAGGAAACTACAAAAGACCGTGAATGTAGCTCAGTCCATCACGCAAACCAGCCTCCCATCCATTGACTCTTATCTATAATTCCCACTGCCTCGGAAAGGCAGCCAGCATAATTAAGGACCCCACGCACCCCGGACATACTCTCTTCCACCTTCTTCCGTCAGGAAAAAGATACCAAAGTTTGAGTCACGTACCAACCGACTCAAGAACAGCATCTTCCCTACTGCCATCAGACTTTTGAATGGACCTACCTCGTATTAAGTTGATCTTTTCTCTACACCTTGCTCTAACTGTAACATTATATTCTGCAGTGTCTTCTTCCTTCCCTATGTACGGATGCATTGTTTGTACAGCATGCAAGAAACAATACTTTTCAGTGTATACTAATACATGTGACAATAATAAATCAAATCCATCAAGTCTACTCCTCTTGGTTGCTAGGCCCAAGTGCTGTCCGTGGCTGGCAGAGTCAGAGAAGCTGAGAGACTCATTAATCAAGTAGCGAATGAAAGGAGTGACTGCCTGGAATGTCAACGCCTTTTGTCTGTTATTTACAGCAAAAGGGGCAACCACAAAGAGGTAAGGGCCAATCCTTATTAAAAGATCCCCGAGAGTATTGTAGCAAACACCTGCTCACCAGCTTATGAATGAGGTGAACAACTATTGCAACGGTCTCTTCGGGAAACAAAATGTGATCCTGCATTTTACATAAAATTTACATTGATCTGAATTTTTCAGGAGCCCCGCTATCCGGTGTCAGTGGGGGTCACATCCCCAGCCACTCCAGCAGCCCCGTTGCTAATTTACGCTCGAACGAGTGTTGATTGGTATGAGTGGGACTTCTGCGCTCACTCTGGAGTCAGTCCCGCCTTGGAGAGCTGATTGTCCGGCAGCTCTCCAGTCCCTCCTGGCACAGTGTTGCAGTGGCCGGAAGATATTCCACTACCTGGGACAAAGTCTCGGGAACTGGTGGACAGGGAAGTGCAGGAGTCCCAGGGAGGGAGGGTAGGGAATGTCTGGGGCATGTCGAGGTGGTGGTGATGGTGATGGGGAGGGGGTGAGGGGGGGTGGGGTTGGGGGGGGGGGGGGAGCGGTAGGAGGCTCCAAGAGTCTTGAGGGCTAGGCGTGGTGGGGGAGGGAAGTCTGGAGGTCACTGGGTCATATGGCGAGGACGCCCCCAGCCCTGTCAAAAGGTGGTTTCTGATGGAGCCCCTTGCCCCCACCCTTCCCGCCTGAGACCGAACTTTGTTTATTTCTCCCCTGAAGTGTCATCCAAAGCTGGGTGGGTAAAGGCCGTAAGTGAATAAAGTATGGGCTTCCTGCCTTGAGGCCCTTCTCGCCCCAGCGTAAAATCACTACCAGGTCAGGAAGGACCCAAATCCGGAGGGAAACTCCTCCATTCAATTTCACCCCCTCCATCCCCCCCCCCCCCCAGCACCACCACCTCAGTACTCACCATAGCATAAAATTATGGCCATTGGGCTGGTGTTTAAGCTCAGCATGAGCCTCCTCCCATTCTACCCACCCTGTCAATGTATCCATTTTGAAAGGGTGCCCTGATCTCCAATTGAGCTGGAGGGTCCCTCACAATGCCCACCCATGGGCAAAGTCATCCCCCCCCCTCCCCCCCACATATATGGGCACTGCCCCACCCCCCCCCCCACCCCCACAAGTGAGGACCCCACACTATAGGGTCACTCGGGGTTCCGTCTTTTCAGGCCTCCCCCAACCCTCTCCCCCCCCCTTTCAGGACACCCACCACCGTCCCCATAACCTTTATGAGGCCCCTTAATACCACTCTTCACTCCCACAGCCTTGATACCTCCTTCACCCCCCTTTCATCGACATCCCCCCCCCCCCCAGCCCCTCAGGCCCTGACCCTTGGCAGTGCCCTATGTCAACCTGAAAGAACCAGGCTGGCAGTGCCAAGGTGCACAGGTGCCATAGGGAGAGCAAGGTTGCCACTCTACCCTGACCCTGACTGCCCAGCAGTCTCCAATAGCTTGGGAGACACCCCCCCCCCCCCCAAGTGCCATTATGCCTGGTCCATGTTTGTGTGGACCAGTGTCAAATGGAGCCCGGTCGAGAACTCACTGGGGAGGCCGTTAGTGCCTGGGTGCCGGGAACCCGATGCCTGCCTGAACATTGGATCTCAACCAGCTCGGGCGAGATCCATCTCACGACGTCTCGCAAAGTTCGGTTGAATCTAGCGAGGGGCCTCTCACAAGATTCAACGCCCTCGTCGCAGCACCAGTTTGGGTGCAACGAGGCTGGTAAATCCTGCGCTGTGTGTGTCTGTTCATACATGTGTATCTGTTCTTTTTTAAAAAAAATATATTTTCAAATTTTTTTCGGTCAAACAAGAACAGTACAGAATTTTCCCCTTTTTACAACTTTAAAACAATATAAATAATAATGACCGTTTTTTTTAAACAAATAAATAATATATTAACTAAACGGCAACTGCCAACAACAAAATAATAACTCTCCAAGACAATAAAGTCCCACACGCCAGTATAAATAACTAATATACAAACAACAATAGGAAACCCCTGAGGGTCCGCATGGGCCCTCCCCTCCCCCCTCCCCCCCCTCCCCCCCGGGTTGCTGCTGCTACCTTCTCCATTTCCCTTATCGTTCTGCTAGGTAGTCAAGGAACGGTTGCCACCGCCTGGTGAACCCTTGAGCCGAACCTCTTAGTGCGTACTTTATCCGCTCCAATTTTATAAACCCTGCCATGTCGTTTATCCAGGCCTCCACGCCCGGGGGTTAGCTTCTTTCCACATATGTAGAATCCTTCACCGGGCTACTAGGGACGCAAAGGCCAAAACATCGGCCTCTCTCGCCTCCTGCACTCCCGGTTCATCTGCAACCCCAAATATAGCCAACCCCCAGCCTGGTTCGACCCGGACTCCCACCACCTTTGAAATCACTTCTGCCACACCCACCCAGAACCCATGCAATACCGGACATGACCAAAACATGTGGGTGTGGTTCGCCGGGCTTCCCGCGCATCTCCCGCACCTATCCTCCACTCCAGAAAATCTACTCAGCCTTGCTCCTGTCATATGCGCCCTGTGTAGAACCTTGAATTGTATCAGGCTGAGCCTGGCACACGAGGACGAAGAGTTTACCCTACTTAGGGCATCTGCCCACAGCCCCTCCTCAATCTCTTCCCCCAGCTCCTCCTCTCATTTTCCCTTCAGCTCCTCTACCATTGTCTCCCCCTCATCTCTCATTTCCCTATATATATCTGACACCCTACCATCACCCACCCATGCCCCCGAAATCACTCTGTCCTGGATCTCTTGCACCGGGAGCTGCGGAAATTCCCTCACCTGCTGCCTCACAATTGCCCTCACTTGCATATAGCGAAATGCATTCCCAGGTGGCAACCCATATTTTTCTGTCAGTGCTCCCAGACTCGCGAACGTCCCGGCTAAGAACAAGTCCTTCAATTTCGCAATTCCTGCTCGCTGCCAAGATTTAAATCCTCCATCTATCCTTCCCGGGACGAACCTATGGTTGTTCCTTATCGGGGACCACACTGAGGCACCCGTCACTCCCTTATGTCGTCTCCACTGCCCCCAAATTTTCAGAGTTGCCACCACCACCGGACTTGTGGTGTACTTTTTCGGGGAGAACGGTAAAGGCGCCGTCGCTAATGCTTGCAGGCAGGTTCCCCTACAGGACGCCATCTCTAGTCTTTTCCACGCCGCTCCCTCCCCTTCCCCCATCCACTTGCATACCATTGATATATTGGCGGTCACTTAAGCTCGGCAGTGCCAGTCCCCCCTATCCCTGCTACGCTGCAGAAACCCCCTCTTCACTCTAGGGGTCTTCCCAGCCCACACAAAGCTCATAACGCTCTTATCCACTTTTTTGAAAAAAGCCTTGGTAATCATCACAGGGAGGCACTGGAACACAAAAAGAAATCGCGGAAGGACCACCATTTTGACCGCCTGCACCCTGCCCGCCAGTGACGGGCACCATGTCCCATCTCCTAAAATCCTCTTCCATCTGCTCCACCAATCTTCCTAAATTAAGCTTATGCAAGGTTCCCCAGTTCCTGGCTATCTGGATCCCTAGGTACCGAAAATCCCTTGTTACTCTCCTCAGCGGCAAATCATCTATTCCCCTGCTCTGTTCCCCAGGGTGCATCACAAACAGCTCACTCTTCTCCATATTCAGTTTATATCCCGAAAATTCCCCAAACTCCCTGAGTGTCTGCATTATCTCGGGCATCCCCTCCACTGGGTCCGCGACATACAGCAACAAATCATCCGCGTATAATGACATCCGGTGCTCTTCTCCTCCCCTAAGTACTCCCCTCCACTTCCTAGAGCCCCTCAGCGCTATGGCCAGTGGCTCAATTGCCAACGCAAACAGCATCGGGGACAGGGGACACCCCTGTCTTGTCCCTCTATATAGACGGAAGTAGTCAGATCTCTGCCTGTTTGTGATCACACTTGCCACCGGGACCCTATATAAAAGCTGAACCCACCCAATAAACCCCTCTCCAAATCCAAATCTCCTCAACACTTCCCACAAGTAATCCCACTCCACTCTATCAAATGCTTTCTCAGCGTCCATCGCCACCACTATCTCCGCCTCTCCCTCCGGCGGGGACATCATCATCACACCTAGCAGCCTCCGTATATTAGTGTTCAACTGTCTCCCCTTAACAAACCCAGTTTGATCCTCGTGAACCACCCCTGGAACATAATCCTCGATCCTCGTCGCCATCACCTTGGCCAAGAGCTTGGCATCTACATTCAGAAGGGAGATAGGCCTGTAAGACCCGCACTGCAGCGGGTCTTTGTCCCTCTTCAGGAGCAACGATATTGTCGCCTCCGACATCGTCGGGGGCAACATCCCCCCTTCCCTGGCCTCGTTAACGGTTCTCGTCAGAAGCGGGGCTAGTAGGTCCATGTATTTCCTATAAAATTCCACCGGGAACCCATCTGGTCCCGGGGCCTTCCCTGCCTGCGTGCTCCCAATCCCTTTTACCACCTCCTCCACCTCAATTTGTGCTCCCAATCCTGTCCTCTCCTGCTCCTCGACCTTCGGGAATTCCAGCTGATCCAGGAAGTGCATCATTCCCTCCTTCCCTTCAGGGGGTTGAGCCTTATACAGCCTCTCATAAAATGCCTTAAACACCCCGTTCACCCTCTCTGCTCCCCGTTCCATCTCACCCTCCTCGTCCCTCACCCCACCTATCTCCCTCGCCGCCCCTCTCTTCCTCAATTGTTGGGCCAGTAACCGGCTCGCCTTCTCTCCGTACTCATACTGTACTCCCTGTGCCTTCCTCCATTGTGCCTCTGCCCTGCCCGTGGTCAGCAAGTCAAATTCCGTATGCAACCTTCGTCTTTCCCTGTACAGTCCCTCATCCGGAGCCTCTGCATATTGCCTATCCACCCTCAAAATTTCTCTCAACAATCGCTCCCTCTCTTTACTCTCTTGTTTCCTCTTATGGGCCTTTATGGAAATCAGTTCCCCTCTGACCACCGCCTTCAGTGCCTCCCAGACCATTCCCACCTGAACCTCTCCATCATCGTTAATCTCCAGGTACCTTTCGATACATCCCCTCACCCTTACACACACCCTCATCCGCCAACAGTCCCATATCTAATCTCCAGAGTGGGTGCCGTTCCTTTTCCTCTCCTACTTCCAGATCTACCCAATGTGGGGCATGGTCCGAGATGGCTATGGCCGAATACCTAGTGTGATGTCACCTTCGGGATCAGTGCCCTTCCCAGGACAAAGAAGTCTATCCGAGAATACATCTTGTGGACATGGGAGAAGAAGGAAAACTCCCTACTCCTGGGCCTAGTGAATCTCCAGGGGTCTACTCCTCCCATCTGCTCCATGAAGTCCTTAAGCACCTTGGCCGCTGCCGGCCTCCTCCCGGTCCTAGACCTGGACCGGTCCAGCCCTGGGTCCAGCACCGTGTTGAAATCTCCCCCCATTACCAACTTTCCCGCCTCCAGGTCCGGGATGCGCCCCAATATACGCTTCATGAAGTTTGCATCATCCAAGTTCGGGGCATATACGTTCACCAGAACCACCGCTTCCCCTTGTAATCTGCCACTCACCATCACGTATCTACCCCCACTGTCCGCTACTATGGTCCTCGCCTCAAATACTACCCGTTTCCCCACTAATATAGCCACCCCTCTATTTTTTGCATCCAAGCCCGAATGAAATACCTGTCCCACCCATCCTTTACGTAATCTGACCTGATCCGCCAGTTTCAGATGCGTCTCCTGTAGCATGACCACATCTGCCTTTAATTTCTTTAGGTGCGCGAGTACCCTTGCCCTCTTAATCGGCCCATTCAGCCCTCTCACATTCCACGTGATCAACCGGGTCGGGGGGCTCTTTCCCCCCCCCCCCCCCTCCCCATGTCGACTAGCCATCCCCTTTCTTAGACCAGCTCCTCACCCAATTCCCACGCTCCCGTTTGTCCCCCTGACGGTGTCCTCCCGTCCCGCCCACCCCGCCCCATAACAGCTCCCCCTTTCCCTTAGCAGCAGCAACCAAGTTAACCACCCCCCTCCGCTAGATCCCTTTCTAGCGTAACTGCTCCCCCCATGTTACTCCCAGAAGTCAGCAAACTCTGGCTGACCTCGGCTTCCCCCGTTTATCCTTGGCCCCCCATTGTGTAAGGCCCCCTCCTTCCTGCGCTCCCTTTCCTGCCGCAATTAGCATAGCGCGGGACCAAAGCCCGCGTTTCCCACTCGGCCCCGCCCCTAATGGCGCAGCTCCCTCTCTCCTTCCCCCTCTCCTCACCGGCGCCCACAGTTCACCATACCCCCCCCCCCCCCCCCCCTTCCCCCTTCCCCGTCCCATACAATCTCCCCACTACTTTATTACAGAAACTCTTTCTCTCTCCAGTCTAGTCCAACTTCTCCTCTACAATAAATGTCCACGCCGCTTCTGCCGTCTTGAAGTAGTGATGTTTCCCTTGGTGTGTAACCCACAGTCTCGCTGGCTGCAGCATTCCAAATTTAACTTTCTTTCTGTGTAGCACCGCCTTGGCCCGATTGAAACTCGCCCTCCTTCTCGCCACCTCCGCACTCCAATCCTGGTACACGCGAATCACCGCATTCTCCCACCTGCAGCTCCGTGTCTTTTTCGCCCATCTCAGGACCATCTCCCTGTCCTTATAGTGGTGAAACCTCACCACTATGGCTCGAGGTATTTCTCCTGCCTTTGGTCTTCGCGCAAGGACTCGATATGCTCCCTCCACTTCCAAGGGGCCCGTCGGGGCCTCCGGTCCCATTAACGAGTGCAGCAAAGTGCTCACATATGCCCCGACGTCCGCCCCCTCTGCACCTTCGGGAAGACCCAAAACTCTTAAGTACTTCCTCCTCGAGTTATTCTCCAGGGCTTCCAGCCCCTCTACACACCTTTTATGCAGTGCCTCGTGCGTCCCTGTCTTCACCACCAGGCCCTGTATTTCATCCTCATTCTCAGCAGCCTTTGCCTTCACATCACGAAGCTCCAACTCCTGGGTCTTCTGTGCCTCCATTAGCCCTTCAATCACCTGTAGCATCGGGGCCAACACCTCCTTCTTCAGCTCCTCCACACAGCGCCGCAGGAACTCTTGCTGTTCCGGGCCCCACACCGAATGGCCTCCTTCCGCCGCCATCTTGCTTCGTGCTTCCCTTCCTTGCCGCTGCTCCTGAGGATCCTCTGCAATCCAGCCACTACTCTCTTCTTTCTCCATATATATATCTGGGGGATTCCCTTCTATTTCACTGCGCAATGGTTTTAGCCGTCAAAAATTGCCGTTGGGGCTCCTAATAAGAGCCCAAAAGTCCGTTCCAACGGGAGGTGCCGAAACGTGCGACTCAGCTGGTCATCGCCGCACCCGGAAGTCCGTGTATCTGTTCTTGCATGTGTTTGTGCACCTGTGTCTTTGTCATTCCATGTTATCACTGTGTGTCTGTTTATGCTTATGTGTGTCTGTTCACATGTGCTTATGTGCATGTTCATGCACATGTGTTCATGTGCATGTGTGCCTATTTATATGTGTGTCTCTGTTTATGCATGTGCTTTTTTAATGCATGTGCACTTGTGTGCTTAGAATTTGGATTCTTATTGTGTAGTTGTTTGTATTTTCTAAAAGATTCGATGGCAAAGGGATCAACCTGTTCCTCTCTCACACCCAGGCACTTGACGCTGTAAAAAGGGCCGTCCACATGAAGCCCAAGGACCCCAAAATCCTTGCGGAACTTTATTTTTCAGAAGGAAATCTTTTGAGGGAGCTGAATCGGCTGGATGTAGCATTTGAGGTGACTGTTTATGTAACTATGAAAGGCAGTTCACACAAACAATATCATTTGGATCTAGATATGTCATACAATGTTCAGAAATGGCAAGCGAAATCCCTGCAATTTTAGATTTTGTTCGTGTATGTGTGAGGGAGGGTGGATGGGGCAGGGGGATGGGAGGTTGGGGTTGGGCGGGAGGTTGGTGGGGGGGACAGTTTGGAGGGAGGGGTAGTGGGGAGGTTGGAGGGGGGTGGAGGGTGGGATGATGTCAGGCAGTTGGGAGTGGTTGAGAGATTGGAGGGAGTGTGGAGGAGGGTGAGTGACATTGGGGTGGGTGGATGGGGGGGTTTTGTGGTGGGCATTGGTGGGGAGGGGTTGTGGGGATCTTCCATATCTGTGAGCATGAAAGGATTTTGGAATGTTTCTTTGTGGTGAACATTTCGCTCTGATTCTGAAATGTGTGCTTTGTATATTTTTCTTGTTTGAAACATCCAGAGCTATAAACAGGCGGTGGAGTTGACTCCAGATCTGTCGCAGGCTTGGATGAACATGGGAGGGATCCGGCACATCAAGGTCAGCATAAAAATAAATAAAGCTGCATCAAATGTATGTACTTTACACTCCGCAAGTGTCCCATCGGTCATTCTCTTGTCGTGGGCAACCAGGTGAATTACAATGTGGGGAAGTGCGAGGTTATTAACTTTGGTTGTAAGAATAAAAAAGCCGATCCTTTTCTTCCAAAGCTGAAGGCCTTGGGTGTGCTCGTAGAAGGAACACAGGAAGTTAGCCTGCAGGTAGAGAAAGCAATTAGGGAGGCAAGAGGCATGTTGGCCTTTTTATCAAGCTGACTGAACTACAAGAATAAAGCTGTCTTGCTTTAGCGCACATGGCTTTGACGAGACCGCATCTGGAATACTGTGCGCAGTTATGGTCTCCATATTTAAGGAAGGACATACTTGCATTGGCGTGGTACAGCGAAGGCTGACTCGATTGGTTCCTGGGGTGGTGGTGGTTTTCCGATGAAGAGAGGGAATTGGGCCTATATTCTCTGGAGTTTAGAAGAATGGTCTCAGCGAAGCTTATAAAATTCTGAAGCGGCTTGATGGGGTGGACACTGAGAGATTGTTTCCCCCAGACTGCAAAAACCTAGATATCGCCTCAGAATAAGGGGACAATCATTTAGGACTGAAATGGGAAGAATTGTTTCCACTCCAGGGATGTTGGCATTCTCTACCCCAGAGGGCTGTGGATTAACCATCATGGAAATATATTTAAGACTGGGGTGGACAGTCTCGCTCCAGGAAGGGACACGGGGAGCGTGTAAGTGGAGCTGGGCGAAGATCAGCCATGGTCTTGTTGAATGATAGCGGGCTGTCTGATCTATTTATACTCCTATTACTTAGGTTTTCAAATGCTTAATGAATAGTGAATTCAGATTTTACACAGGGCAGTGGTGAGACCACACCCGGGAGTACTGTGCACAGTATTGGTCTCCTTATTTATGGAAATGCATTGGAAGCAGTTCAGGGAAGCACCATTAGACTATTACCTGGAATGGGCAAGTTGTCTTATGAGGAGGTTAGACGGGCCAGGCTTGTATCCGCTGGCGTTTAGAGGAGTTAAGAGGTGACTTGGCTGAAACATATAAAATCCTGAGGGGATTGACAGGGTGGATGTGGAGAGGAAGTTGCCTCTGGTGAGGGAATCCAGAACTATGGGTCACTGTTTAAAAATCAGGGGCCGCTCATTTAAGACAGGGATGAGGAGATTTCTTTTTCTCTCTGAGGGTCGTGAGTCTCAGAAATTCTCTTCCTCAAAAGAAAACAGAGCCTCTGAAACGTTTTTAAAGCAGAGATAGATTCTTGATGAGCAAAGTTATTGGGGACAGGTAGGAATGAGGGTTGGAAGTTACAGTCACATCAGCCATGATCTTATTGAATGGCGGAGCAGGCTCGAAGGGCGGAGTGGCCAACTCTTGCGCCTAATTCGTATGTTGGTACATTTCTGGGTTACTGTGACTGTGGGCATGTGTGCGCGCGAATATGGATCCTCATATAACATGAGGTACAACTTGACGAGATACTGAGTACATCTTCTACTTTGACTAATGGTCTGTTTCAGTCTTATCCTTCAGAGAGAGAGACCCCCCCCCCACCCAAATCTGCACCATGTCTGGTAGTTTCCGCACCTGTAGACTCTCTGGGTGACATTTTATCAGGGGAGAATTTTAGTTAACGATGTTGAATTTTAGTTAATGATGTTGAACCAACTGCAGCTCTGAGCAGTAAGTTAAATATGCAGGATCGCAGTTTTTTAATATTTGGGACACGACATCTGATGTGTGTGTGTGTGTGTATACACTTGGTTTCTAATCTGTGGCTTCATTTAATGCCCAACTTGCTGTTCTACTCTCGCAGGGTGACTACAAAGCAGCACGTGAGTACTATGAGAAAGCCCTAGAGCTTGTACCAAATAGCAGGATTCTGCGGGAAAACCTTGGCAAACTGGACCGTCTGGAGAAGAGGTTGCATGGAGAAAGGAGGGATGAGCAGAGCCCGCCTGAGCCAAGCATGAGGTGACGGAGGAATGGCTTACTCTCTACTTTCACAGAGAAAGAGGGCAAAGTACTTTGTCCCTGTAGAGTCCTGGACGTCCAGACTGCCGAAACAATCTTTCTACTGTCAAGTAAAGCAGGAAATGTGGATCGTGAGGGTAGTTTGACGGCTGGAAGCTGTTGCGACTCATTTGCATTGCGATTGGGATTTGCAACTTTTCCATCCTCTTGGCTTCATTTATTGAACTCCTTCCTTCATTTGGTGATATCCAAAGTGACTAGAAGCAGCCACTGGCGAGGCCAAGTAACTGCAACCCCTACGGCCCACCTTAGCTCTTCCTGCAGTGATTGCACGAGGCAAGTTCTGACAAAACTTAATCATTCACCTCCATGCTTACCAAAAAGTAAAATTATTTACCAAATAGTCATGAACTAGTTACAGTAAAGAATTCCACAGTGTGGCTCTTCGCACCAGTCTATATCATAGAATCCCCACAGTGCTGAAGGAGGCCATTCAGCCCAGTGAGTCTGCACTGACCCTCTGAAAGAGCACTCAATCGAGGCCCACTCCCCCGCCTTATCCCCGTAACGTGACTTACACATCTTTGGGCACTAAGGGGGCAATTCAGCATTGCCAATCCACTTAACCTGCACATCTTTGGACTGTGGGAGGAAACCGGAGCACCCGGAGGAAACCTATGCAGACATGAGGAGAACGTGCAAATTCCACACAGTGACTCAAGGCCGGAATTGAATCCGAGACACTGCTGTTGTGAGGATGCAGTGCTAACCCGCTGTGCCACCATGCAAGCTAATCGATGAGAGGGTGTGACTTCCTACTCTTGGGGTAGGCTAACCTTACTGGACCTATGGGCATGTATGAAAATGAGTAGCATGCAGCATTGAAGCTTGTCACAAGTACAACCTTATTTACACGTCACTCGGTAAAATCACAATGTCGAGCGTGTCAATGATAATCACGATTGTTTCTTTTCTGGACAAGCCAACACGGTGGAGATGTTAGGAGTAAAACTCATCATCGAATAGTGGGGCAGACGTCAAGTCCATGGAAGCAGAAAGGGGCATGTTTCGTCTTCAGAGCCAAATGAGTGTAAATTGCAAAACTCGTAGGGTTTGCCTCCTGTGCAGGTTCTGTGAAGCTCTTACCTGTGGCCTGACGTGCGATTACCTGAGCACAATAGTCTTTGGACGACGAGGACAGCTGACTGTTCGAGTTATGGAACTGATTGAGTTTCCTGACACAGGAAGAGACCAGTTTAAGATCGATAGCAGGAACAAGTGAGTGTTGTATTTCCAAATAGGACACTGAAAGAGAAGACTCTGGAATCGTTGAGGAAATGATTGGATGTGGGGGAGTCATAAAGTGTTTCTAGATGAATGAGCAACGTGACGCTGACGAGTCTTTCTGCTCTGTCCATCTTGTGACAAATGAGGCAGTGGTCCTGATGATGCACTCTTGCAGTAGGGTACTGTTATTGGCCTCAGTACTCGTACTGATTCCACACACGTTAACTTACCATTTTGCGTTCTCTGTGACAAAACATGTGCACAGGAATATGAGTTCATATTTTAAAGAGAGAATTGACAACATCCTCATTCGTGGATTAAATTTCCCTCCAGGTACTTAAAATTAAAGGGAAAAAAATATGATTCATCAAGGCAGTGACATGGGGCGTCATTCTCCGCCGGCGGGAGTCTCCGTTTTGCCGGCGCCCGGGGGTTTCCCGACGGCGTGGGGCTGCCCCACAATAGGAAACCCCATTGACCGGCCGGTGTTACGGAGACTCCGCCGGCCGGTCGGGGCAGAAATGTGGCGGGGCGGGTAGGAGAATTTCGCCCAAGGTCAGTGTCTGGAGCTTCGGTAGCTTTGGACAAAATGAAAATGATTACCTTTTACTGTCCTCTGTTGAATCCGCTGGCACTTGGGTAGGATTTGTCCCTGATGGTCCTG
Source organism: Scyliorhinus torazame (assembly GCF_047496885.1). Taxonomy (NCBI): domain Eukaryota; kingdom Metazoa; phylum Chordata; class Chondrichthyes; order Carcharhiniformes; family Scyliorhinidae; genus Scyliorhinus; species Scyliorhinus torazame. The sequence continues at coordinate 55,783,632 of NC_092725.1, forward strand.
GTGGACTAATGGTTGACCATTTCCTGCACTATGAATAACTGCAGATTTGGCAAGGATCTTGGAAGGCCCCAGTAGAACTGGCAAGGGGTCAATAGCTTCACGGGGGGGGGGGGAGCAGTGAAGGAAATTGTCAGAATTTTATTTTTAAAAGGGGTAAAGATCAATGCTGAAACTGATTTTTAAAATTTGTTTTCCAATTGAGGTCAATTTAGGGTGGCCAATCCATCTACCCTGCACACCTTGGGTTGTGGGGAGACCGATGAAAACACGGGGAGAATGTGCAAACTCCACACGGACATTGGCCCGGGGCCAGGATTGAACCTGGGTCCTCAGCACTGTGAGGCAGCACTGCTAACCACTGCGCCAACCCAAGATCAAATCTAATAGACTCCTTTCAACAGCGTTAGCAACATCCCGGACTGGATTCTCTGTCGGCGGGATCCTCTGCTTCGCTGGCAGCGCACTCACGCCCGCGGATTTCCCGACGCCGTGGGGTACCCACAATCGGAATCCCATTGGCCGGCTGCCGGGACGGAGGATCCCGCTGCCGACGTGGGGGGGACGCACCAGAAAACGGTGCAGACGGACAGAGAATTCCCCGCAACCCCTCTCCACCCATAATTAACGAGGGTTTGTTTCCCCATCTCACCAAGGTGCTGGCGATATAAAAATGAAGCTCTGCCATGATGTTACATAACTTCCATGGTCGCCGTCCTTCGCCTGTGAACGTCCCTTTTAAATCTGGCCTGCCCCTCTTGTCATTGGCCACGTTGGTGCAGCTTCATCGTGGCGCTGTGACACTGCGGAAATCCATTCCCAGAGAGGTGGGCCTCCTCATCCCTGCCACATCTGTGTCATCCCTCAGTGGCTCTCAACCAACCTGCCCATCCGGTTGCCCACGCCAACCCTCCCGCTGTGCCCGCTTCGCGCCACAGACTCCCCGCTCAGTCCTCTAAACCCACGCCAGTCATTCAGAAGTCAAATTGGGGCATTTGGACAAAAACACAAATCTGAAGAAATCATAACATTGTGATAAGATCAAAGTAGCAGTGCTTGAAACATTTGGCGGGCGAACAAATTAATATTGTCGGGTCATGCAAGGTTTAGATTTTTCATTTACTCTAAACGTGTGTTACCCATGATTTCTGCCATCCAAACTGCTGTTCTATTGCAAACATGTTTTTAAGTATCTCTATTTTTACATTAAATCTATAATTTATTTATGAATAATGAGCATTAAAGCTATAATATATGTCATTATTGCTATGTGTGGAAGGTGAAGTGTTGGCGTGCATTATATGCATTGTATGTACACTCAAGACTATTCATTATAAATGCAAAGATTATATAAAATTGAAGTGAGAAACGTAACAAAGCTTGGGATTTTAACGTAGTATTGTGTGACGGTTCTCTGGGCATGGGACTGGAAATGCTTGGTCTTATTTTGGGTGAAACCTGCTGTGTATGACAAAGACGAGGATGTTTTGCCTCCCAGTCACCTGGGCTTTTGTACCTGATTCACAGAGAATTTTACAGGAACTTGACTGTTTCTGTCCATCAACTGGGAGCGAGATACACTGTAATATGTTGGAAAGCTTGCACTTAAACCCATTGGGTGAAAAGGTTTTAGAAAATACAGTGATGAAAACACCACGCAAAGCTAAGGAATGTGTGATAGGGTTTTAGCTATGATCTAATTGAATGACGCAGAATCAATGGACTATATGGCCTATTCCTTTTCACGTTTTTACGTTCGTTCTGACTGTTTAACCATTGGACCCTATCCTACTGTTCAACCTCTGGACTCTTGCAATCATAGAATCCCTACAGTGCATAAGGAGGCCATTCGGCCAATCGGGTCTGCACTCCCCCTCCGAAAGAGCACCCTACCTGTAGAACCCAAATGGGAGGGACAACAGGAATACATGGTGGGGTAGAAATGAATGACTGTTTTTTACAGCATACACGGAATTGCGAAAACTACTACTCCTCTCCCTGAAGGGCCATACTCCCTGACCTGCACTCAGGTCCAGGAGTTTTATACACAGTAGTTCCTCCTTGTTAAGGGAAACCCCGCTCCCAATTACCAGGGGAGTTCATTCTCAGCTCTGTAAGGGGGAAATCGAATGGAGCACAGTCCTTGGCCCCAAGGGGGTTATAACACTACCTAGGCCCACTTGCCCGCTCCATCCCCGTAACCCTGGTACCTCACCTAACCTTTGAACACTAAGGGGCAATTTAGCATGGCCAATCCACCTAACCTACACATCTTTGTACTGAGAGAGGAAACCGGAGCATCCGGAGGAAGCCCACACAGACACTGGTACTATTTCACTGTGCAAAACCTGGATCCTTTCTCACAGCTGACAACAATTTACTGACATTTATTGATATACCACCAGATTTGAAAGAGACAAGGGATTGCACAGGGCATTCTATATGAACTGCTTTGACCTTGGTACATTGGTACAGTCCTGCATTTTCCGACACAGTTGTGTTTTATTGCATATTTTTAATTTACAAAGTGTTTGCCTTTAATCTCAAAAATGAATCTCGAACAGTGTAACAGTTCAGTTGTCTGTCTACCGCCATCGTGCGCCGATTTGAATGAAGGATAACTTCAGTTCCAAAGTTCTCATCTGATGTGCTGTGAAGGTTCATCATCATGCACCAATCTGTGGAATTGCTTTCTGGGGTTTTTTTTTCTCTCTGTCAAAATGGTATGCAGGTAGACACAAAACCTTTTTGTAGTTACGTTCATGCATATACAATGTCTTATGAATAAACACCAAAAGAAAAAGCAGTGAAATGCGCTCAGGAAGAGCCCGGCAAGTTGAATCATTTTAATTCAGCAAATTGGTATGAATTCAGTTGCATGTGTAATTATTAAAGTTTCCTCTCTGACATCACACATGTACATGACTGCTGTTAACCTTGTTCTAATGGTTTGCAAAATAGTAAAGCAGAGTAAAATCCTTGACACACACACTGGCTTTTTTTTTCTAAATAAAATGATGTCGGATCAACCTCTAAATCACTTTGTTTCAAGTTGAGACCGTGCTAACCCAGTGGGGGAGCTGAGTCCTTAGCTGGGTTAGACGAGTTAGCAAGGTCCAGATTCCGGCATGAAATCGATGGGCCGAATGGCCTCCTTCTGTGCCGCACAGGGCCAGTTCCCGGATCCATGGCGACCTCAGGACAGCCCCAAGGTGCTTTACAGCCATTTAAGTACTTTGTAGAATCATGGGAAATGCAGCAACAATTGGTGCAGAGCAAGGTTCCACAAACAGCAATGACAACAACATGTATCTATATGGTACATTGAACATAATAAAACTTGCCAAGGTGCTTCACAGGAATGTTGTGAAGCAAAATTTGACAATGAACCAAGATAAACAAATGGTCAACGAGAGAGCAATGAAGAGAGTTGAAAAGGTTATTTTGATAAATTTCTTAAAGGAGCAAAGTGAGGTGGAGAGGTGAAGTGTTTTATGGAGGAAGTTCTAGAGCTTAAGGCGGAGGCAGCTTAAGGCACGGCCACCGGACAATTAAAGTCGGGGATGCTCAATAGGCCAGAATTAGAGGAGCAGAGATATGGGGTTGGAGATTACAAAGGTCAAGGCCATAGTGAGGCTTAAAAACAAGGATGAGAATTTTAAAATTGAGGCGTGGCTTGATGTTAAGCCAGTGTAGGTTAGTGAACACAAATTGATGAATGGGACTTGACACAACAAAGGACTCGAGCTGTAGAGTTTTGAATGAGCCCCAGTATGAACAATTTTATGTACCAAACATGTATTTTACATGTAGCAATGCCTCAGGGGCTGCAGCGGTTCAAGAAGGCAGCTGGACCCCATCTTCACAAGGGCAACTTAGGGATGGGCAATAAATGCCGGCCTCGTCTGCGACACTTGCATCCTGTGAATGAATAATTTAAAAAACAGTTGCAGGATAAATGGGAGAACTCCAGTCCTCATTTCCAGAACAGCACCAGGGAATTCTTCATGTCCACCTGAGAGGGCAGATCGACCTAGGTTTAATGTCTCACCAGAAACATAGCACCTCTGACAGTGCAGTAATGACCCACTCAGTTTTGCTGACCTGGATTGTGCGCTCAAGTTCCTAGAGTGAGACTTGAATGCAAAATCTTCTGACTCGGGCAAGAACGGTACCACACTAAACTATGGCTGACACTTGTTAAATGCGGGCGCACACGCGAGCACTGTTTCCTTGGCACTCAGCTACGCTTTGAATGCATACATTACATCAATATTTTTCAAGCTTTTTTGCCCAGGATCCATTTTTACCAACCGGCTATCCTTCTGGACACACACTGCCCGAACTTTCACCATTTTCACTTACCTTGAATGTGACAGGTAAGTCTGCTTGGTCCTCACGATCTCACTTGCTTTGTTATTCAATGTCACATTTCTGATAATGACTTCCGCTGACGATCTAAGATCTCACAGCATCCGTTGAAAGAGGTTTGTCCTCGAACTTGCCTTGTCTTTGAAGTTTTGAGGGTTTTAAACTTTAATTTGCCAGTGCTTCACTGCATGTAACACACATGAACGTTAAATCCTAATTTGCATTGGCACAATTGGCAACCCACACCTCAAGTAATCATCTTTATGCTGCTTTGTTCCTGTTTTCAGCTTCTTTGTCATGGGTTACTCACCAGAGGCCCTGGAGTTCACACCAGCATTGCTGGCAGCTGTAAAATGGAGGATTCACTCTCGCGCCCAGAACATGTGACATCAGCGTACGGGGAGTGTGACCTGCTCTCTGCCACCGCTCCAGGCTGGAAGACTCCGGCGATTATATTTTTAAAATCGGCTCCTCAGCCAGCGCTGATGTCAGGAGGAGGCATTCTACCCCGCTGGGCTCTAGGACTGCTCACTGCTGAGGGGATATGCATGTGCGGAATGGCCAGCATGCTGAAAGCCGGTCGCGGACGACATTTTCAAAAGCCAGTTGCGCCATTGCACATTAAGTCCCGCAATTGGGAACACCGCGACAAATGGCCCTGCGATCGGGAAAGCCACAATGCATGGCCCCACCACCCTCCCGACACCCACCCGCTGGTCGCGAACCTGGGTTTGAAATAACTGCGATACGTCACTGTGAGCAGCAGAGAAGAGATTCGCAACTGTTGCTTAAGAAACCTTGTCTCACGCTTAGTTCCAAAGCCCATTTCTATAAGTCCTCGCACCCTCTAAACTGGAATGTGTCTGCACATCCGACCTCTGGACCATTGCAGCAAGCTTATATCTGGACCTCTGTAGCGAGCTTAGTAGTGGGGAGAGATCAGGTTGGATAAAAAATAATGTACTTGTAATTGGCCTCTTCGATGTAGCACTTGTTCTCTTGACTTTGGAAGGTGGTGGAGCCAACAAAGCATTGCCTTAATTTAGGTAACTAAACTAAATTGTAAATGTATAATCAATGAAGATCAACTGATTTACAGTGACACATGAAACATAATTATTTCTCAGAATATAGAAAATAAATGTTGCTTCCTCTGCGTTAACCTTTTAAAAAAAATAATTTTTGGGATATGGGCGATGCTGGTTAATGCTCATCCCTAATTGCCCTTGAACTCAGTGGTTTGCTAGGTCATTTCAGAGGGCAGATAAGAGTCAACCACATTGCTGTGGATCTGGAGTCACCTGTAGGCCAGACCAGGTAAGGATGGCAGATTTCCTTCCCCAAAGGACATCAGTGACCCAGATGGGTTTTAATGACAATTAACAATGGTTTCGTTATCATCGTTAGATTTATAATTCCAACTTTTATTGTATTCAGATTTCACCATCTGCCGTGGTGGAATTTGAACCCGGGTCCCCAGAGCATTACTCCTGGTCTCTGGATTACTAGTCCAGTGGCAATACCTGTACGGCAGTGTCTTCAAATTCCTTCAAATTGGACTTGAATGAAACGAGCGGGATTCCCTGCTCCGGGTCCACCCCGCTGTCCGCGAGGATGTAAAATTTGGCAATCAGCCAAATCTCCCATTCACTGCAGCAGGACTGGCGAATCCACCCAAGATCATCATATTTAGGGATGAACGGTCTGATGAAAGATCGCTGATGTGAAGAGTTAACTCTTCCTCTCTCTTCAAAGTTGATGTTGAGTGTATCCAAGATTTTTTTGTTTATGTTTCAGGTTAGAAGATAGTTATTTTTAAATTCATTTTGCAGGATATGGGCATCACTGGTTAGGCCCGCATTTATTGCCCATCCCTAGTTTCCCTTAAGGTGGGTGATGAGCTGTCTTCTTGAACTGCTGCTGTCCCCAAGGTGTAGGCACACCTAGACTGTTGTTAGAGTGGATTTTGACCCAGTGACAGTGAAGCGACACAATATATTTCCAAGTCAAGATGGTGAGTGACTTGGAGGGGAACCTCCAGGTGGTGGGGTTCCCAGGTATCTACTGTTCTTGTCTTTCTAAATGGTAGTGGTCGTGAGTTTTGAAGGTGGTGTCTACAGTGAGTTGCTACAGTGCATCTTGTAGGTGGTACACATGGCTGCTACTGTTCGTTGGTGATGGAGGAATTGAATGTGGAAGGGGTACAATTCAAGCGGGCTGCTTTGTTCTGGATGGTGTCAAGCTTCATGAGGATTGTTAGACCTGCACTCATCCAGGCTTGTATTTTGTAGATGATGGACAGGCCTTGGGGACTCAGGGAGTGGGTTACTCGCTGCAGGAGTCCTAGCTTCTGACCTGCTCTTACAGCCACAGTATTTATATGACTTGTCCAGTTCAGTTTCTGGTCAATGGTAATCCCCAGAATGTTGATAGTGGGGGATTCATGCCATTGAATGTTAGATCCTCTCTTGTTGGAGATGGTTATTGTCTGGCACTTGTGTGGCATGAATGTTACTTGTCACTTGTCAGCCCAAGCCTGGATATTGTGCAGTTCTTGCTGCATTTGGACATGGAGTGCATCAGTATCTGAGGAGTCGCAAATGGTGCTGAACATTGTGCAATCTTCAGTGAACATCCCCACTTCTTATCATGGAAGGAAGGTCATTGATGAAGCAACATAAAATGTTTGGGCCTAGGACAGTACCCTGAAAAAACACCTGCAGTGTTGGCCTGGAACTGAGATGTTTGTCCTCCAACCATCTACCTTTGTGTTAGGTATGACTCCAACCAGAATTCATATAAGGGTCTTCCCCCTGATTCCCATTGACTCCAGTTTTGCCAGGACTCCTTGGTGCCATACTCGGTCAAATACTGCCTTGATGCCAATCTCACCTCACCTCTGGAGTTCAGCTCTTTTGTCCAGGTCTGAACCAAGGCTGTAATGAGGTTAGGCAGACTTCCTGGGAGAGCAGAGCAGGTTATTGCTGACCAAGTGTTGCACGCTAGCACTGTTGGTGACGGTTCCATCGCTTTACTGATCGAGAGTAGGCGGATTTGTCCTGCTTTGTGTACAGGACATCCGTGTGCAATTGTCCACATTGCTGGGTAGATGCCAGTGTTGTTGTGTACTGGAACAGCCTGGCTGGGGGCCCCGACACAAGCCTTCAGTACGTACAGTTGCTGGAATAGTGTCACAGCCCATAGCCTTTGCAGTACTCCGGTGTTTACGCTGGTGTCGACACTGGGTTGGGATTTCGGAAATTCACGGCCCAAATCATTGCAACATTTTTTACCAAGTGATAGTTTAAACCCAATTTATGAACTCTGCTTCAGCAAAGGTTTGTGGTAGAGAATTACTTATTCTAACCAACCTTCCTGCAATTTAAAAAAATCATATACTTTCACTAATTCTTAAATCGAACCGCTGCCAGACCTTTTAGATTTTGTTAATGTTAAGTCTAAGTAGTTAGGGAAAACTGGCTTCAGTGCAGGAAAGCTGTACTAATCATCAACGTTAATGAAAGCAAAACTGTGATCATTCTAAACACAGGCATGCTCACAGTATACTGGAGCACAGGATGTAATGTTCCCATATTAATGTCTTCGCCCCGCAGTTAATTTAATGTGCCAAGGAACAGTTCTATGTCCAAAGAGGTAAGTCTTTTGTACACCGGCTTTTAATCCATGAATTACAAGAGAATAAATAATCACACCAAAGCTTTTCATGTGGTTAATAAGCAAATAAAAGCAAATTACTGCAGATGAGGGAATCTGAAACAAAAACAGAAAATACTGGACAATTGCAGCAGGACTGACAGCATCTGTGGAGAGAGAGGGGAGCTAACGTTTCGAATCTGGAGCGAACTGGAAATAAGGTCAGCTTTGTACTGTTGTGGGGTGGTGGAGCAGTGGGGCTGAATAGTGGGCCAGCGATGGATGGAGATTGACAAAGCTGTCGCGGACAGAAAGACATAAAGGGAATGTAGCTGGGGATGTTTAAGTTAAGAAGGGTGCTGACAGTGGCACGTAAAGAGATTAGAATGTGTTAATTCAGAACAATGGTGAGCTGTGTGTCAAAGGGCAACTAAGAACAGGGAACAGAAGTGGGGTGGGGGAAGGGGGGGCAATGGTGAGGGAAAAACAGATCAATGAATTTATAGAAATAAAAATGGGGTGAAGGAGGACGAGAGGCTCCACAGTCTGAACTTGTTGAACTCAAAGTTAAGTCCAGAAGGATGTGATTAATAAGATTTATTTGTTTGAACTGTAACTCAATTCTCTTACTGCTCAACTGCTAGCCCTATAATGCTCCAGCATTATCCAACAACAGGGTAATTTAGCACTACTGTCATACTATCACCCCAAAATGGCCAGCTTTTGATAATTGATAAATCTCTCATATTCACCCAGGAGGAGTTTTCTCCCGACTACAGTACAGAAATCTCCTTCCTATGATCATTTGGCATTGGCTTTCTTGGCTGAATTCTTCAGAATTCAGAGTGTCCAAATCACCTAACAGCACATCTTTCGGGACTTGTGGGAGGAAACTGGAGGAAACCCACGCAGACACGGGGCGAACGTGCAGACTCCGCACAGTCACCCAAGCCGAGAATCCGGGTCCCTGGTGCTGTGCAGCAACAGTGCTAACCACTGTGCTACCGCGCCGCCCTAAGACAAGCATAGATTGATTCTTGATTAATAACGGGATCAGGGGAGAAGGCAGGAGAATCGAAAGGAGAAACATGTCAGCCATGATGGAATAGCAGAGCAGACTCGATGAGCTGAATGGCCTAATTCGGTTCCTATGTCTAATGGTCTTTGAACTGTGGTGCAAGTGGGCTGAGTTGGCACTCTGCCAGATGGGAAAGCCCAAATTATTTCAAGCACTGATGTGTCTGTCTGAACTAATGGCGTTGCAACCTCTGAAAGTGCCTCACATCTCAGCAACCTATAGATGAAGGAAAAACTAGCAGTGTTGCCTCCACCTCTGCAATTTTCCCAAAAGCATGCTGGTTAAATGTCAGGCTGATAATTTCAATTTGCTTCCCCTGTAACCCCCCCACCCACCCCAATAATTGGTTACCTTCCACCAGGCTGCAGGTGTGACTCGAACAGGCGCCAAAATGTGGCGACGAGGGGCTTTTCACAGTACTTCATTTGAAGCCTACTTGGGACAATAAGCGATTTTCATTTCATTTCATTACCACCCGCTCTGCCATCCTTGTCTAACCATGTCTCATGCATTTACTTAATTGTTTAAATAAAAGTAAGCTAATATTAGGAGCTCCTTTAAAAAAATGTTACATTCCTTTTTTCTATCAGTTCCTTTCATTTATTCATTACTTCACACTTATTTATATCTGTCAGAAATTAATGAAAATTCGGAACCCTTCATTGTGAGTATCACTATTTGGTTAGTTTTAGCTAAATCCACAAGAGCTGATTAATTAAACATATCTTAATTAAATTATCTACTGGACTTAGTTAGAATATAGATAAATCCAATCTCCCCGTATCTGGGTGGGTCTCACCCCCAACTCAACCCAGAAATATGCAGGCTAGATGGATTGACCACGTTAATTTGCCCCATAATTGGGATTTTTTTAAAACAAATAATAAAAAAAATATATAGATAAATCACTTTGTTCTATTTCCTCAGGCTCCAACATTTTTCAGATTTTAAATATATTTCCACAGATTATCGCTGGGTCTGCAAATGCGTGCGGTGGTCGCTTCTGCGCCGGCGCCATGCAGCATGGCGGACCCACACAGCGGGCCGGCGCGGAAGAAGGTAGGGTCCCCCCAGATCGTGCGTGCCCGCCGATCGTTGGCCCCCGATCGCAGGCCTGGCCGTCGTGGAGGCCCCCCCCCCCCGGAGACTGATCCTCCCCGCCCCCCACCAGGATGGCTATCCCAGCCGCCACGCTAAGCTCCCGCCGGATGGAACCATATGTGAACCACGCCAGTGGGAACTCGTCCGGACGACCGCGGAGAATCGCCGCGGGGGTCTCTTTCAACGGCCCCTGACTGATGCCGTGTAGACCGCGCGTGCGCGACTGGCGCTGATTCTCCAGTCGCCGGAGAATCGCGTCCCGGCGTCGGACACGATCCCGTGTCTGAGGCCCCATTCTCCGCCCTCGCGCTGAACGCCATTTCGGCATGGAGAATCCCGGCCTATATCTCTCTTGTCCAGAGTTGTCAAGCCTCCAGGATTTTCCTGGTGGCTCCAGGGGTTAAAGACCAATCTCCAGTACTTCTGTGTGCAACCATGGAGAAAAAATAAATTTGCACATTAAATTCGATAGTTTTTTTTGTAACTTCCTTCGAACATTTCTCTTTACCAGATATAAAATTAGTGAAAATTGGGGGGGGAAAAGGCAGTTTGTCTGACATTCATGTATCAGCCAATTGGGTGTTTTGTTAAACTTTCCAATTAATGTGGGAAAGTGGTGTGCCACAAGGATGAATGTGTTGGCCAATTAATGGCTGGCATTGTGAAGGAATGCAGCTATAAATATGAAGGTCAGAGAGAATCCAGCTATAAATAAGGTGTTAGATGATTAAAAAGTGATTTTCCTCTGAAGTAGGGATTAAAAATTAAAAGCAGAGTTCATCTGCTGTACAAAGGTTTGAAAATTTATAAACATGCGTGGGTGTAATTGTTCGTTCAAGGACTACAATATCCAATGGCATATCCTCTAACATGAGGCAATTCTGAAGAAAAAACCCAGTAACTCACATTTATGTCACCTCAGCAAGGCATTGTTAAATTGTAAGATACCACAGTCTAACAATGAATAATCTTATGAAAACCCCAAAATGACGTGTCAGCTGAATCCTGGAAACTGGCTGTTGCTGTTGCAATGAAGTGACCACTGTCTGCACCTTCTAACTGGAATTGTTGTTTGCAAATAGCCCCAGTTGTAAATCAACTCGCGTTCTATAAGACTGCACCATGTGGCAAGAATAAACAGTTTAAATGGTTAACTAAGAAGACTTATTAACCATTAAAAGGTGGAAAGGTACCAAGTCAGAGCGATAAAAAGCAGCATTTAAATTACCGACAGTTAACAGTAAAAGGAGAAAGCTTAACTTTAACAATTGAACAGACTTCTCACAGCTCCACTGGGATGACACGGCCAAAATGAAGAAGTGATTATCCTAAAACATGGATAACAGGCTAGAAAAAAATGGCTCCTCAAAATCTTTATTTTATACCTAAAAGATGTTGTAAGTGCACCTTAGCCAAGTTGTTAGAAATAGTACTGGTCCATAATTTGTCAATAATGAGGTAAGAGCTAACCCCATTGGTTTTAGCTACAGATGCACATTGTCTTAACCTGAAAGCAATGGCTTCTCTTAACATATATCTCTTATCTTGAAGTAGCCTAAGTGTCGAATAATAATTGGTTAACATGACTGTCTACTAATTTATAATTGGGGTCCTAACACCAGCAAGCATCTCCAGATATTTTCACAAAAAACATTGCTGAAACAAAAGTTTTTTAAAAAGATCCACCCAAGTACTTTATACAAAAATAATGCGGGTTTACTGATCATCAGAATTAATCTCCATAAATTAACCGGCACCAATCATGACCTGACACAAGGAAAATCCCAGTGAGAACAGTCAGTCCAAAGTCACCTGTTCTCCCAAACCTGCTGCACTTTTAAAAAAAAAATTAAAACACAGGATGTTCAGTCTCCAAAATCTGCTGTCCTTCTGTGAAGATGCTGTTCCAATAGCCAGGGTGACAAGGGACCGCTTCATGGGTGTCAGAAGCCTTTCAGTGAAATGTTCCAAAATGGTGTCCGTGACCTGCAGGTACATGCCTGACATGAGGTGCACCATTTTCCCTCATGCATTAGCATCTGTGGGCCTAACATCCGCTGACAGTACAGAGAACAGGCAGATTAAGACACCATAGGTTTTGACACTAGCATTGTCATTTTAGACCGAGCTCCGCCATTTTACTTGTATAGTAATTGTGGCCGGAATTCTCCGATTGTCCGGATTCACTTTTTCTGCTGGCAATGCACCCCGCTAATGGGTTTCGCAGTGATGTAGGGTGGTTTCAATGGAAAATCTCATTGACAAGCAGCGGGAGGATAGCATCCTGCCACCAGTGAACAGCGCGCGGCCAAGTAACACGCGACATAGACTTTACAGTGCAGAAGGAGGCTATTTGACCCATCGAGTCCGCACCAGAAAGACCAACCTACCTAATCCCACACCTCCACCCTATCCCCACAACCCAGTAACCCCACCTAACCTTTTTGAACACTATGGGCAATTTAGTATGGCCAATCCACCTAACCTGCACATCTTTGGACTGTGGGAGGAAACCGGAGCACCTGGAGGAAACCCACGCAGACACGGGGAGAATGTGCAGACTCCGCAGAGACAGTGACTGTGATGAACGGTTATTGTATTACTGTACCCTTATCATCATGCAAGGTCCCCTTTAAGACTGGGCTTGGAACCCTGGGGGACTCCGCCTCTGGCTCCGCCCACCTGGGAGTCGTATTGCTGGCGGCACCCAGTAAGCACTCGTATCGGCACCAGGCTAGTTCTTAGCTTATTAAAGCCTTCTTTACCGTTTTACTCTCTAGCGTCGTTATTGAGGGTACAACAATTTAATAAGCTAAACTACATCAGGATGGACGCAGGCTTAAAACCAGAGAAGCTCAATCTGGAAACACGGACGCCGGAGGCAAAGGAAATTTTTTAATACTGGGTCCGATGCTTCAAGGCCTACCTGGACTCCTCAGAGACTCCCATCCTGGGGCCACGCAAGCTGCGCCTATGCCACGCCCAGGTGAGTCTCAGAATCTCCGCCACGCTTGAAAAGACGACTACCTACGAAGAGGCGGTCGAGATACTATGCAAGCGGTTTGTCAAACCCATCAACGAGGTACATGCCTGGCATCTGCTCTCTACCTGCCGGTAGTGCTCAGGGAAACGCTAGACGAATTCGTAGAAAAACTCACCGCACAGCCAGGTGATTTGTTATGTTCTCGGTGTAACATAAGCGGCTTCCTTGTGGTGCACTTGACAAAGGAAGGTTCAGACGTGGAGATAACTTCAACACATTTATTAAACTATTTACACTTCTATTACTCGGGTTCGACACTACTGCTAATCCTACTATAGCTACCCAGACTGACTAACCAGTTCCTGCAATCCACGTGGTGGGTGTAATATTGAATCAACCCTGTGTCTGTACTCATTGACTGTCTCCACTGGAAGAGGCAGATCATGTGTATGGTGTCCTTTATATATGGGTTGGTGTAATGCCCTCTTGTGGTCGTGTCACCTCTGTGTGTATCGTGAATGTCCATTGGTCATGTCCTATCTAACTGATCAATTGGTTGATTGCGTGTGTGTGATGTCTCTTCTGCTCCCTCTAGTGTCTAGCTAGCCTACATGCATTTACATTGATGCACATCACCACACCAGGAACTGTGACCATCAGGATGTGACGGGGGAAATCCATATGAACCTACACATCAGAGACGCTTTCGTGTCCAGCATCCGCTCGACCTACATCCGGCAGAGACTACTCGAAAATGGGGCAAAAGACCTCCAGGACACGCTAACGCTCACCACATCACTGGAAGTGGCACGACATAATTTAGGCACCTACCCCGCGGACCCCGCGAGCCCCCCTCGACATCCCCAGACTCGGCCACGTTACGGGCTTGCGCCGTGTGGCGACCTGTGCAGACCGGGGGCACACCATGCTATTTCTGTGGGCAGGGCCAGCACCCACGCCCACACTGCCCAGCCCGCTATGCCATCTGCAGCAACTGCGTGGAGAAGGGGCATTTTGCGACGGTCTGCCTGGCCAGGCCCAAGGGCCAGAAACACAAAGATTAGCAGGCCCAAAAATCAGGCTCACAGGCCCGCAGGCCTCGCAACGCGGCTGCGCAGCGACGTGACACGCCCCCTTCTGATGCATCATCTGCCTCGTGCAAATCATGGGGGCGGCCATCTTGGCGGGGGCCATCTTCTCAACCCGACACGTGTGACCGACGGCGGCGGCCATTTTACGAATCCGACCCGGCTGAGGACTCGGACTACCTGCAACTGGGAGCGATCACCCTCGACCAAACGCGGCCAAAACACCTGCAGAACTTTATGATGCAGGTCCAGGTCAACGGGCGCGACACTCCATGCCTTTTCGACTCCGGGAGCACGGAGAGCTTTTTCCACCCTGAAACGGTAAGGCGCACCCATCCCATGTCCCAAACCATAGCCCTCACATCCGGGTGCCACTCGGTCCAAATCAAGGGGTATTGTATTGCGGATCTCTCGATCCAGGGCGCCGAATACACTAATTTCAAACTGTATATTCTCCCTCACCTCTGTGCCCCCCTGCTGCTCGGACTGGATTTCCAGTGCAGCCACCGAAGCCTGACACTGAAGTTCGGCGGACCCATGCCCCCTCTCACGGTATGCAGCCTTGTGACACTGAAAGTCGCACCCCTCTCTCTATTTGCGAACCTCATCCCCGACTGTAAGCCCGTCGCCACCAGGAGCCGGCGGTACAGTGCCCAAAATATGACTTTTATCAAGTCAGACGTCCAGCGTTTACTGGGAGAGGGGGTCATCGAGACTAGCAACAGCCCCTGGAGAGCACAAGTGGTGGTAGTCCGGTCTGGGGAAAAGAAACGGATGGGCGTGGGTTATAGCCAGACCATAAACCGATTCACGCAGTTTGATGCGTACCCCCTTCCTCGCATCGCGGAAATGGTAAATCGGATTGCCCAATACTGTGTATTTTCCACGGTCGTTCTCAAATTCGCCTACCACCAGCTCCCTATCTGACCGAAAGACCGCCCCTATACTGCCTTCGAAGCAGCCGGCCGGCTCTTCCACTTCCTCAGGGTCCCCTTTGGCGTCACAAATGGGGTCTCCGTCTTCCAGAGGTCGATGGACCAAATGGTGGACCAGTACGGCTTGCGGGCTACATACCTGTACTTGGACAACGCCACCATCTGCGCCATGATCAGCAGGACCATGATGCGAACCTCGAAATGTTCCTCCAGACCGCCCGAGCCCTCAACCTGACCTATAACAAGGAAAAATGCGTTTTCCACACAACCCGGCTAGCCATCCTCGGCTATGTCATGGAAAACGGTGTCCTAAGTCCCGACCCCTCCCCCGCAGCCTCAAGGCCGTCAAACTGTGCTTGGGGCTTTTCTCCTATTACGCCCAGTGGATCCCCAAATATGTGGACAAAGCCCGCCCACTCATAAAGACTACGATATTTCCCCTGTCGGCTGAGGCCCGATCGGCCTTCAGCCGCATCAAGGCCGACATCATCAAGGCCGCTATGCACGCGGTGGACAAAACTATCCCTTTCCAGGTAGAGAGCGATGCGTCAGACATCACCCTGACTGCTACCCTCAACCAGGAAGGCAGACCAGTAGCGTTCTTCTCCCGAACCCTCACCGCCTCCGAGGTTCGACACTCTGCAGTTGAGAAGGAGGCACAAGCCATTGTGGAGGCTGTGCGGCACTGGAGACACTACCTAGCTGGTAGGAAGTTCACCCTTGTCACCAACCAACGGTCGGTCGTCTTCATGTTTGATAACGCACAACGGGGCAAAATAAAAAACGATAAAATTTTGAGGTGGAGGATCGAACTCTCCACCTATGCGTACGATATCAAGTACCGTCCAGTGGAGCTCAACGAGCCCCCAGATGCCCTGCCCAGTAGCACGTGCGCCAATGCGCAGGAGGATGGCCTGCAAGCCAACCACAATGACCTCTGTCACCTGGGGGTTACCAGGCTCGTCCACTTTATCAAGCCCCACAACCTACCTTACTCAACCGAGGAGGTCAAGGCCATGACCAGGGCTTGCCACATCTGCGCGGAGTGCAAACCGCACTTCTACCGGCCAGACAAGGCTCGCCTCGTGAAGGCCTCGGGGTTCTTTGAGCGACTAAGTGTGGACTTCAAGGGCCCCCTCCCGTCCACCAACCGCAATTCCTACTTCCTCACCATCATCGATGAGTTCTCCTGCTTCCCATTTGCCGTCCCCTGTCCCGACATGACCTCGGCCACCGTGATAAAGGCACTGTACAGCATCTTCACCCTGTTTGGTTTCCCCGCTTATATCCACAGCGACCGGGGTACATCGTTCATGAGCGATGAGCTGCGTCAGTATCTGCTCAGCCAAGGCATTGCCTCGAGCAGAATGACCAGTTAAAACCCAAGGGGAAACGGGCAGATGGAGAGGGAGAACGCGACAGTTTGGAAGGCTGTCCTTCTGGCCCTACAGTCGAGAAGTCTCCCAACTACCCGCTGGCAGGAGGTCCTGCCCGATGCCCTACACTCCATTAGGTCACTCCACTGCACGGCCACAAATGAGACCCCTCACAACCGCTTGTTTGTCTTCCCTAGGAAGTTCACCTCCGGGGTCTCGCTTCCACCTTGGCTGACGGCTCCGGGACCTGTTCTTCTCCGGAGGCACTCGAGCAGCCATAAAACGGACCCCCTGGTCGAGAGGGTCTGATTACTACATGCGAACCCCAATACGCCTATGTCGAGTACCCCGACGGCAGACAAGATACGGTTTCCCTCCGGGATCTGGCACCTGCTGGTTCCCTTCGCGGCTCCCCTGTAGGATCTGGCACCCACTACTCCTTCCCCCCCTCCCCTCCCCGGTCCCACTCCCCGTCGGTGGACACCGACCGACCGCGCCCCCTAGCGCTCCCCCTCTACACCACCCCGCTGGCGCCGGCCCCGCTACTCCCAGCCCCAGCTATTTCCCCTGCGCCCCGATCCCCTACCCCGACTTGGACCAAGGCTCCGACCACCGTGCTCCCGGACGTACCTCAACTAAGACGTCCGTGTCCGCCACACCACCGCCCGAGCTGAGGAGGTCGATGAGGACGATCAGGCCGCCGAAAAGAATGGACTTATGATTCCACTTCACCCCCGCCAGACTTTGTTTTTTTAAACAGGGGGTGAATGTGATGAACGATTATTGTATTACTGTACCCTTATCATCATGCAAGGTGATGTCCCCTTTAAGACAGGGCTTGGAACCCTGGGGGACTCCACCTCCAGCTCCGCCCACCTGGGAGTCGTACATAAGGAACCGCCTTGCAGGTGGCCCCCAGTAAGCACCCGTATCGGCACCAGGCTAGTTCTTAGCTTATTAAAGCCTTCTTCAACGTTTTACTCTAGCGTCGTTATTGAGGGTACAACAGTGACCCAAGCTAGGAATCGAACCTAGGATCCTGGAGCTGAGAAGTAACTGTGCTAACCACTATGCTGCCGTACTACCATGACTAGGGGTCCAGAGAATCCCATCCTATGTGTTTACTGGTATGCTGGTAGTAGGCATCGCTTGGGGATTCACTTGAGCACATTTAAAGAGACGCTTATTGAGACTGTGGTCTGGTTGAACTAGGAGGCGTACGCTTGCAATGTTTCACTCTGTAAATAAATATAATAGTATGCAAAGATTGGCTCCAGTTCTATCCTTCACCAATTTCTTCTTGTAATAGAACAAAGAAGGCTTGCTTAAAAGTAAAGGTTGGAAAACTACTGTGGGAAATGGCAGAAAGGTAGTGTAAATTGTTGGGTGATGATAACTTTCCAACATTCTCGGAGTCTGAACCATGGGATTAGTGGAAAAATGATGTGGATGTGTGTACATGGATTATGTCCCTATTAAACATGAAACAAGGCATGCCCTTGGCCTGATGTCACCTTCTACCAGAAGTAAGATCAGAAATAAAATATTTTGTGAGCTAGATTCCTATCCGTTGGATACTGATGAAGGATTAGATCTTCTATTAGAGCAGCTGGGTGAGGTTTGCAAGCAAGATGGTCTATTGAATGACTTTGATGGATTTCAAAAAGAGTTGAATTGTTCACCGAGGAATCAAGGATTGTATAAAAGACTGAACAAAATTGAATTTAGAGAGCCCTGGATCAGTCCTAGTATTTAAATTGCTGGATTATGCTAAAGTATTTCATGTGGCCAGGTTCCTGATTCGACCTGGTGTTCAGTTCTTGGACAGGCAGACACCGTTGGATCGACTGTCTGCTGCCTTGGGGGGAAAAAAGCCTGGGAAAACAGTCATTAGGGTTAGGGTTAGTGCAGCTAAGCAGACAAAATGAGGATGAAAGAACCTTTAGCGGATTCCGTTATTACAGCAGAAGACGGAATTGGAACAGTAATAACAGGATTATCCAAGGAAATGGTTAATGGGGGCTTCAGGTGCGGCTTAAATGAATCATTATGTAATGAATAGCCCAATGCGGAACAGCGGGTTCCTTGAACTGACACATGGCACAGAGATCTCTGAGGCAGAAAATGAAGGTAATAATCAATCCAAACAAATTGTACTAGCCACAGTTGAGTTTTCGTCCTGCGATGAATGTGTTAGTCACTGACTCGACATTATGTTCAGGAGTAAGGACAAAAAGGTGATTTTCACCAAAGGCATGGAGAAATGAACACAGTCACAGGCTGGGTGTCTGACTTATAATGAAGGGACATTTTGCCAATGATGAGTTCAAAGACATGTCTGAAAGCACGAACAACATGGTCATGAGTATTGCAGCTTGAAGCCCTTTCAGCAATGGACTCTGTGATAGGAATCACAGTTTGATGAGCACTGCGTGGCCATGGTAATAATGGTTTACCTTGTACTGGAGTGCGGACTCAGGATAGCATTAAAATCTCAGCTGGTCAACCAGCCTGCCAGCTGACAACTGCCATAATGTGAGTTGTTCATGCAAAGAAATCACTTCTGATGGATTAAGAGAGCGGAATTTTCCTCTTTCTTTCCAGAGTGAGGTGGGAAAAGTGATGTTCGGGCCACTAGCCCCAACAGAGACCTTCTCCGCCACATTGTTAGGAACTTAGAGAAAATAAATCCAAGGTGCGGATCCCATGATGCCACCCTGATGGGTGGGCTCCAGTTGTGCCCTTCCCGCCATCAATTTAGTTTTTCAAAGATCGGGTGGCCATTTGTAAAGGCCGTCCCGGTACACTTAAGTGAAAATAGAAGATCCCCCCCCCCCCCATCCTGTACTCCACACTCCCGCTCACCCACGCTGCGAACTGCACCCTACCACTGCTGAGTCACCCCCCCCCCCCACTGTCACTGCCCACTGGCACAACTCGGGCACAGCCAGGGGGCAGAGCCGGTGAAAGTGCCCAGGTAATGCCCAGGCACGACCGTCCCGTCCCCGAGGGAGGCAGAAGGTGCACGCTGTGGGAGACCAGTAACAATGGATGATGCAACAACGTCACTGGTCTGGAGAGAATTGCATCACACCTTTACATTGGAGTGAAACGCAATTTGGTCCTCCCACGGGATGTTCTACTCCCGTCGGCATTCACGCCCAATAAGAACGGGAGTCAGAAACCCCAGTCTCTTCACTGTCGCTAAGTCAAATCGTGGCACTCCCCCTCTAACAGCACTGTGGGTGTACCTACACCACAGGGACTGCAGCAGTTCAGAAGGCAACTCACCACTACCTTCTCAAGGGATGGACAATAAATGCTGGCAAAGCCAGAGACGCCCACATTAATTTTAAAAGATTGTTTTATGGACAAAATCCACATTTGCCTCCTGCGCTGTGTGATCGTCCACCTGTCCTTGAAGATATTACAATTAGTGCCATTTTTTCTGAACAATTAAATATTTCACATCTCGAGCACCCCTCCCCACCCTCACCCTCCTCAACACGGCCTCCGCAACAGTTTCTGAAAATCTGGATGCCCACTTTGCCTTTCCACATGTTTTACCAGGTCAGATTTACTTATAGACGGGTCCCCAACCACTGCCCCAGCTGCACTGCGATTCTCCTTTGAAAGGTGCAGGTAAGTTTTAAGTAGCGCAAGTTATTAACAACGTTAGGGTCCCTTTCGATGCATGTAGCATGGGAGTGTTGGCTGCATGCAGCAGTCATTAAAATAAGCCGGAGATTAATATGCTGCCTGCAATCCACTCGACACGTGGAATTAATCGGGCCTCCTGATTCCCACATCTCTTTTTGGGGACGAACCCAGTTACCCCAAAGAATGTACAGCAAATAATCTCACAGCTTCGGGGTATCGCAAAGCGCTCTATATTCAATGAAATCTTCCGAGGTTCAGTCGCTGATGCAGGAAACGCAGCAGGCATTTTTGCACACAGCAAGATCCCACAGACAGCAATGAAAGAAAGACACTCCGTTTTGCCGCTGTTAGTTAAGGCATAACTTACAGCCAAGAAAACAGGGAGAACTCCTCTGCTCTTCTTCAAACAGGGCCACAGGGTATTTTTTGTCTTCTGGAGAGAGCAGATCAGGCCTTGGGTTCACAGTCTCGTCTGAACTGCAGCACCATGTCAGTGCAGAGCTCCCTGGGTGATCCACTGAAGATTCAGCATCGATTTTCTGTTCAAGGTTCAACTCTTTGTTGAACTTTAATCCATGATCCACTTCCACTGAGTTGCGAGTGCTCCCAAATCAACCCCAGTTGACAACTAAGTGAAGTTACACACAATAACGTCTTCACAATAAAGCTGAAAGTTTATCCAGTTCCGTCTCATTGGTGAGTCTCCTGTAGCTTAGTCAAGTCTGATCAAAGCAAATTTCAGTCAGATTTCAGCTGTAGTTTTTCAAAGAGACATCCGGGGCTCAAATGTCTCTATCTAGTGGTAGAGGTGTGTAGCTGCAGGTGACAGAATGATGATGCACCAATAAGGAGTGAGTGTCTCAAGCAAGTCGCTGGTTGGGGCACAAACAATTGTATTGAGTATCCTTCAGTTTGTGGAGCGGCGAATGTGAGGTGCAAATGGTCCGGTTTCCCGTTTCTGCTCACTGCCCAGTGTCCTCTGCTGGAATTTATTGTTATGAATGCTGGAGGTTCTAAGATAATTATGCTTTAAAATGTCTCCTTCAACTGAAGGTGAAACATCATGGGCGGAATTCTCTGATGATGGGGCTATGTCCCGACGCCCGCAAGAAAACAGGCGCAAATTACTCTGGACTTTCGAGGAGAAAGTCCAGAATGATTCTGCATTTTGAAGGGGGATGGCAGGGCCCCGGAATAGATCTCGTAGCTCCGGCTGAAATACAGGGCCCTGCACTTCTGGCCGCGGGTCCGCACAACATGGCGGACCCACACAGCGGCTGGCCCCAACAATATAGGCCCCCCTCAGATCGCACGCGCCCCAATCGCGAGCCTGTCCGTACTGGAGGCCCCCCCCCCCCCCAGGTGACGGATTCACCCGCCCCCCCCCCACACTAGGACCGGGTCAGCAGCCGCCACTCCGCGCTCCTGCCGGGTGGAACCATGAGTGAACCATGCTGACGGGAACTTGCCCAGTTGTCTGCGGAGAATCGGCGGAGGAGGCCTCTTTCAATGGCCCCCAACCGACTCCGCATCGACCGCGCGCGTGCGACTGGGGCCGATTCTCCGGTCCGCGGAGAATAGTGGGAAGGGGTCGGACTCGATCGTGGGTCTGACGCCCGATTCTCCACCTCTGCGCCGGGCGCGATTTTGGAGCGGAGCCTCGGAGAATCCTGGCCCATGTTCTGGAAATGGAGATGATGAGGTTATATGAATGGAGACAGGCCTAGGTAATCTGATTGCCATGGGGAAAACCTAATCAGAAAACTATTGAAATTAAGTGACAGATTCCCCACATTTTACAGAAACTCACAGTAAAGGGACAACTGCATTTGTGACACAGGCAGAGAGAGACATGGCAGAGTATGACTGAGGAGAAACAACATGCTTGCTGAAAACAGACCAACAGAATCCTTGGAGATTTAAGGGATGCCAAGTGTTGCTAACTTGCTGTTGTCTCTTAATTTGGCTCTGTTTAATTACGTTTGCTCAAGAGTCGCCAGGTATCTTTTGATACCCCACAAGGTTCAAAACCCTTTTTACCCTTGCTCTACAGGGTCGTGAGGCGTATGCTACAGGGCGTAATTGGTCATGGCGTTCCTGGAGGAGCACGGCCGAAAGGGTTCAGTCAGTGCTTGCTACTTCAATAGCATATGGGGAAAGTGGATCTGGGACCTGTAAGGCTGTGCTGAGTGCTCTTTTTAAAGCATCCACGGCATCTGTATGCTGTGGAAGCCATTCCCAAGGTGCCTGCTTCTTGAGAAGTTCGGATAGGGGCGCTGCTTTAGTGGCGAAACCGTCAATATGGTTTCGGCAGTAACCAACCAGTCCTAAAAATGACCGGCGGGCTGAGACATTGTGGGGAAGGGGCAATTTGACGATTGAGTCAATTCTCTTTTGCTCGATCTCACGTTTACCTGTGTGATCACTGTTCCCAAGTAAATCACTTTCTCTTTCAAAATCTGGGCCTTCTTGGGGTTGACTTTACAACCAATATCTTTCAGGAGTCCGAGGAGTTCAGCGAGAAGCTAAATGTGCTCTCCCTTTGTGTCTGTCTGTAGTAACAAGTCATCTACGTATTGGACCAGACAATTGGTGCGGGAAAATTTTGCTAATCCATTTGCCAGCTGTCGGTGGAAAATGGAGGGGGAGTTGTGAAAGCCTTGTGGAAGGCATGTCAATGTGTACTGTTGCCCTTGGAATTTAAAGGCGAATTTGTACTGGCACGCTTTAGCCAATGGAATGGGCCAAAAGCCGTTGATAATGTCCAAAACTGAAACAAATTTTGACTGGAGTCCCTGTTTGAGCATGGCCTCGGGACTCATGGCTACGATGGGGGCTGCTGCTGGTGTTACTTTGTTCAATTCCCGGTAATCAATGGTCAGTCGCCATGATTCATCCAGTTTCCTGACGGGCCAAATTGGTGCGTTGTTTGTGGAGGTTACTGATCTGAGTACACCTTGATCCAAAAAAACTCTCTATTACTTTGGAGATTTCTCCCTCTGCTTCCTGGGGAAATCCGTACTGCTTCTGGGGTTTGGGTCAGGACCTGTAATGTTCACAAGGCCAGCCAATTTGCCAGTCGTGCTTGTGCTGTGCAAATGTCGCTTTGTGTTCCTGCAGGACTGCCCTAACCCGTTTGTCTGCACTAATGGCTCGAAAGTCGAACCAGAAGTCTCCTACTGAGCTAATCCTGTTTACATACTCTCCTACTGTGAGCGTGGCGGGGGCTCGTGCTGCCTTTGCCATTTTCCAAACACACTTGTTAACTGGGTCAAAAGAAAGGTTGTGGGAACTCATAAAATCGATCCCTAGGATATGTTCTGCTTTCTGGGGCAGATCAACCAAAGCTACAGGGTGCTTAGTTGTAATGTTACCTATTTATATTGCTACAGGGGCTGCGATGTGTCCCTGTTGTAAATGACCTGTAAAACCGCTGAGTGTGATGGTGTCTGTTATGGGCCACGTGTCTCGCTGAAACATCGTGGAGGAATTGAGTGTGGTGCGGGACCATCCTGTGTCCCAAAGAAATTCTACGGGGTGTCTCTGAACTTTGCCTGCTGCTACCAGTCTACCGGACTTGTCCCAAAGGGTGTCGCAGACCCAAGTTGGGAACCCAAACACCGTCAGTCGGTGTCGTTCATGTCTGCATTCTCTGAACGGGCGCTAACACTATGGATCGGCCTTGTCCTATTCCTGTTTAGGGTGCCTGTCTGTTGGTTTCTCTGCTGCTTTTGGGGCATGCTGCACTCTCGTGCAAAGTGTCCTAACTGTCCACAGTTGTAACATTCTTGAGCTTTGGGCTGGGGCGGGCTGTTCCTGCCCTCATTTACCCATGCGGGGTTCTGGTGCACTTTAACTGGATTCATATCTGCCTGCTCTTCATCAGGTTTTATAAATGCGGTTTTGCTTTGGACTGATTGCTCCCAAGCGTGGGACAATCTCTTCAAAACCCATTTTTCATTGTGGGCCTCGTCTGAGGGGTCATAATTTGCGCAAGCTTTCTGTCCTGCGTCTGTCGCGTGAGAGACTAGGATGCGAGTCCATTTGGCCATATTATCTGGGGACAATCCGAAAACTGCTGTGAAGTATATCCACAAATGTCCAGCAGACGCTATGGGGTGCTCTGTTTTCTTTTGCCTTCTACGGGGTCTCCTCTGTTGTAACCGATTGCATCAAAGATCGCTGTGTGCATCTCTTGGAGTGTGCCTTCTCCTACATTCTGTGGGTCGGGAAGGGCTGCCACGACTGAAGGGTCGAGGCTTAAAACTGTGAGATTCACTTGCTCCTTTTCGTCCAGGCCATACATGGTAGCCTGCTGTTTGACATTCGCGAAAAATTGGTGGGAGTCTGATGTGGGAAGGAACGGTCTACTTTTTCCACACGCATCCCGTAATTGGGTCACAGTTAACTGGTTTGAAAAAGGAAATCTGCGTCTCCTTCTGCTGCGGCCCTGCGGTGTGTGGTTACAGGGTTCATGGGGGTGTGTTCTACCTGTTCGGTTGGGGGTTGGGGCACTTTCCTTTTCTGGGGTTTTTCCTGCGTACATGTCCCATGTACGGATCTATGGGCAGTCTCATTCAATTCCTGACAATCGGGGCCGTTTTCCTGATCTAATTGGGGTCCGAATGTACTTTGAAACCCATTTTGCACAGACAGCAGAGATTGCAATTCTGCAATTTGCTCCCGGCACTTTGCGTGGTCTACTGAGCTCTGCCTTTGTTCCGTCGTGGAAGTATGGAGCGCTCGTAGGACTGCTTTCAAATTATTGCACTGTTTCTGCAATTTCTCAACTTGTTGCTCGGTCTCTTGTCTTACCAAGACCGCACGTTGCGTGTCCTGGTAGGCCTTATCATATTGCATTTGGAAACTACTTAACTGCGCGAGACAAGACTGGTGTGCCCACTTGGCATCATCCAACTGCTCTTTTAAATTTCTATTCTCCTTCTCTACTTCGCTCACGTCTACCTCACTACTTCTGTCTCTCTCCTCTATCTCTCTACGGAGCGTTCTAACGACCTCCTCTGTGACTCGCAATTATGCCAAACAGGACACGATTGCCATCGGCTTGCGAGCTTTCCCCAAGCTCTTCTTGTGTATCTCTGACAGGTTCTCCCACCATGTATGTCCTATATCCCCGGGACCTGTTTTGTCATTGGCGCAGAATTCACTCCAAAGGGGCCATCCTCTCCCTTTGAGATATTTCCTGATCTCATCTTCCCAAAAGGGACACTGTCCTACTCTACTGGTCGCTGCGACCTCGAATTCCTGGGGGTTCATAAGGCGTTCCATTGCCCTCATTGCCATTTTCTCTATCTAGGTTCTCTACTGAATTTGGAACAGGGGGTGATATAAGTGGTGATGTAAAAACGGGTACGGTTTTCACTAATTTCCGGCCTACAAAACTCCCGACAGTTTTACGCAATAAAATCTCTCAGGTTTACCTTATAGCCCTGTTAGTACGCATGCATTAACACACTTCCGAATCTCGGAGGCTTGATCAGTACTGTTCTTACGCTTGTGGCTTTTCTGTTTCCAATTGGATTCCAATTCAAATTTGGGTTCTCTCGGAGTGGTTAGACCACTCCTAAGTCGAGTCCCGTCAGATGTCGCCAGTAAATGTTGCTAACTTGCTGTTGTCTCTTAATTTGGCTCTGTTTAATTACTTTTCTCAAGAGTCGCCAGGTATCTTTCAATACCGCCACAAGGTTCAAAACCGAATACTGATCAAAGACTCGATACACCAGTTAGTAAGTTCATTTATTTACACACAGTCAAATCTACTCATACATAAAACTCTACAACCTAAACTATCACTATTTCTAAAAGCCTAGCTTCAGGTGCCCACTCCGTCAGAGGAACAATGGCCGTTGCTCGGTTCTGAGGCTGCTGGGTTGAGCTGTTTACAGGGTAGCAACTAGGAGTGTCTATCTCGTAGCGTGCGTTGACTTGGAACTTACTTGGTCTGGCGTGGCTTTGGCAGGTCTCTCCTCGCTGAGAGCCAAGGCCAAGAGAGAGATTCTCTCTTGGGGAATCCTTTTTATACCCAAAAGGGCTTTGCGCGCTTTTGGGCGGGCCTTGAACTTGGCCCCAATTAATTGGGCCGTTTCCCAATCGTTCCTATACATTTTCCTCCAATAGAGGGGTGGGTTCCCTGGTTCCTGGGTGTGTCCTAGGTGGCTGTTGGTTTGCTTTGTTTTAGTCTCCTCTGGTGCCGGGATCTCTGTCTTAGCATTGTTTACCTAAATGTTGCCTTTTGTTCCCGGGGATGGCTCATTAGTATGTAGAGGGTTCTGCAGTATCATTCTTGTCTGAGAGCTAATCAACAGACAGACCTTGCACCTGCTTGCTTTTTCGGTATTGTCCAATTTTCCCTGCATTCTTTGCAAAGTGTCCATTTTGTAATCGGGACGTGGCCATCCCAGATGGCTACACAAGGTGGGTTTTGCTGATGGAAGTTAGATCCTGAATTCCCCGGCTGACTGGAATGACTTTTGAAGTATGCTGGAAGTTAAAACCTGGCACAGCAGGAACAAGCGAACCTGCTGGAGAGCCATTTGTTCTATAAATGCTACACATCTTCCAGAAGTGCAGTTCACTGCAAAAGTGGTTGTAAGTCGTATTTCAATTGTTTTAATTTGTTAATGAGAAAGTACCTTTTCTTTAGTTCAATATATTGATTATCGGTTAAGTCACTTTTGATTTATGTTGATTTTAATTTGATTCATAGTAAAACTTTTCAATCATGAACACTTTTCAAAAAAATGTAGAGTACCCAATAATTGTTTCCAATTAAGAGGCAATTTAGCGTGGCCAATCCACCTAACCTGCACATCTTTGGGTTGTGGGGCAAAACCCACGCAGACGCGGGGAGAATGTGCAAACTCCACACAGACAGGGACTCGGGGCTAGGATTGAACCCGGGTCCTCAGCGCCGTGAGGCAGCAGCGCTAACCACTGCGCCACCGTGCTGCCCTAAAACATGAACACTTGTTCTTTGGTTATTTCTGGTGGTCATTTGGGAAATTCAGCTAATTTAAAAAGTTACTTACAGGGATCAGAACAGTATGCGCAGGTCGGCAGGATTATTCGGCTGTGATGTTTCCAGGGTCAAAGAACCTTCCAGAATACTTGGTGTTGTTAAGGACTGGGGAAAATTAAGATTAAGAAATGAAATTGGGATGAAGTAAAATAAAAAGGGAGATTGATAAATGCAGCTGTTTGAAGGGCTGTGTTGATATGTGAATTAGCATACCAGTGAGAAAAGCAAGTTGTTCCTATGTAACTACAAGTTTTTACCTATGTGACTGGGGTGTAGAAGAGGTGATTTCAAAGTGGAGGTCAGGGAATTGGCACTTACATGCTAAAAGCTGGGTCCACAGGGTGAGTAATACCAAAAGGAAAGAATGATATATATTCATAGCACAAAACTGGAGAAAGAGACGCAGTAGAAGCAGCTACCTTCATAGCCACACCGACCTGCAGGAAACAGTCTCTCCCAAAAACAAGTTATTGTTAAATGATAGCTGGTTAAAATTAAAAACTCGAACAGAGATTATACCTTCACAAAGGCAAGGGGTTGTTGACACTGACACTGCCTAACAAGTGATGTACTTCCTGGCAAACAAACCCCCAAAACCTGATCGCTGGTCTCCTCAATGTAGATTTTTGTCATCTGTATGTGATGCACGGTGTCTGTCTGTTCCCTCCTGTAGCTAGCCTGAGTCTGTTATGTGCTGTGTAGCAAAGTGAATGAAGACTGACCGTGGCTTATTGTTCAAGAAAGTTGGAGAGATTTTACCACAAAACTGACTCGGAATTTTCACTTTAGGATTGAGTACAGGAGCATTCTAAGCGACAATATCATACAACACAGGGGCGAGTGAAGTTACACTTGATGCTATATGCAAAAGGAGCCTGCCACTCATTGAGGAATTCCATTCACTTGAACCCACTCTTAATTGAAAGGGTGAAGGTAGATACTAGCACAAGGGCACTTTACCTGAATGCTCCTACCATTCGAAACAAGGTAAATGAGTTGACAGCATAAATCTTCACAAATGAGTGTGATTTAGTGGCCATTACAGAGACATGGGGCGGGATTTTTCCAATAATGGGGCTATGTCCCCACGCCAGCGTCAAAACGCGGGCGTTTCACTCTGGACTTTCCTTAAGCTCTGGCTGCAGATACGGAGCTCTGCACTTCCGGACAGGAGTCCGCGCATGCGCACGGCGGCGGCCTGTGGCGGCCGCCCCGTGCGACATGGCAGACTCAGCCCATGGAGCAGCACCAGTAATGTAGGACCCCCCCAGATTGTGCGCGCCCGCAGATCGGTGCGGCCCGATCGCGTGCATGGCCGTCTGTGAGGCCCCCCCCTGGTGAAGGATCCCCCGACCCCCCGTCAGGGCGGCCGCGGACTGAGTCCGCAGCCGCCACCTGCTGCTCCCGACAGGCAAAACATTGTTAGAACCATGCTATCGGAGACTCGGCCAGTTGTCCTTGGAGAATCGCCGCGGGGACCTCTGCCAATGGCCCCCTACCTGCGCCGCGTGCGCATGATTAACAATGATTCTACGGGGACCACCCATTCAACACCCATTCTCCGCCCTTGCGCCGATCGTGATTTCGGCGAGGAGGTTCGGAGAATCCCGCCAATGGTTGCAGGGTGGTCACGACTGGGAGTTAAATATCCAGGGGTATCAGACTATTCGGAAGGACAGACAGGAAGGTAAGGGAGGTGGTGTCGCCCTGATATTTAAGAATAACATCAGGACGGTAGTGAGAGATGATACAGGTTATATGGAGAAAAAGGTTGAATCCATTTGGGTGGAAATTAGAATTAGTAAGGAGAAAAAGTCACTGATAGGAGTAGTCTATAGGCCACCAAATAGTAACATCACGGTGGGGCAGGCAATAAACAAAGGAATAACTGATGCATGTAAAAATAGTACAGCAATTATCATGGAGGATTTTAAACTACATGTCGATTGGTCAAAACAGGTTGGTCATGGCAGCCTTGAGGAGGAGTTCATAGAATGTATCCACAATAAATCTTCACAATAGCACAATTGCTTCACAGCTCCAGGGTCCC
The DNA here is from genome assembly GCF_047496885.1 of Scyliorhinus torazame. Taxonomy (NCBI): domain Eukaryota; kingdom Metazoa; phylum Chordata; class Chondrichthyes; order Carcharhiniformes; family Scyliorhinidae; genus Scyliorhinus; species Scyliorhinus torazame. The sequence continues at coordinate 55,812,964 of NC_092725.1, forward strand.
AGGTTCGAGTCCGGCTTGGGTCACTGTCTGTGCGGAGTCTGCACATCCTCCCCATGTGTGTGTGGGTTTCCTCCGGATACTCCGGTTTCCTCCCACAGTCCAAAGATGTGCAGGTTAGGTGGATTGGCCATGCTAAATTGCCCTTAGTGTCCAAAATTGCCCTTAGTGTTGGGTGGGGTTACTGGGTTATGGGGATAGGGTGGAGGTGTGGACCTTGGGTAGGGTGCTCTTTCCAAGTGCCGGTGCAGACTCGATGGGCCGAATGGCCTCCTTCTGCACTGTAAATTCTATGATAACTATGATAACAATATATTCCTCGAACAGTTTGTAATGAAACCTACGAGGGAGCAAGCTTTCCTAGATCTAGTCCTGTGTAATGAGACAGGAATAATTAATGATCGCATAGTTAGGGATCTTCTCGGAAGGAGCGAATACAGTATGGTTGTATTTAAAATGCAGATGTAGGGTGAGAAGGTAAAATTCAATCTGTGTCTTGTTCTTAAACAAAGGAGACTACAGTGGGATGAGGGAGAAGTTGGCTAAGGTAGATTGTGAGCAAAGACTTTATGGTGGGACAATTGAGGAAGTGTGGAGGACTTTCAAACTGATTTCTCACAGTGCTCAATAAAAGTATTTACCAGTGAAAAGGAAGGACTGTAGGAAAAGGAATAATCAGCCATGGACATCTAAAGAAATAAAGGAGGGTATCAAATTGAAAGAAAATGCATATAAAGTGGCAAGGATTAGTGGAAAACTAGAGGATGGGGAAATCTTTAAAGGTTAACAAAAAGCCACGAAAAAAGCTATAAAGAAAAGTAAGATAGATTAGGAGAGTAAACTAGCTCAGACTATTAAACCAGATAGCAAAAGTTTCTACAAATACATAAAATGAAAAAGCGTGGCTCAGGTAAACATTGGTCCTTAGAGGATGAGAAGTAACATTTAATAATGGAAATGAGGAAATCGCCGAGGCATTGAACAGATATTTTGTGTCAGTCTTCACAGTGTAAGACACAAATAACATGCCAATAATTAATGGCAAGGAGGATATGGCAGGTGAGGACTAGAAACAATCATTATCATTAAGGAGGTAGTGTTGGGCAAGCTAATGGAGCTAAAGGTAGACAGGTCTCCTGGCCCTGATGGAATGCATCCCAGGGTTCTAAAAGAGATGGCAAGGGAAATAGAAAAGGCGCTTGTGGTAATTTACCAAAATTCGCTGGACTCTGGGATGGTTCCGGCAGATTGGAAAATAGCAAATGTGACGCCACTGTTTAAAAAAGGAGGTAGACAAAAGGCAGGAAACTATAGGCCGGTTACCTTAACTTCTGTCGTGTGGAAATTGCTTGAATCTATCATCAAGGAAGAAATAGCGAGACATCTGGATAGAAATTGTCCCATTGGGCAGACACAATATGGGTTCATGAAATGCAAGTCATGTTTAATGGAATTGATTGAGGACATTATGAGCATGGTGGGCAGTCAGGAACTGGTGGATGTGGTGCATCTAGATTTCCAGAAGGCATTCGATAAGGTGCCGCACAAAAGGCTGCTGCTTAAGATAAAGGTACACGACGTTACGGGTAATGTGTTAGCACGGATAGAGGATTGGTTAACCAACAGAAAGCAAAGAGTGGGGATAAATGGGTGTTTTTCTGGTTGGCGATCAGTGGCTAGTGGTGTGCCTCAGGGATCAGTGTTGGGACCGCAATTGTTTACAATTTACTTCGCTGATTTGGAAATGGGGACCGATTGTAATGACTCGAAGTTCGCAGATGACACTAAGATGAGTGGTATGGCAAAGTGTACAGAGGACACTGAAAGTCTGCAGAGGGATATAGATAGTTTAAGTCAGTGGGCAAGGGTCTGGTAGATGGAGTACAATGTTGATAAATGTGAGGTCATCCATTTTGGTAGGAATAACAGCAAAATGGACTATTATTTAAATGGTAAAAAATTGCAGCACATTGCTGTGCAGAGGGACCTGGGTGTCCTTGTGCATGAATCTCAAAAAGTTGGTTTGTAGGTGCAGCAGGTAATTAAGAAGTCAAATGAAATGTTGGTCTTTATTGCTAGGGGAATGGAGTTGAAAAACTGGGAGGTTATGTTGCAGTTGTATAGGGTGCTGGTGAGACCACACCTGGAGTATTGTGTGCAGTTTTAGTCTCCTTACTTGAGAAAGGATGTACTGGCACTGGAGGGGGTACAGAGGAGATTTACTAAGTTGATTCCGGAGTTGAGAGGATTGGCTTATGAGGAGATACTAGTCGACTGGGACTATACTCATGGGAATTTAGAAGAATGAGGGGGGTATCTTATAAAAACCTATAAAATTATGAAGGGAATAGACAAGATAGAAGCAGGGAGGTTGTTTACACTGGCGGGTGAAACTAGAACTAGGGGCCATAGCCTCACAATAAGGGGGAGCAGATTTAGAACTGAGTTGAGGAGGAACCCCTGCGCCCAAGAGTTGTGAATCTGTGGAATTCCCTGCCCAGTGAAGCAGTTGAGGCTACCTCATTGAATGTTTTTAAGGGAAAGATAGATAGATTTTTGAACAGTAAAGAAATTAAGGGTTGTGGTGAAAAGGCGGGTAAGTGGAGCTGAGTCCCCAAAAAGATCAGCCAAGGTCTTATTGAATGGCGGAGCAGTCTCGAGGGGTCAGATGGCCCACTCCTGCTCCTAGTTCTTATGTTCTGTTGAGCCATTTAGCAAATTATGCCTGTGGGTCTCAGCACAAAGAGAACCTATTGATCCCACAATGTGAAAAAGCACTTTGCAGTTTACTCCTGTTGAACACACCTTTTCATTTACAGTTATCAGGGGCGTCATTCTCCGACCCCCCGCCGGGTCGGAGAATGGCCGTTGGCCGCCGTGAATCCCGCCCCCGCCCCCGCCGAAGTCTCCGCTCCCGGAGATTGGGCGGGGGCGGGAATCCAGCCGCGCCGGTTGGCGGGACCCCCCGCTGGATTCTCCGGCCCGGATGGGCCGAAGTCCCGCCCAGGAATTGCCTGTCCCGCCGACGTAAATCAAAGCTGGTATTTACCGGCGGGACCAGGCAGCGTGGGCGGGCTCCGGGGTCCTGGGGGGGGGCGCGGGGCGATCTGACCCCGGGGGGTGCCCCCACGGTGGCCTGGCCCGCGATCGGGGCCCACCGATCCGCGGGCGGGCCTGTGCCGTGGGGGCACTCTTTCCCTTCCGCCTCCGCTACGGCCTCCACCATGGCGGAGGCGGAAGAGACTCTCCCCACTGCGCATGCGCGGGAAACTTTCAGCGGCCGCTGACGCTCCCGCGCATGCGCGGGGAAACTGACAGCGGCCGCTGACGCTCCCGCGCATGCGCCGCATTTCCGCGCCAGCTGGCGGGGCAACAAACGCCATTTCCGCCAGCTGGCGGGGCGGAAATCCCTCCGGCGTCGGCCTAGCCCCTCAATGTTGGGGCTAGGCCGCCAAAGATGCGGAGACTTCCGCACCTTTTTGCCGGCGCGATGCCCGTCTGATTTGCGCCAGCTTTGGCGCCAGTCGGCGGGCATCCCGCCGTTGGGGGAGAATTTCGCCCCAGCTGTTTGCAAACTGGCCTTTGATAAACCTACAGGAAGATGCACAACTTTGGTTATCTTCTGTCTATGGAAACCACTGGTTGACTGTTCTCACTGGAGACGGGGGTGGGGTGATGGTTGGCTTATTGCCTGGGGGAACATTTAAATTGATCAGCAGGCGGGCATAAAAGCCGACCCACAATCCAACAAATAATTACCATGTAAAAGAAGATCTTGGAATATAGAATGTTCGGACATCACAGAAGAGGAACTGTGATTTGGCCAAATAGGGTTTGACAAGTGTAAGTAACAAGTGTTTTTCTTTCATTTTAACTTGCTCATCAATTTAGTGGGTCTTGTGATACGTATGTGAACAGAAGTGAGGGCTTGTGGGAGGAAACCAGAGCGCCCGGAGGAAGCCACGCAGACACGGGGAGAACGTGCAGACCACACAGACAGTGACCCAAGCTGAGAATGGAACCTGGGACCCTGGCTACCGTACCGCCCACAAAGCTGTTTTCGAACTGACTTTTCCCGTAGATTCTCTTTTGTTACGACCACAGGGGTTAATAACTTCAGAATTCACTCTGTCTTTTCATAACTTTTAGGTCGTAACATCAGTGAGGGAGCAGGTTGTGTCTTGTCTCAAATATTTTAAGTGTGGTTGCTTTATTTTACATCCTTATTCCGCGTGTTCAACTTCTTTCATAACAGTAATAATAATAATCACTTATTGTCACAAGTAGGCTTCAATGAAGTTACTGTGAAAAGTCCCTAGTCGCCATATTCCGGCGCCTGTTCGGGGAGAACGGTACGGGAATTGAAACCGCGCTGCTGGCATTGTTCTGCATTACAAGCCACAAGCCAGCTGTTTAGCCCACTGTGCTAAACCAGCCCCATAATATACTTTGGAACAAAGTTCCTTCTAATCCCTTGTTATCGAAAGCTGAATCTGATCTGGATCACTCAACACTTTTTTCTCTTTCAGAAAAGGTTGCCTTTTACTGCACAAGTATGTACAGGCAGGGTGGCACAGCGGTTAGCACTGCTGCCTCACAGTGCCAGGGACATGGGTTCAATTCCGGCCTTTGGTGACTGTCTGTGTGGAGTCTGCACATTCTCCCTGTGCCTGCGTGGGATTCCCCCGGGTGCTCCGGTTTCCTCCCACAGTCCAAAGATGTGCGGGTTAGGTGGATTGGCCATGATAAATTGCCCCTTAATGTCCAAAGATGTGCAGGTTAGGTTAAGGGGTTATTAGGATGTGGTGGGGGAGTGGGCTTGGGTGAGTGCTCTCTCGGAGGGTTGGTGCAGACTTAATGGGCCAAATGGCCTCCTTCTGCACTGTAGGTATTCTGTGATCTACCGGTCACGCTGCGCACGAAAGAGCAACCTTTTCTGAAAGAGAAAAAAGTGTTGAGTGATCCAGATCAGATTCAGCTTTCAAAGAACAAAGAAATGTACAGCACAGGAACAGGCCCTTCGGCCCTCCAAGCCGTGCCGACCATGCTGCCCGACTAAACTACAATCTTCTACACTTCCTGGGTCCGTATCCCTCTATTCCCATCCTATTCATGTATTTGTCAAGATGCCCCTTAAACGTCACTATCGTCCCTGCTTCCACCACCTCCTCCGGTAGCGAGTTGCAGGCGCCCACTACCCTCTGTGTAAAAAAAACTTGCCTCGTACATCTACTCTAAACCTTGCCCCTCTCGCCTTAAACCTATGCCCCCTCTACCCTGGGGAAAAGCCTCTGACTCTCCACTCTGTCTATGCCCCTCATAATTTTGTAGGCCTCTATCAGGTTGCCCCTTCGATAACAAAGGATTAGAAGGTACTTTGTTCCAAAGTATATTATGGGGCTGGTTTAGTACAGTGGGCTAAACAGCTGGCTTGTGGCATGAAATGCAGAACAATGTCAGCAGTACCGGCCTACCCGAACAGGCGCCGGTAAGTGGAGGGCCAAGCCCACTCCCGGGATCGACCTGGCTCGCCATGTCTCGCGTGATCGCGTTGGATGTTGTGATGAAAAGCCCGCTCATTGTGGGCGTACCCACTTTTTGGCAAATCTGCACATTAGAGAGAAACAGCTAGCCTCACTTTAATATGCGGTTCCGGAGGTAACCAAAGCATTGGGACGTATTCCCTTTGCCTTGGAGACCTTGGCCTCATGCCGTTCAATACTGGTATCCACAAACAGGAATCGGATGGAACGGCACTCGTGGGCGTTTCCCATGGGATTGGAGGCCGCCAGGTGCATGCATCTCTGGGCAGAGTGGCACCCTGGCAGTGCCACATGGGTGCCAGCCTGGCACTGCCAGCTGGCAGGGCACTGCCAGGCTGGCACTGCCAAGGTAGCATTTTCTTCACGGCGGTGATCAAGCTGTGGGTACCCGGACAGTGAGTTGGGGCTTCGAGGGGTGTTCAGGAGTCAGATCGTGGGCTCGAGAGATTGGGGATGCTATTTAAAAATGGCATCCCGATTTCTCCCTGCACGAAGGAGTTCCAGCAAGCAGGGAATGGGACTAAGTGCAGCTTCGGCCACGCAATTCCCCACTGAGGCCCTGTATCTAGCCGGAGTTGCGTTAGATAGCATTGTGTTTCTCGGCGCTGCGAGCCCATTGGGCCCCATTTGGTTGATAGCACCCAGTGTCTACGTCTGTAACCAATTTCCTTTTTGAAAGTTCCTATTGAATCTGCATTCACCATCCTTCAAGTAACACCTCCCAGATCATCATTATTCCCCCCATGTTAAAAAAAAATCATTCTCTTGTCTGTACCCTGGTTTTCTTTTGTGGGTTATTTTAAATCTGTGTCCTTCAGTTACTGACTCAATCATTGTATGTTTTCCTTGTTTAGTCTATCAAAGCCTTCCAGAATTTTGAGCACTTCTATTCAATCCTCCTTATCCTTTCCCCTGAGGAGAATAATCAGTGTCTCTAGTCCTTAAATATAATCAAAGTCTTTCATTCTTTTTTAAAAAATCGAAATCTTTCATTCTCAGAAACATTGGTTAGTACTTCTGACATGTTTCAAATCTAACAGCTGTGTTTCGGGCTCGAGGAAATATTAAGACACTAGACCATCGATGAAAAGCCAGGAGTACGGGTTAACGGTGCCAGGAATAAATGAGAAATTTGATCCGTGTAGTACTTCTGTAGTTTTTGAACTTGTGGCAGGAGATAAGATCAGTGCTCCAAAAGCCATTGAAGTATCACTTTGCAAATCTGTGATGAGTTGAATAACACTTGATGAACACTAGAGAAAGAGAGCTGTTTATATTATAGAGCACCTTTCACAGCCTCCAGCTTTACAGGCAGTCAAGTACTTTTTTAAAAAGTTAGTCACTGTTGTAATGCAGGCACATTGACAGCTAACGTAAAGTGCACCATTTTAAAACTAACCACAAACCTGAATTTACTGGACAAGGAAGTTGAAGGAAAGTCAAACCTCGCAAATCTCAATGGTGTCAATGAAGCTAAGTGGGGAAGAAATAATGAGGCCAAATAGCTGAGCCATTCCCTCCCACCACTTTAACTCCTTATTCCCAAGTTCGCACATGCCCACCACGGTTCGCGCGAGTTCGCACATGCCCACCACGGTTCTCGCGAGTTTGCACATGCGCGCCACGGCCGGCACGCGTTTGCACATGCGCGTGGGTTGCCTTCTCCGCCCCGGCCCCGACGCAACATGGCGGAGACTTACAGGGGCCCGGCGAGGAGGAACATAGGCCCCCAGCGGGATAAGCCCGCCTGCCGATAGGTAGGCCCGATCACGGGTCAGGCCACCGTGGAGACCCCCCCACCCCCCTCCTCTGCACCAGGTCGTTCCCCCGCATCCAGAACGCTGAGGTCCTGCCAGGTAGGGCCACACGAGAATGACGGCAGCGATACTCGCCAAACTCGTCGGGCACTCGGCCCATCACGTGGGGAGAATCACCGGGGTGGGGGGGGCCGCATTGAGCGGAGCCCAACCAGCGGCTCGCCGACTGCGCTGGCGTCATTGCCGCCGATTTTCCGGTCACCGAGAATCGGCGGACTGGCGTCAGAGCGCCCCCCCCCCCCCCGGACCTGGGGCGTCATTCTCCGACCCCCCCCCCCCGCCGGGTCGGAGAATGGCCGTTGGCCGCCGTGAATCCTGCCCCCGCCCCCGCCGAAGTCTCCGGTACCGGAGATTGGGCGGGGGCGGGAATCGGGCCGCGCCGGTCGGTGGGACCCCCCGTTCAATTCTCCAGCCGGATGGGCCGAAGTCCCGCCCAGAAATTGCCTGTCCCGCCGGTGTAAATCAAACCTGGTATTTACCGGCGGGACCAGGCGGCGTGGGCGGGCTCCGGGGTCCTGGGGGGGGGGGGGGCGATCTGACCCCGGGGGGTGCCCCCACGGTGGCCTGGCCCGCGATCGGGGCCCACCGATCCGCGGGCGGGCCTGTGCCGTGGGGGCACTCTTTCCCTTCCGCCTCCGCCACGGCCTCCACCATGGCGGAGGCGGAAGAGACTCTACCCACTGCGCATGCGCGGGAAACTGACAGCGGCCGCTGATGCTCCCGCGCATGCGCCGCATTTCCGCGCCAGCTGGCGGGGCAACAAACGCCATTTCCGCCAGCTGGCGGGGCGGAAATCCCTCCGGCGTCGGCCTAGCTCCTCAATGTTGGGGCTAGGCCGCCAAAGATGCGGAGCATTCCGCACCTTTGGGCCGGCGCGATGCCCGTCTGATTGGCGCCGTCTTTGGCGCCAGTCGGTGGACATCCCGCCGTTGGGGGAGAATTTTGCCCCTGGTGCGGGGTCGGAGAATCCCGCCCCCTATTTCCGGGTCTGGATTCTCCAAAAATGGGGCGAGGTCCCACGCCAGTTTCCTGCAAAAAATAAAGAGCTATTCACTTGCCTGCAGGGGGCTTGGAGGGATCCGGGGAGCTTTTCGCAGCTTTAGCTGTGGATACGGGCCCCTGCACTTCCGGTTCCGAAACCGCGCATACGCACGATGGCGGCTTCCAGCGGCCGCGCTGAGCGCCATGGCATACTCGGACCGTGGATCATCACCAAGAAACAAGGTCCTCCCCGATCGGCCTCGTGCCCTGCATCGGACCTGCCCGGCCCTTAATAAGGCCCCCCCTGGTGTTGGATCTCCCCGCCTCCACCAGGGCGGCCACCTGAGTCCCAAACGGCCCTACGTGGTTAGAGCCACACCGTTGAGAAATCGACCTGCTGGGAGAGGAGTATCGCTGGGAGGCCTCTGGAAATGGCCCCCTCAGCCCCGTGGTGTGATTGGCGGACGGGGAGAATCGCCAGAGCGGTGCTGGTCACAATCAAGTCGGGAACGTCGATTCTCCGTCCCCATGCCAAACAGGATTTCAGCTCGGGGCTGCGGGAGAATCCAGCCCCTGGTTTTGGGCGTGTTTAGCGACAGCGTTCAGGGCTGTCACTATTCAACGGCACAGTGCCATTTCTTTCGGCCTCGGGGAGCTTCTCCCTGCTGAGGCTGCACTCGAGTCATTTCCTGCTGGCAAGCTCAGCAGGAAAGGCCCTTTGCAGATCAGGGCACCATTTTGTCTTGTTTACCCTGATCTTTCCTCCCCCCTTTCAGCAACACCCCCCCCACCCCCACCCCCCCCCCCCCCCCCCAACTGTTTTCGACCTCCACCCCCATCCCCAACCTCGGGAAGGTCCCGGGAGGCCCCCACCGCCTGGTAAAGCTCCCTCCCCTCCCCCCTTGCTGGTAACCCAAGCAAGTGCCAGGTTGATGGGGTGGCACTGCCGATGTGCAAGGCAGTGTCAAGGTGCCCAGATGCTAGAGGGAATGCCAGGGTGCCACCCTGTCCTGTCCCTGACCACGTGGCGGTCTCTAATGGCCTAGGAGACTCCCCACCCCCACCCCCCCCACACACACACGTTTGTGGAAACCAACACTAAACGCCACCCTGGCGAAGTCTCCCACGTGTGCACCAGGAGAATTTCACGAACGCATATTTAAATGAGCTGTAAATATGCAGCTTTGGATCATGCCCAGTGAGGGCGAGGTACAGATCGCAACGTCACAGGAGAATTCCTTAAATCTCCCAAGTCATTACGAGCACTGCAAATCTTGCAAAAGGCCTCTCGCGAGATTCAGTGACATGACGAGGCCGCTGAATCGCGCCCTATACCTTCATGGTGCATAGCTCATGACTCTTGATCACACTGAGCAATTGTCCAGTGTTGCAGGTCCTGATCTGCAACTTCAACGAACGCCAATTATCATCAGAATATTAAATACCGAGCTGGGGCAGTTGTGTCAAATGTGCGGGGGCATCACGGTGGCGCAGTGGTTAGCACTGCTGCCTCACGTCACTGAGGTCCCAGGTTCGATCCCAGCTCTGGGTCACTGTCCGTGTGAAGATTGCACATTCTCCCCGTGTTTGCGTGGGTCTCACACCCCACAACCCAAAAGATGTGCAGGCTAAGTGGATTGGCCACACGTAATTGCGCCTTAATTGGAAAAAATGAATTGGGAACTCTAAATTTATAGGAAAAAAAAGTGCAGAGTGACAATCAGACCTGGGTCCTGTAATACCTGTAGACACACACGTGCCAGCCAGCCTGATAAAGCAGTTCTGCCCTGATGCCAGTCTTGGCATTCACTGAAGGCTTTAACCCGAGACACAACTAGATCAGACCAGCTTGTATTTGAGAAGGAAAGGATGGTTGTATCTTGACAGTTGGATTACTTTGATCAGTCTCTGAGACATCAACAAAAAGTTGTCGCCATTGTAAATGACAAATTAAATCATCTTGTTTCCTGCGGCATTGTGAAGCTTTGGAATTGAGCTCCTCAGGTCAGGCGCTTTCATGAGAATGTCAAGCTTCCCCTGAGAAATTTCTTGGCTTGCTGTTCATTTAGTCAGGCTGTAGCACAATCTATCCTCTTGCATTTGCATAACGTAATTGCTTCAGGTGAAAGATATTATAGGGCTCTTTTTATTCTTTCATGTGCATCACTGATTGGGCCAACATTTTGTTGCTCATAGAATTATAGAATCCCTACAGTGCAGAAAGAGGCCATTCGGCCCATTGGGTCTGCACCGACCCTCTGACAGACTACTTCACCCAAGCTCACTCCCCCGCCCTATCACATTAACTAACCCCTTAATTTAACCTACACATTATTTTGGACACTAAGGAGTAATTTATCATGGCCAATCCACCTAACTTGCATATCTTTGGTCTATGGGAGGAAACCGGAGCACCCGGAGAAAACCAATGCAGACGGGGGGAGAATGTGCAAACTCCACACATTCTGCAAAATGAGTGATGATAGCTACTAGAGCCCCCTCGGGCTTGTGAGGCCCCCTTGAATGGGCAGCAAAGACATTTCATTTATTTTGCAGTGTTATTGACCATGAAATTGGGTTGCACTGAATATTGGTGCTGCAAAGGAAGTGCGCCATTAGCCATGCTGCTTGTAAATTTAGTTTTCAGGGACGGTTTGGCTAGAATCAGTATTGACTTGGAAAAGTGACCACACATGCAACTATATTAAGCTAGCAGCTCTTAGCTACCTGTCCCGAGAGCGTTTAATGATAAATTCTCCAATGTAATAATTTGTGCCGTTTAATGGAAAAGGTTGCAAGGGCTAGAATACAGACATTTGTAAAAGTGTATGTAGCTGAAACCAGTTGACCCACCTCCAATTTCACAGCTATTAATGACTCAACTTTCATTTTGGAACTGGGCACAATCACTATTCAGATGACTAATTATTTATGCAGTGTGTATGATGTGCCAAAGCTAAAAGATGGTTCAATCTTGAGTTTCAGTTCTTGATGGGGTTTCATCATAAAATTTACAGTGCAGAAGGAGGCCATTCGGCCCATCGGGTCTGCACCTGCTCTTGGAAAGAGCACCTACCCAAGGTCAACACCTCCACCCTATCCCCATAACCCAGTAACCCCACCCAACACTAAGGACAATTTGTCATGACCAATCCACCTAACCTGCACATCTTTGGACTGTGGGAGGAAACCGGAGCACCCGGAGGAAACCCACGCACACACGGGGAGGATGCGCAGACTCCGCACAGACAGTGACCCAAGCCGGAATCGAACCTGGGACCCTGGAGCTGTGAAGCAATTGTGCTATCCACAATGCTACCGTGCTGCCCACGGTGTTATCAGTTGAGGAATTTCTTTGAATTGCTCCTGCTCAGTGTAAGCTGGCTAGGAGTGGAGTGTAAACTTCATTTAAGCTTGCAAATAGGAAGGAGGATTTCTTTTTCAAAATACTCAGCAGGTCAGGAAAGCAACGGTGAAGCGATTTTAAAAACAAGAGTGAACATTTCGGATCTGTGACTTTTCTCACGGCTGGGAAATATTAGAAGTGTGAAATGCAAATAATAATAATAATCCTTATTGTCACAAGTAGGCTTACATTAACATTGCAATGAAGTTACTGTGAAAAGCCACTAGTCGCCACATTGGGGCACCTGTTCGGGTACACAGAGGGGGAATTCAGAATGTCCAATTCACCTAACAGCACAGCTTTCGGGACTTGGGGGAGAAAACCGGAGCACCCGGAGGAAACCCACGCAGACACGGGGGGAACGTGTGTGCTCCACACAGACAGTGACCCAAGTGGGAATCGAACCTGGGACCTGGAGCTGTGAAGCAACAGTGCTACCCATTGTACTACCGTGCCACCCATGAAAGGGGTGGGGGTGGAAGTGGAAAGGTTGGAGAAGAATAAAATGGAACATCTGTTCCAAAGATGCTATCTTCCAAAACTGTAATTTTGACGTGTCCTCCTTTTTAACTGAGCAATGGTTTCACCCCCACTGTGGTTGACTGGGCCCACAACTGCGCCTGAACTATCTCCCGCACTTCCGCCCTCAACTCTTCCCCTCCCTCCCAGAACCACAATAGGGTCCTCACTTTTCACCCCACCAGCCTCCGCATTCAACAGATCATCCTCCGGCCGTTTGCCAATTCCAGCCACCACAAAACACATCCTCCCCTCACCCCATCCCTGTCAGCATTCCGCAGGGACCATTCCCTATGTGCTTTCCCTGGTCCACTCCTCCATCCCCTTCCCATACAATTACAGGAGGTTTAAGACCTGCCCCATTACCTTCTTCCTCATAGAATCATAGAATCGTAGAATTTACAATGCAGAAGGAGGCCGTTTGGCCCACCGAGTCTGCACTGGCCCCGGAAAGAGCACCCCACCTAAGCCCACACCTCCCCCTATCGCCATTATCCAGTAACCCCACCCAACCTTTTTTATTTTTGGACACTAAAGGCAATTTATCATGGCCAATCCACCTAACCTGTACATCTTTGTACTGTGGGAGGAAACTGGAGCACCCGGAGGAAACCCACGCATATACAGGGAACACCCGGAGGAAACCCACGCACACACGGGGAGGATGTGTGGACTCCGCACAGACAGTGACCCAAGCCGGGAATCGAACCAAGGACCCTGGGGCTGTGAAGCAACTGTGCTAATCATTGTGCTACCGTGCTACCCACTCTGCTACTGTTCCTCCTCACTGTCAAAGACCCCAAAATACTCCTTTCAGGTGAAGCAGCGTTTCACTTGCACTGCTTTCAATTAGGTTTACTGTATTTGCTGATCACAATGCGCCCTCCTCTACAGTGGGAAGATTAACCACAGAATGGTTGACTGCTTTGCGGAACAGCTTGGCGCCACCACAAAATCAGTTGGCTCTGTTTGCAAGCAAGCCCCTGACCTTCCTGCCGCTTGCCATTTCAATTCACCATCTTGTTCTGCCCACATTTCCATCCTTGGGCTGTTGCAATGTTCCAGTGAAGGCCAACGTAAACTGGCGGAACATCACCTCATCATCCAATTAGGCAACTTATAGCCTTCTGGACTCAACATTGAGTTCAATAACTGCGACCATAAACTTTCTCCTGCATTTTGATTAGTTTTAAAGAACATCTTCCTGACTCCAACTTGTTCTTATATTTTGCTATTAACACATTGTGTTATCTGACATTTGACCAACTATTAGTGCCTTTCTTAGTCTTTAGCACTATCAATAACACGAGTTTTGTCTTGTATCCATGACATCTTTGTCAAATCTCTCCTGAACACCCACCCATCCCTGATCGTCTATTTTGCTCCACCTCCTCTCTCTTTAACAGCATAAAACTCATCACATTTCCAGTTCTCTTCAACCCTGAAGATGGGTCATATGGACTCCTTTAAGGGCAACACAGCAGAGTAAGGGTCACATGGCCTGATTGACAAATCGGTACTCAATGTGGAATCACTCCATGGTGAGACGGGCTCCTAGGCAGAGACATTTTGGGAGCTCGCTACAGCCATGCAACTTTGTTACAATTTGTATTAATAAATACATTTTGACTTCGCTAATAAAGTCATGAAAGTGCACTTTCACAGACTTATAGAATCATAGAATTTACAGTGCAGAAGGAGGCCATTCGGCCCATCACGTTTGTACCGGCCCTTGGAAAGAGCAGCCAACTCAAGCCCACGCCTCCATCCTATCCCTGTAACCCAGTAGCCCCACCCAACGTTTTTGGACACTAAAGGCAATTTAGCGTGGCCAATTCCACCTAATCCACACATATTTGGACTGTGGGAGGAAACCGGAGCACCGGGAGGAAACTCACGCAGACACGGGCAGAACGTGCAGATTTCGTACAGTGACCCAAGCCGGGAAACGAACCCGGGACCCTGGAGCTGTGAAGCAACAGTGCTAACCACTGTTCTACCGTGCCGCCCGTAATTCAAAATTCTATTTCTCTCCAGATCCACTGAGTTTTTCCAACATTTTTTGTTTTTGTATAAAAGGAAAGGTCTGATTGGATGAAAGACGGCGAGATTAAACGTCAACTGAGATCTGCTAACTTTGCACAGACTGAGCCATGAACCCTGGAGCTGTTGAAGGCAGCCGATTCGAGTAATCCAATGCTTTTAGCATTGGAGTCAATGGTTTAAAACCAAGAAAGCAAGACTTTAATTCCTCCTCCTGCTGTGTTTTAAATCTCCTTTGTATGGCTGTAATGGCCTTTAACTATCTGGCTCATTGGAGTTCAAGTTCGTGAGCAGGTCAATGCTTGTTGGAAGTCGCAGTGGTTTTAGAACAAACAAAATGGATTAAGTACCTAAACACTTGATGGAAGAAGGATGAAATCAGTCTGCTTGCACAATAGGCCTTGAAAGGAAAGGACTAATCGACCAAAAGTGTGTGAGGAACCATAAAGGACTATACTTCAATCTCACACCCTCAATTAGCTCAGTAATCCATTGTGGTTCTCCACATGAAATGAAATGAAAATTGCCAAGTCACAGAGACTGCGCTCCCTTTTTTGAGAGAGAGCTGACCGGTGGTGATTTAACCTGAGGGTCACCACACCTCAGACGAGGGGCCATGTTGAGATGGTGGGGCCTTGATGAATAACACTCAGCCAGTAAGGGAAGGCCTTTTAAAAAAAAAAAAAAAAAAATTTAGAGTACCCAATTCTTTTTTTCTAATGAAGGGGCAATTTAGCGTGGCCAATCCACCTACCCTGCACATTTTTTTGGGTTGTCGGGCTGAGACCCATGCAGACACAGGAGAAGATGCAAACTCCACACGGATAGTGACCCAGGGTCGGGATTGAGGGGAAGGTCTTTCTGCTGCGGTCCTTTGTCTGACAGGACAGTTATTTATTTATTTATTTTTAAAAAACCAAAAAATTTAGAGTACCCAATTCATTTTTCCAAATTAAGGAGCAATTTAGTGTGGCCAATCCACCTACTCTGTACATCTTTGGGTTGTGGGGGCAACACGTGGAGAATGTGCAAACTCCACACTGACAGTGACCCAGAGCCGGGATCGAACCTGGGACCTCGGCGCCGTGAGGCAGCTGTGCTACCCACTGCGCCACCATGCTGCCCTCCTGACAGGACAGTTATGCTCGCAGCCAAATCTACTTTAAAATTTGTTAGATGACTTTTTAACCAGGGTATCCGCATTCCAAAATGAAGAACCACATTCTCTGATATTCCCCCAAGAGGAATGACAGCGGGTCCCCAGTCCCGACCTTGTGGATTATCTGTGTGGTGCTGGGGCTTTGACTTGCACAGTTTATTGGAGTGTTCCTGTCTGTCGCGGTAGGTGGCAATGAGCGGTGCTCTTCTGTGAAGGTACTTCTCACCGGAGAGCTGTTATGGGAGGTTCAGGTGTTGCTTTCTCTGACTTGGGTGATCCCTGCCTTTTTGACCTCCTGATATAGTGGACTGAGGGTTGGTTTCTGCCCTATGAAGAGTTCTCTCCCCTTAGGTTGTTCCTGTGTTGTTAACGTAGCTCAGGCGGTCTAACTAGCTGGATTGCCTTGTCGAGAGTAAGATCGTTGTTAGCTTGTGGGACGTCAGAGAATTAATCGTCTGCAAACCCACCACCATTCTGTCTTGGATGAACTCAGACTTTGACTATCCGCCACCCTATAAGCATCATTAATGAAGGAATTAACAGGATCCCCAGGGAGCGGGGATATGAGGAGCAGAATAGAGACTGGGAGGCACTGTATGGATTGGAGGGGCGAGGGGGAATGGTGGGGAAGATGGACTTGCAACAGGTGGGCAACCCATAAGGTGGCTGGGTGAGAGATTACCTTGGTGGTGCGAGGGGTGGGTGAGGGGGTGCAGCAAGAGACTGGAGGTGGCACTTGCCCTGGTCGGGCAGAGCAGGTCATTAATTTTTCAATTTGGCACTGCTGCCCCATCCTCTTCTGGAGGAAGCTGGCACTTACTAAAGCAGCCACAACCTGCCAGGCCCCCCCGGGGTGGGGGGTGGGGGGGGTGGGGCTGCTGTTTGTCACCTTCCTGGAGGGTCGACTTCTGGAATGCGGGTACAGGCAGTCCCGCCACTACCGGACTCCATCCAGGAGTTTGGTGAAGGTCCCTCCGAGAATCTTGGAGCTGACTTGCTGGCTGGCATTCCCTCTAATTGGTCTGGAACAAGAACTAGGGAGCTGTTTATATGGAGCTCCCCATTGGTTGCAGTGATTAAATTTACCCGGGGCGAGCGCATCAGCGGGAGGTCGTCAAGAGCATGATTCACGTGAAGAAAAAACTTTTGTGTGAGAGGGTTGAAATTCTGTGAGATGTCCCCCTGCCGGTGGGTTTTGACCCGTTGTTCTCTCCTACATTAGACTCCTATTTATTGACTACAGCTCCATCTTCAACACCATAATCCCAGCCAAGCTCATATCAAAGCTTCAAAACCTAGGACTTGGCTCCCCACTCTGCAACTGGATCCTCGATTTTCTGACCAACAGACCACAATCAGTAAGAATGAACAACAACACCTCCTCCACAATAGTCCTCAACACCGGCGCCCCGCAAGGCTGCGTACTTAGCCCCCTACTCTACTCCCTGTACACACACGACTGCGTGGCAAAACTTGGTTCCAACTCCATCTACAAGTTTGCTGACGATACGACCATAGTGGGCCGGATCTCGAATAACGATGAGTCCGAATACAGGAGGGAGATAGAGAACCTAGTGGAGTGGTGTAGCGACAACAATCTCTCCCTCAATGCCAGCAAAACTAAAGAGCTGGTAATTGACTTCAGGAAGCAAAGTTACTGTACACACCCCTGTCAACATCAACGGGGCCGAGGTGGAGATGGTTAGCAGTTTCAAATTCCTCGGGGTGCACATCTCCAAAAATCTGTCCTGGTCCACCCACGTCGATGGTACCACCAAGAAAGCACAACGGCGCCTATACTTCCTCAGGAAACTAAGGAAATTCGGCATGTCCACGTTGACTCTTACCAACTTTTACAGATGCACCATAGAAAGCATCCTATCAGACTGCATCACAGCCTGGTATGGCAACTGCTCGGCCCAGGACCACAAGAAACTTCAGAGAGTCGTGAACACCGCCCAGTCCATCACACGAACCTGCCTCCCATCCATTGACTCCATCTACACCTCCCGCTGCCTGGGGAAAGCGGGCAGTATAATCAAAGATCCCTCCCACCCGGCTTACTCACTCTTCCAACTTCTTCCATCGGGCAGGAGATACAGAAGTCTGAGAACACGCACGAACAGACTCAAAAACATCTTCTTCCCCACTGTCACCAGACTCCTAAATGACCCTCTTATGGACTGACTTCATTAACACTACACCCTGTATGCTTCATCCGATGCCAGTGCTTATGTAGTTACATTGTATATGTTGTGTTGCCCTATTATATATTTTCTTTTCTTCTCACGTACTTAATGATCTGTTGAGCTGCTCACAGAAAAATACTTTTCACTGTACCTCGGTACACGTGACAATAAACAAATCCAATCCAATCCAATCCAAACCAGAACTGACACTTTGGCCATTTTTTCTGCCCATGAGCAGCGAAGGGAAGAATGAAGTTCTGTGGCTGAAGTCACTTAAAAACTCAGATTGTCAATTACTCGATGTCTCAAAACACATGCAGTTTATCACCTTCTCACTAAAGCACTTCTCAGCAATAAAAGAAATAGATTGATAGCTCACAATGCATTTGGATTTTCAGAAGTATGCTCCCAGTTTTACCACCATTAATATCTTTCCATGGACATTTCGGGGGGGGGGGGGGGGATAATGAGCACACAAATGCTTTAATGCACAACCCACACAAACTGATTGAGAAGGTAAGCTTTAAATTGTATGAGTGCTTTGCTAATGGAAATGCAGTTGCACAGGTTTAAATTCCAAACTGATCTTTTCGCTCGGAGCTATTTGTTGACATTTGGCATTTTACATGACTGCAAGGTTGAAGTACATTATGAATAAGTGAAATAAAAGCAACGCAGTTTAGATCTGACTGCCACTCAACTTGCAGACATGTTACAAGCTAAGCCACCTACAACACAGTTTGTCACAGCATCTGCATGTTTTAACCCCCCCCCTCCCCTCCCCCCCACGACCCTTATCAAATAATTTTCCAAAACTCTAGTTGATCAATTGCAAGTCACATATTTGCACCCTTTATTTGGGGAAGGGCAATTGATCTCGTGAAGGGGGTAGGCCATCTGTCATAGCACTCATTTATGAGGAACAGACTGAGAGTCTATTTTTTCTCTCGCCATCACTGTTTATCTCTCAATTCTCCCCCCGTCCTATCTGGAGAATCAACTCTGCAAAGCCAGAAAAAGTGGACCATTGAGGGAATGCTACACTGAAATGAAAATCGCTTATTGTCACAAGTACGCTTCAAAAGAAATTACTGTGAAAAGCCCGGCGTTGCCACATTCCGGCACACTTATCAGAGGTGCCAATATTCGGGTGAGATGTGAGACCAAATCCTGCTTCTCGCCTTGGTTGGACGAGAAAGTTCCCAAAGCACTACCAGAAGAAAAGCAGCAGAGTTCCCTCTGGTACCCTGGTCAATATTTATCGCTCAATTGAAATCACTAAAAGCAGATGATCTGGTCGTTTTCTCATTATTTGTATGTGGAAGCTGAGTGTGCAAATTGGCTGCTGTGTTTCTTATATTCCAACAGGGACAACTCATCAACAACTTTATTGGGTAAAAGCAAAGGTAATGTAGAAATTCATAGAATCGCCACAATACAGAAGGAGACCATTCAGCCCATCGAGTCTGAACTGACCCCTGAAACAGCACCTGTACCTAGGTCCACTGCCCTGCCCTTCCCCATAACCCTGCACATTGAGGGTTTTTTCATCTTTTTTTCCAATTAACGGGCAATTTAGCATGGTCAGTCAACCTACCCTGCACATCATTTTGGGCTGTGTGGGTGAGAGCCATGCCGACATGGGGAGAATGTGCAAACTCCACATGGACAGTGACCCGGGGCCGGTATCGAACCAGGGTCCTCGGCACTGTGAGGCAGTAGTGCTAACCACTGTGCCACTATGCCACCCCTAATGCAAGCCCTTTCTTCCTCTGGCAGTTGAACAAGGTATGTCCGTTATTTTATACCTGGTTATAGCAAAAGAACCAAATGCGGGTGGTTGTCTGAAGCCTTTAACCAGAAAAGCCCCTTGTGCTCAGGGTGGGTTGGGGCTGGGAACAAGTGCTCCCCTGCCATGCATCTACGGATTGAGAACATTTTAAGTTATAAAATATCTTGATTTCCCTAGCTTCAGCATTTCAGGTTTTGAGCTTGTTGTATATAATTATAAGTTATGTTGCAAAATATCGAGCAAATGTCATATTTTGAGGTGGGAAAGCATTGTAAACTATCGGGTAATAAGGGTGAGCAGATAATCAACCAACAGACTAATTTTGAAGCACGCGATCAATTCCAGCCTCACTTGTCTCACAGTCACAACACAAATGAATTAACCAATAATTCTTTCTTTAAAAATTTAGAGTACCCAATTCATTTTTTCCAATTAAGGGGCAATTTAGCATGGCCAATCCACCTATCCTGCACATCATTGGGTGGTGGGGGCAAAACCCACGCAAACACGGGGAGAATGTGCAAACTCCACACGGACAGTGACCCAGAGCCGGGATCGAACCTGGGACCTCGGCGCCATGAGGCAGCAGTGCTAACCACTGCACCACCGTGCTACCCAATTAACCAATAATTCTTATAAATTCCCAAAGTCCTTGGCCCTTGGCTTCCGAATAATTAGAGTCACCAGGTTTGTAAATTTAAACCTGATTACTGTTTATTTATACCAAGAACTATCACATAATATGCAGTAAATACAGCTGGATAACAAGCCAATACCTATGACCCAGTTTAACTGTCCCACCCTCTACCCCCACACACACACAAGACAGACAAACATAGAGGGTTGGAAAGGGGGAAAAAATAATAAGGATGAAGATCAAAAGATAAGAGTCTTACAGCCTTTCAGGGGAGAGTTGGTTGTTTCTGGACTCTGCCTGTACATTGATTCATCCAGGCTCTCTGCCAGTTTAGAACCACAGCCTTTCTGGAGAAAAACGGAGAGGAGAGGCTAGCAGGTCCTTGGAGCTCTGAAAAACATTGCAGTGGGATCCAATCCAATTACTACTGTTAAAGGTCAGAGCACAGCCTTTCAGGCCAATTCATCAGCCATCAGTCAAATCAACAAAACCAAGTCTCAGCTAATGTCTGTCATTGGTGCCAGTCAGTCTTCAACTCCAGTATGAACCAGTACAGACTAGCACAATGATCGCTGCTGCTGCTCAAACCCTCTGCTTAAATTAAAGGCAGAGGCTACTCGCCTCAAGACTCGTGTCCATTAATGATCCATGAGTCAAAAATGTATCGCCAAAAATAAAACAAAGGGGAAATAAGGCAATAGGCAGGGAGGACCCTTACATCACAGGGGCCTGCAGTTAAAGGTTCCCTGTTCTTAACACTCCTTACCTCACTGCAGAATCACATAAAGTTCAAGACATGGAAGTAGACTATTTGCCCTTATTTGATCTAAGCTAGTTTCATAAACTCCACGACCCTCCTTCCCACTTCATCTCACCTCGTTAGCTCATGCATTAATAATTTCTACCTCACCTATGTCTAGCTTCCCGCAAACAGCATTTATACTATTCTCCTCAACTGGACTATATAGTAGTGAGTTCCACCTTCTAATCACTCACTGGATAAAGAGGCATTTTCTCTCAGCCTGCTGGACAAAACCTCTTCATAATTATAAGGACCTCCATGAGGCCAGACCCCAACCTTCTCTTTTGAGATTAAAGATCCTCAAACCTATTCAATCTTTTGAGGCAGGTATAACTTTCGGTTCTGCTGTTGTTATATTACATTTAGTAATATCTTGTTACTCATTTGCTTTCTGTCAAGAGGGTCGTATGCTTGATGTTCAGTCACACTCGAAGTCTTCAAATAAAGCAAATACTGTTCAATGATTCTAAATTAACTATGAGTTTGTTCACTCTTCAATAACTATAACTGTAGATTAGATTAATAAAATTAAATAGATATATAATGATTAACTACACCTGCACACTAAGCTATCGCTTTCTAACTCTGTTCACAAGTCACTCCTGATACAAAGAGGCGGGAACTGTCTGAGTGTATTGTATATACATATATTTGGTGCTGCCATCTAGTGTTTATCTAGTACTTGCTTATGGATGTTAACCTTTTACATACATTCAGGTATAAAGATCAGTACAGCTGTCATCCATGTTTTAAAAAAAACACTTGCAGTGCCTTTTTTTGGGAGATATGGAGACCAGAGCTGGATTAACATCTGCTCAACATTCTCATAGAATTTACAGTGCAGAAGGAGGCCATTCGGCCCATCGAATCTGCACCGGCTCTTTGAAAGAGCACCCTACCCAAGCCCACACCTCCACCCTATCCCCATAACCCAGTAACCCCACCCAACACTAAGGGCAATTTTGGACACTAAGGGCAATTTAACATGGTCAATCCACCTAACCTGCACATCTTTGGACTGTGGGAGGAAACCAGAGCACCCGGAGGAAACCCACGCACACACGGTGAGGATGTGCAGACTCCGCACAGACAGTGACCCAAGCCGGGAATCGAACCTGGGACCCTGGAGCTGTGAAGCAATTGTGCTAACCACTATGCTACTGTGCTGCCCTCTATGCTACCGTGCTGCCCTATATGCTACCGTGCTATCCTGTCAGAATCTACCACTTCAATATAAAGGGTGGGATTCTCCCATCCGCCAGCCGTGTGTTTCTCTGGCGCTGCTCATCAATGGCATTTCCCATTGAAGCCACCTCACGCTGCTTGGAAACCAATGGAGGGGGTGTACTGCCAGCGGGAATAGAGAATCCCAGTGGTCGAAGAATCCCGGCAAAAAGTTGCCGTGCCAGAATATAATAGTTCCATTCATTCCAAGGTACCGCACATTGCTGTAACAATGGTCGTTAAAGAAATACATACAGCGTGAATAAAATTAATTGGCACGTGTTTACGGAAGTAACATTAGCAGTGTTAGGGTCATATAAGGAGAGGTAAAAACTGTTCCCCTATCCTGCCACTCTAAGTCTGTAACAGGGTTTCTTGTGAATAAGGTACTTATTTAATGTCAGTGCTTAACCACTTGTGCTAATTGCAAAGAAAATATTCCTGCAGGATTTCTTGAGTTGAAAACAAAGGGGCTAGTTTTTATTAAGTTAAAAACCCACCCAGGTAAAGATATCAAAATGTTTCAAAAGGAAATCCCTTGCCCAACCTTGCAATAGAAAACGCAAGCATGCATAATTACAACATAAGCAGTAGGAAATTGTTTTCTTGGCCAAATGAAAGTTGAATGCAAAAAGGAGAAATAAAGAGAGTTCAATGTTTATGAATTATTTCCTGATATCTGTGGTGGATTTTTCTCCACAGAGATCTTGAAGTTTCAGAGTTGAAGGCCTTGTAAAACTGCAATTGTGAGAGACAATTTTTTATTAAAATGTAATCTGTCTTTTCTAATAGTCAATGATTTTTGCCTCCATGCAATTAAAAATTCTCTATATCGGTGTTGGATTTTTTAAACTGTAAGAGATTGGGCCTTCATTTGAGAGAGAAGGGAATGGAGCTTGTTAGGCAGAATTGGTAGCTTTTTCAGACCAATACTGTTTTAGCAGCTTCTATGCTGTAATAAAATATTTCAAAAATGGTCAAGCCGGTCACATGGCCTCTCCCATAATGATTTTAGATGGTATATGTTTAGCTGATGTCTGAGTCGACTGAGGATGTTGCCATATGGCTTATAATGTGTCACCCATTAGTTTCTGAATGATTCATTATCCATCTTGATGAGGTAGGAAAAACACCTTTCCAAGTAGCTATTGTCCCAGTAGACTTTCTGTCTCTGCTTAAGAGCGAGCCTTGTAGAAATGCAAATATGAGCTCCAGTGCAGTTTTCATCAAATCCTCTTGAAGTAGTTCTTGACATCAACAGGTGTGAAATTCAATGAGAGTGTTGTGTCATGTCTGAATTGAACTTTCCAATAATTGTCCAGCTTACAATAAGAGATATCAGGTGACATGTGGTGGCCATCTTAAGTCTGTCTTTTCTTATTTTCAAAAAGTCCTTTTTGAACAGTTCAGCGTATGTTTGATCAGCCAATTAAATTGCAGATTGATATCACTCACGCACAAGGCACAGCATCGTTGTTTTGTTATGCTCTAAAGCAGTTAAAATAATAGATCACCGAGAAGGTGCTTGAATAGTTCGGGCAGCACAGTGGTTAGCACTGTTGCTTCACAGCACCAGGGACCTGGATTCAATTCCCAGCTTGGGTCACTGTCTGTGCGGAGTCTGTACGTTCTCCCTGTGTTTGCATGGGTTTCCTCCCACAGGTCCTGATAGACGTGCATGTTAGGTGAATTGGACTTTCTGAATTCTCCCTCTGTGTATCCGAACAGGCGACAAAACCCTCCAATCAGAAAAGCACCCTTCCATTGCTACTCTCTGCCTTCTAAAACCTAACCAGTTCTGTATCCATTTTGCCAGCTCACCTCTGATCCCATGTGACTTCACCTTTTGTACCAGTCTGCCACGAGAGACCTTGTCAAAGGCCTTATTGAAGTCCATATAGACAACATCCACCGCCCTACTGCATCAATCAACTTCGTGACCTCCTCGAAAAACTCTATCAAGTTAGTGAGACACGACCTCCCCTTCACAAAACCGTGCTGCCTCTCGCTAATACGACCACTTGCTTCCAAATGGGAGTAGATCCTGTCTCGAAGAATTCTCTCCAGTAACTTCCTACCACTGACGTAAGGCTCACCGGCCTGTAGTTCCCTGGATTATCCTTGCTACCTTTCTTAAACAAAGGAACAGCATTGGCTATTCTCCAGTCCTCCGGGATATCACCTGAAGACAGTGAGGATCCAAAGATTTCTGTCAAGGTCTCAGCAATTTCCTCTCTTGCCTCCTTCAGTATTCTGGGTATATCCCATCAGGCCCTGGGGACTTATCCACCTTAATATTTTTCAAGACACCCAACACCGGATCTCAATGTGGCCCAGGTCATCTACACACCCTTCTCCAGACTCAACATCCACCAATTCCTTCTCTTTGGTGAATACTGATACATCCCTCCCCTGTCCTTCAGTGGGCCAACCCTTTCCCTGGCTACCCTCTTGTTTTTTATGTATGTGTAAAAAGCCTCGGGATTTTCCTCAACCATATTTGCCAATGAATTTTCGTGACTCCTTTTAGCCCTCCTGACTCCTTGCTTAAGTTCCTTCCTATTTTCCTTATATTCCACAGAGGCTTCGTCTGTTCCCAGCCTTCTAGCCCATGTCAGTGTGTGTTTCCTCCGGGTGCTCCAGTTTCCTCCCACAGTCCAAAGATGTGCAGGTTAGGTGGATTGGCCATGATAAATTTCCCTTAATGTCCAAAAGGTATAGGGCGAGGGATCGGGCTCAGGTAGGGTGGTCTTTTGAAGAGTCGGTGCTGACTTGATGGACTGAATGGCCTCCTTCTGCACTGTAGGGATTCTATCCAATCTACCAGCCCCTCCCACTCCCGTCTTTCAGCAACCAATAGTTTGTTGAATAATTGTTGAGATTTTACTTTGTCTAATCTATCTGCAAGCTAGCTCTGCATATTTTTGCCACTTGACAGGGAAGTTGCACTTTACCAGTTTTGGGCTTGTGAACTGCTCTCTGAATTGTGAAATAATATTACAGGATTAACTTTTCAATATTCTTGCACATACCTCCTTTTTCAAATCTGTCTTTCCAAGCTGAAAAACTTCCACCGTAGCTCTGATGGATTGGCAATCCATCTTTGGCATTTCTGGTTTTCAGTGACAAATACTCGACACTACTCTCGGTGTGGTCTGAGCTCTTTGATCACAACTTTCTCTGAACTACATTCTCTCGCTGCACTTCTGAAATGCAACATTCTTTTGGATTTGATGGTTTTTGGGTTTCTTTGAACTTCTTCTTTGGCTATTTTAGTACCATTCATGGATTTACCCTCGTTGCCGATATTTCTTTACATTGTGCAGTACTTCGCACCTGTGGCAACAGTAAAAGATCCCACGGCATAACTTGAAGACAAGCGAGATGAGCTTTCTCTGGCAACTAACTTTCATTCAATTTGAATGCAAGTTATTGCTCTAGATTTAGGAATAGTTCTGCTATCAACATTAATCATTAATTTGTCGCCCTCACCCTCGCCACTGACTGACTCCTAACAAGTAACCATACATTTCCACCCTTTGCTCAGTTCCAAACAAAATCCATTCCCACGATTTTCTTCACCTGCCTGCGGAGTTGCGCTTAATGTTTAGCCATTCATGTGAAACTTTGTCAAATATCTTCTGGAAGTTGAGGTACACAGTGTCATACAGTTCCCCATAATCCACTTGGGTTGTCACCTCTCAATTCGATGTAGAAAGTTTATTGTAGGGGCTTCCTTCAGACTAAAAGCTGATTGCTGATGACCAAATTACGCCTGATATGTCACCCTGGGTCAGTGCACAGTCATTTCCATCCCCACTTGACCCCAGAGTCACAAGACGGTTTTGAATTGCTTCAGCAGAGGAGCACAGAAACTCAAGTAGGCCATTCAGCCCCTTGAACCCTGACGCATACTTCAACTCTTTTATTTCTCACCTTACCTCAATATGGTTGTCATTCCATGGCCTCAGACTGCAGCTGCGAAAGCAGGTGGAGGCTGGGAATTCTGCGGCAAGTAACTCGCCTTCTAATTCCCCAAAGCATTGTGTCCACCATCTACAAGGCACATGTCAGGAGTATGAGAGAATTCGCTCCACTTGCCCGGATGAGTGCAGCTCCGACAACACTCCGAAGCTCCAAACCATCCAGGACAAAGCAGGCGGTTTGATTGGCACCCCCATCTACCACCTTCAACATTCACTCTCTTCATCACTGACACACAGTGGCAGCCATATGTACCATCTACAAGATGCGCTGCAGCAACTCACCAAGGCACCTTCCAAAGCCACAACCTCTACCACATAGATTGACAAAGGCAGCAGATGCATGGGAACACCAGCGCCTTCAGGTTTCCTTCCAAGCCACACACCATCCTAACTTGGAAAAATATATGTTCCTTCACCGTCTCTGTGTCAAAATCCTGGAATTTCACCACCCCTCCCAACTCCTATTAGCACAGTGGGTCTATCTACCTCACATGGACTGCAGCAGTGCAAGAAGGCAGCTTACCACCACAGCGAGTATTATTTAAATGGTAATTAGAGGTGGGCAATACATGCCGGCCCAGCCAGTGAAGCCCACTTCCCTTGAATGAATAATCATTTAAAAAACCAACACTGTCACAATAGACCAGAGGCTTCCTTTTCTACTTTAAACTTTGTATAATTTATGGTCACTGATCCCAGAGGTGCTACAATTACTTTTATCTGTACTTTGGCTGAAACAGTGAATAAAAGTCATGTTGACAACTATTTCCCTTGGTGTCCTTGTCAGGAATTGTAAGGTTCAGTGTCATTATTTAAAGTTATACTCGGATTGGAAAGAAAATCTTGCGTAAAGCAAGGTGGTTAGCTGTGACCTGATTCGTTTGCGATAGTTCATGGAATAGAGGTGAGATAAATGAAAATTTTCATACAATGG
This sequence comes from Scyliorhinus torazame, assembly GCF_047496885.1. Classification (NCBI taxonomy): domain Eukaryota; kingdom Metazoa; phylum Chordata; class Chondrichthyes; order Carcharhiniformes; family Scyliorhinidae; genus Scyliorhinus; species Scyliorhinus torazame. Next base: position 55,839,993 of record NC_092725.1, read on the forward strand.
TCTTTTTTCCATCTTTTGTAACATGGTCATTGGCGTGGCCGCACCCGGGCTCGTGAGGAGCAACAAATATCAGCCATTGTTTCCGCATTAATCACCATCTAATGGTCCTTGTTTCAAAATGGTAAGCGTGCGTGTGTTCCAAAATTCATGCTAAATGGGATGCCCATCACAGTCAAGTAACTGGCAACACTCACTGAAAGTTTATGACAAGGGAGGCCATTCGGCCCATCGTGCCTGTGCAGGTTGATGTAAAGGCCTAATCCCACCTTCTTGTACCAGGTCTGCCACCCTGTCGGTCACAGCTCTTAAAGCAGACATCCAAATGCTTGTTGAATGTGACGAGAGTTTCTGCATCTACTGCTCTTTCAGGCAGTCAGTTCCAGGTTCCCCATACCCGCTGGGTTAAAAAATGTTTCCTCACCCACCCTCTAATCCTTCTACCAATTCCTTTAAATCGATGCGCCCTGGCTTTTGAACCCTAATGCTAAGGTAACTAGGCCATCCCTATTTACCCGATCTAGGCCCCAATGGGACCTCAATTACGTTTCTTGCACAAAGCTTGGGTGAAGTACCAGAGGACTGCCGATGCCTTCGGAGCTGCATGACTCCAGGCCTTCTGGAGAGATCAGATTGGGGGGGTGGAATACGAAACATATGCTGTCGCTTGGAGAAATGCATTGGAGAATGGCGAATCTTTCCTCTGGCTGCTGATGACTGATATTGCATCTTGTTAATGTGGCAGGACCATATGTATGTCAGCTCTAACTGCTTCAGTGTAAGGCATGTCAACGGTTATTAATGCAATGCCTTGTACTTTGCCTTGTTTACTCTGTTCAGCTTCACTGAGAACACAGCATTGAGCATCATTAATCATTGCCTAGCTTCATTTGGACGAGCAGCCTTTTTAGTTACCCATTCAGAAGAAGCTCGCACCAGCATAAGATTCAATTTTGTTGGGAAATTGTTGCAGATCTCCCTTTTCCCCCTTTTTCAAGTTGTTCACCTTTGATTCCTGACCGAAGGATAGGTTGTTTGGGCCAAGATAGTGAGCATTCCTGCTATTCTACTGCCTGTGAGGGAGTGTGGGCTCAGTCATCTCCTCAGTATAAACCCACATGATGCCTGTCCAGGAAAGAGCACATGAAAGCAATGAGGAATGGGAATGCCAAATATTGTGTTTGCTATCTTAAAGGTTTGGTTCTCAGTCTGGCTGATGACTGATGGTTCTTAAAAGGCAAAAATGACACTGTTATTTTCTGCAGTTGCTGCCTCTTTGGTGATTTTCTGCAGGCTGCCGTGATCTCTCTGATTTTCGATAAAACGCGTTACCGCAAGTTGGTTTTGATCACAGGACTGATATTTTTATTGCCCTACCGAAGAATGATTTGGAAGTCCAATGCCATCACTACACAGGATGGTCTTTCATACTTAACTTGTAGATGACTGGTGTCGTCAGCTTTCTTTTATTAAATTGCAAACCTGGAGACGTAGGCCAAAACTCTCCGCCTGGTCACGCTGACAGTATTCTGCAGTCCCGCTGCAGTGAATGGGGTTTTGGCTGAGCGCCAAATTCTCCGATCTCGCTGGGAGCGGTGGCTGGGCAAACCCGGATCGGAGAATCTCAGCCATAGAATCGAGGAGTCTACTAACACTGTGTTTTGGATAAGCTTCAAAAAAATGGCCGGTCTGAATGCCACAGAAGGTTGCTGCCAGGATATGTCGATTCAATGGGAGGTCTCCTACCCAGGAATACTCAATTTGAACTTTTTGGAAGCTTGATAATTGTGTTGAAGACGTAAAGGTCACCTGACCCCTTGGCAGCCATCTTGACAGTTCATCATTGTCTCTTATAAATAAATAAAAGGTAGTCAGTTCCAAAAGTTTCCATGGATGCTCAGACCATGTTTAAAGTTATAAATAGAACATGCCTTTACTGGGCATGACACTTCGATAAAATATAATGCCCATCTGATGTCCTTCCACCTCCCCTAGCTAATCTGGTCTAGCATTCCCCGGTTACCTTTCCAGAGCAATAAATATAACTTATCGCCTTTGCCCACACTCTTCGAACAAGTGAAGAGACATCAGTTTTAATGACCCAATCTGGCCATAAATGAGAGGGCTGCTACTTCTGCAGTTAGCATTTTGGGCTATTTAATTGGATTTCTTGTTAAAATCACCAAGGGAGTGGTTGGAAAAATAAATTGTAGAATATTCCAGTACAGTGGGCTGCTATTCGACCCACCATGCCTTTGAAAGAGCTAGCTAATTAGTACCCCTGCCTTTGTTTTTTTTAATTCAATCCATAGCACTGCACTTTTAACCCTTTTCAAGTATATAATCAATCCCTTGTAGGCCCCTTGTGCGTACCTATGTAAAATATACTTCGGTTAGTAATTACATGCAGGTGATTTGCTAACGCATTCCACATCACTACAGTTTTTGGAGTTTATACATGTATATCAGTGAGAAAAGCAAAGTGCAGACGTTTTCAGCCTGTTCAATTTATTGAATGGGTGTTTGCTCGCACTAATTAAAGCTCAGAAGCTGCATTGCAAGCTGGTCAGGATTCAGCAGAAGTAAAGTGGAAGCTAGATTCACAGAATTCCTACAGTGAAGAAGGAGGCCATTCGGTCCATTAAGCCTGTACCAATCCTCTGAAAGAACACCCTAACTAGGCCCACTCCCCCGCTTATCCCCGTAACCTCACCTAACCTGCACCTCTTTGTACACTGGGGCAATTTAGCATGACCAATCCACCAAATCTGCACATCTTTGGACTGTGGGGGAAACCGGAGCACCCGGAGGAAACCCACGCAGACTTGGGGAGAAAGTGCAAACTCCACACAGATAGTCACCTGAGGCTGGAATTGAACCCGGGTTCCTGATACTGGGACCTGCAGCAGGATTCTCCGCCGGCGGGATTCTCCGTTGCGCTGGCACCGCACCCATGCTCGCGGGTTTCCCGGCAGCGTGGGGTGGCCACAATGGGAAATCCCATTGGCAGGTGGCGGGAACGGAGAATCCTGCTGCCGGTGATGGCACGGCACCCAGGAAAACGCTGCTGGTGGACCGGAGAATTCCGTCCCTTTTCTCTTGAACTGTGCTCAATCGATGCATTTCACTGTAGTAGGTTCTTTTTAAGGCCCTTCCTGGGTTTGTGGGAAGTAAAGGTACAGTCAAAATAATCTGCTCTGTTGTATTCAACTGCAACCAATAGAGAAATGTCCCATTGGCTTCTCCTGTTACCTCTGAGTCAGAGCCTCTCCAATTAGTACAACTAGGGCCAGACCAAGAATAAAACTGCTGCCAAATATACTGCAAACGCAACCATCATACAATAATTTAAAAAGTACTTTCACATCGGAATAATTCAATATTTAACATAATTATGCATTTTAAATTCAACATTAGTTTTATTCAAACATATATCCCTCCCCCAGTGTGGTATTCCTCCAAGGAAAAGTCATGCTGTCACTTGAATATACACTCAGAACTTTGGAATCCCACAGTGTAGAAGGAGGCTATTCGGCCCATCGGGTTTGCTCCAGCCCTCCAAAAGAGCACTCTTCCTCGGCCCACTCCCCCACCCTATCCCCGTAAGCCCGCACATTGATCATGGCTAATCCACCTAACCTGCACATCTTTGGACTGTGGGAGGAAACCGGAGCACCCGGAGAAACCCACACAGACACGGGGAGAACGTGCAGACTCCGCACAGACAGTCATCCGAGGCTGGAATTGAACGAGTTCTTGGTACTGTGAGGCATCAGTGCTAACCACTGTGCCATCGTGACACCTATGAAATGTCATAATGTACTCTCCAAGAGCTGGAATGCAGAATTCGGCTGGATGGCCACTTGTCAGCCAGATTGAACCCAATGGGCCGAACGGCCTTCTTCCCTGTTCTAAATGTTTATGATAATTTGCACTGATGCTAGGTCAAAGTCTGTGAATACCCAATAACTCATTACTAAAAACAGTTCCAAAACCCCCATCAACATTAATACACACAAGCACTGGAACATCCACAGAGCTCATGAGGATGCTATTTATAGCACAGAGCTGACACAAATCAAACACCACTGATTTAGTCTGCATCATTTCCCAATTTATATCCTCCCCTACCTAACCTGGTCTGGAGTTTTCCGATTACATTCCTACAGCAAATGGGGAAGAAATGTGACCTTGCTGACACTTAGAACAAATGAAGTGACATCACTTTTTAAAGACCCAAACTGATCATTAAGTACACAATAGAGAAGGCTGCCAATTGTGTAGTTAGCTAATTGGCTAGTTAATTGTTGTTGCATTTTTATCAAGGGAGGGGGTGTGGATAAATACATTGTGGAATATTCCATTGCACTAGGCATTTCCTGTGTGGAGATTTATTGTTCGCCTGTGCCATCACGGTAGCATAGTGGTTAGCACAGTTGCTTCACAGCTCCAGAGTCCCAGGATTGATTGGTCACTGGCTGTGTGGAGTCTGTACGTTCTCCCCGTGTCTGCGTGGGTTTCCTCCGGGGTTTCCGGTTTCCTCCCACAGTCCACAGATGTGCAGGTTAGGGGGATTGGCCATGCAAAAATTGCCCTTAGTGTCCCAAAAAGGCGTTACTGGGTTACGGGGATAGGGTAGGGACGTGGGTTTGAGTAGGGTGCTCTTTCCAAGGGCCGGTGCAGACTCGATGGGCCAAATGGCCTCCTTCTGCACTGTAAATTCTATACTATGAAAAGGCATTGTTTTTCATCAACAATAGAGGTGAGACTCAGAATTTTGGTGAATATTAAGGAAAAAGGCAACCAAGGATTGGCAGCAAAGGCTAAATATTGGATGATTGAAAGTTGGTGGAGAAAATGTGTGACAGAAATATCATAGGAACTGAATGGAATTGGGACTCTGGAAAACCTGGGACATTATAGAATGGCAAAGAACAACAAAGAACAAAGAAATGTACAGCACAGGAACAGGCCCTTCGGCCCTCCAAGCCCGCGCCGACCATCACAGGTTGAAGAGGTGACCAGAAGGCAAAGCGAGTAAAATTCTGGAATTTTAGAATAGTTGAATGCAGGTTGTGCCAAGGTTTTGCAATGTGCCGCTGGGAGCATGTTTGGAATACTGTCTTCAATTGTAGTCACAATGCTCAGCCAAGGTGTTGGGCAGAGTGCAGAAAAGAGCTTATAAACTGACTGCAAGTGAAGCAGATGAATAATTGCAGAGAGTTTTGTAGGAGGAAACATTAAAGTAGCATGGAAATTTATAAAACAGGAAATGGGTCAGTTTGAGTAATTTCAAACCATATAACAGGGCTAGGACAAGCTAGTCAACACCAATTTTAATTAAGTGAAAAGTACATTTCAAGAATATATATGTGTGTATATATATATATATATATATATTTATATCTATATATTAATTTTTAAAAATCTTTTTATTGCCATTTTCAATATTATATACATTTAGATATATATAATGAATAATTTCTTCAATGTAGAGGACACAGCTTTACTCTCTATGCCTCCTGCTATTGTTATGGGTCCAGGTCCAGAATCTCAATTTTGGTTAAGATCCTGGACTAGAACCCAACTATTTGGATTTGGTAAAACTGTGAGGAAATGTTACTGCACCTCAGGAGTGATAACACTGACCAGTGGACAGCTTTTATATGAAAACAAACTTTAATTTGAACACAGAATTAAGCACATTAGCAACAAAGAAATAGGTTTACAGTTAACAGGTACAGCATCTTTACAGTTAACAAAAAAAAACATTCTAACTTTCTTCCTGTAACCTGCCTCTATTTTTCAATTTAGCAATCCATATATTTCAAATACCACTTATGTATAAAGTTAACAACCATCTTGCTCATCTTGGTGCAGAGTCCTTGAAGAGAGAAAATGTTTCTAGGTCCAAGCTGAAAACCTTCTACTCAGCTTAGAGCTCAGGAAGTAACTCTTTTTCCAGATGGACCTGGCCTTTCCCATTAGCTACACCAGCTGTACTCAAAGCATACAGCATTCTTTTGTCTCTTGTTACAAGATGTGCCTTGATTTGTTTAGCCAGGCTCAAACAGTTACAACATTACATTAGCTCTCCATCGGCAAACATGTACAATGGTTTTTAATAATGATTTGCTCTTTGCTCCCACCCCATGGACCAAACATGGCACTCTTGGACTCTGCGAAAGGTGATGTGGAGATGCTGCCGTTGGTCTGGGATGGGCATAGTAATAATTCCTTATAGGTCCACACGATGTGACTAGAGAGAGGGATAATCACAGGTTAAAGAGGTGTGAATTGTCTCAAGCCAGGACAGTTCTACCAGTCCTACCAACTGTCCTGGCTTGATACAATTCACACCTCTTCAACCTGTGATTATCCCTCTCTCCAATCGCACTGTCTGGATTGTAAAGACCCGCATTCAAAGTATTATCTTGCAACATTGAATTTGTCTATATATGTGTTTGTGAAATCCACCCCTTCATTCACCTGATGAAGGAGCTACAGTCCGAAAGCTAGTGATTCGAAACAAACCTGTTGGACTTTAACCTGGTGTTGTCAAACTTCTTTCTGTAAAAGGTAACATTGCTCTCTTCACAAATAGTAGAATTACATGGAATTTACAGGTCCTTGGCCCAATTGGTTTATACCATGTTTTTTACAGCCTTCATAAACCTCCTCCTACCCTATTTCATCTAACTCCTGTTCACTGTTGACCAAGGCCCATTGTCACAGCGCAGTGAACTCACTGCACAGGACCCGAACTTTCACTGAAACCTGGCTTGTAGTTGTGACAAACTGACCCCCGAATGAAAGCCTCCAAGCCCTTCACTTTAAACAAAAACAATCCTACAAGATTGCTATAATCTCAGGGTCAACATCAAGTCAATCTTTGGAATGCAGGACATTTGAAAAAAAAGCACATCCTTTCCTCTGAGCACTAGATTGTGATACACAGTACAACGGATGTACTGGGATAAATAATATGCCTCATTAAGCAGACAGATGGCTTCCGTTCTGGAAAACACAACAATACAAAGGTAACTCCGACTAAGTGAACTGTGATCGTTCAACTGGCTGCAGTTTGAATATGATGTGCTGAACTTTAACACCCAAAAATGGGTAGATTGGGGTCAGGTCAAATGTTAACATTTTAAAAGTCTAAAACCTGCCTCTAAAGCTCCCACTGCCTGGTTTGAAGGAGGTGTTACAAGGAATGGGCAGGAGGTGGGTTGCAAACTGAAGTGCTTTAATGAGGCTGTCAGCCTTAGATTTACCTGGGTTTGCATGTTTAATAATGCCAGGCTTTCGAAAACCCAAAGGTTGAAGAGAGGTGAAGACAGCTTCAGGGAGAAGGCAAGTGCATTTACAGCACTGCTTGTGGGCCAGGAGGAGCTTGTGGGCCAGCCCACTAAACTCCCCCCATGCCCACTCTTTCAGATGTACTGTCATGTGGAAATAATTCCGAACATCTACCCCTCCATTACCTCTCCAATCAGTCTGGGATTGGTAATCTGGGGCGGGATTCTCCGCAATCGGCAGGATGTCCGCCGACCGGCACCAAAAACGGCGCGAATCAGTCCGGCATCGCGCCGCCCCAAAGGTGCGGAATCCTCCGCATCTTGCGGGGCCGAGCCCTCACCTTGAGGGGCTAGGCCCGTGCCGGACTGATTTCCACCCCGCCGGCTGGCGGGAAAGGCCTTTGGTGCCCCGCCAGCTGGCGCAAAACTGACTTTTCCGCGCGACGCATGCCGGGAGCATCAGCGTCCGCTCACGGCGTCCCCACGCATGCGCAGTGGAGGGGGTCTCTTCCGCCTCTGCCATAGTGGAGACCATGGCGAAGGCGGAAGGAAAAGAGTGCCCCCACGGCACAGGCCCGCCGGCGGAACGGTGGGCCCCGATCGCAGGCCAGGCCACCGTGGGGGCACTCCGTGGGGCCAGGTCGCCCCGCGCCCCCCCCCCAGGACCCCGGAGCCCGCCCGCGCCGCCTTGTCCCGCCGGTAAGAGAGGTGGTTTGATTCTCGCCGGCGGGACAGGCATTCCAGCAGCGGGACTTCGGCCCATCGCGGGCCGGAGAATCGCCATGGAGGGGGGGCCGCCAACCGGCGCGGCGCGATTCCCACCCCCGTCGAATATCCGGCGGGGGGTCGGAGAATCCCGCCCCTGACTCTGAGTTGTAGGTTGGATCTAACTGATTCTATGCTCAATCCTTCCTCCAGACTCAAGTCCAAACATGTCAATCAAACTGATTTCTGAATGGGGAGCAGGTCGAGGACAAACATGACAGTTCTACCAGTCCTACCAACTGTCCTGGCTTGAGACAATTCACACCTCTTCAACCTGTGATTGTCCCTCTCTCCAGTCGCACTGTCTGGACTGTAAAAACTCGCATTCAAAGTATCATCTTGCAACATTGAATTTGTCAATATATGTGTTTGCAAAATCCACCCCTTCATTCACCTGAGGAAGGAGCTGTGCTCCGAAAACTAGTGATTCGAAACAAACCTGTTGACTTTAACCTGGTGTTGTCAGACTTCTTTCTGTAAAAGGTAACATTGCTCTCTTCGCATATGGTAGGATTACATGGAATTTACAGGTCCTTTGTTTAAAGTGAAGGGCTTGGAGGCTTTCATTCGGGGGTCAGTTTGTAGCAACTACAAGCCAGGTTTCAGTGAAAGCTAGGGTCCTGTGCAATGAGTTCACAGTTGACAATGGGCCTTGGTCAACAGAGAACAGGAGTTAGATGAAATAGGGTAGGAGGAGGTTTATGAAGGCTGTCGATTCAACATGCTGTTGAGTTAAACCCCAGATTGCTGGGAAATCTCAATTTCTGGGGGCCAATGTATTTTTGTACATCAGCACGCCTGGCTCAGCAACTCAGTGTTATTTGCTGTGCCTGCTCTTGGTGGGAGCAGGCACTCACTTCTGAGTTATTTTTTTCAAATGGCCAAGATTTTGCTGTAGAAATACTGGTGAGGATACCAGCCTTCAGCATTATTAAGGAGTTTATCAGAACAAAACATATTGGCAGCGACATGTGGATGTCAGAATACTACTTTCTGAATTACTCTGCTCCTCCACAAGTTTTTGCTTTACTTATAGCCCACCAACAGACTCTACATTCAGATACATGGGACTGACTAAGGCAGGAAACAGGAGTCAGGATGCAAAACTGCCACCACCATGCATTCCCATCCCCGAGGGAAGCAGTCACCATATAATATAGGGACACCCACTGGTGTTAGGAAGGGAGTTTGGGGCGTTTTGACCCAGTGACAGTGAAACAATGGTGAAACCTCACAGTCAGGATGGTGAAGTGGCTTGGACAGAACTTCCAGGTGCTGGTGTTCCCAGGTGTCTTCTGCCCTTGTCTTTCTAGATGGTAGCGGTTATGGGTTTGGAAGGTGCTGCCGAAGGAGCTGTGGTTAGCTGCTGCAGTGCATCTTGTAGATGGTACACACAGCTGGTGGAGAGATTTAATGTTTAAGGTGGTGGATGGGTTGCCAATCGAGGAGGCACCGATCAATTAAGTTGCTTTGTCTGTTGCGTGTTGGTAGAGCAGCCAACAGACAAATTGAGAGTGTTCCATCACGTCCGTGATACGTGCATTCCCGGGTGGGTTACTCACAATGGAATTCCCAGCGTCTAATTTACTTTTGTCTCCTCCGTATTTATATGGCTGACCGGTTCAGTTTCTGGTCAATGGTCACACCCAGTGTGTTGATGGTGAGGGGTCCAGTGATGGTAATGTCAAGGGGAGATGGTTAGATTCTCTCTCATTGAACAAGGTCAATGCTTGGCATTTGTGTGGTGCAAATGTTACTTGTCATTTTTCAGCCCTAGCCTGGTCCAGGACTGTTTCCATAGAATCCCTATAGTACAGAGGGAGGCCATTTGGCCCATCGAGTCTGCACCGACTGAAAGAGCACTCTACCCATGTCCACTCACCCATCCATTCCACCCTATTCCCATAACTCCATAAACTAACCTGCACATCCCTGGACACTTAGGGGCAATTTAGCATGGCCAATCCACCGAACCGTACATCTTTGAACTGTGGGAGGGAACCAGAGCACCCAGAGGAAACCCACACAGACATGAGGAGAATGTATAAACTCCACACAGTGACCCAAGGTCGGAATTGAACCCGGTTCCTGGTGCTGTGAGGCCGCAGTGCTAACCACTGTGCTGCCCCTCAATATCTGAGGAATAAGGAATGCCATTGAGCATTGAGCAATCATCAGAGAACATCCCCACTTCTGACCTTGTGATGGACAGAAGGTCATTGTTAAAGCAGCTGAAGATGGTTGGACTTCGGATGCTATCCTGTAGCAATTTCCTGGAACGGAGATAATAGGCCTCCACCAACCACATCATCTTCCTTTGTGCCACGTATGACTCCAACCAGCGGAGAATTTATCTCAATTCCCCGTTCTTTCATTTGACTCTGGGATGCCATCGGTGCTCAAATGGTGCCTTGATGTCAAGGGAAGTCATTGGTGCCTCACCTCTGGAATTTGTTTGGGCTAAGGCTGTAATGAGGTCAGGAGCTCAGTGGTTCTGACAGAACCCAAACTCTGCATTGATGAGCAAGTCATTTGGTGATTAAGTGCTGCCTGATAGCACTGTCGGCGACACATTCCATCACTTTCCTGATGATCAAGAAGAGTGAGGGGCGGTAATTGTCTGGGTTGGATTTGTCCTGCTTTTTTATGGACAAGACTTATAGAACATAGAACATAGAAAAATACAGCACAGAACAGGCCCTTCGGCCCACAATGTTGTGCTGAACTTTTGTCCTAGATTAAGAACAAATTAATCTACACCTCATCATTCTACCGTGATCCATGTACCTACCCAATAGCCGCTTGAAGGTCCCTAATGTTTCCGACTCAACTACTTCCACAGGCAGTGCATTCCATGCCCCCACTACTCTCTGGGTAAAGAACCTACCTCTGACATCTGGGCAGTTCTCCACATTGTCAGCTTGGCCAAGGGCACAGCTTGTTCTGGGGCACAAGCCTTCAGCACTGTAGCCGGAATGTTGTCAGGATATGCGTCACCCATTTCACCCATTTCCTCATATCAAGTGGAGTGAATTGAATTGGCTGAAGACTGGTATTTGTGCTATAGGGGACTTAGGGAGGAGGCCAAGCTGGACTCAGCACTTCTGGCTGAAGATGATTACCAATGCTTCAAACTTGTATTTTGCTCAGGTGTGCTGGGCTCCCCTATCATTGAAGTTGGGGATATTTGTGAAGTCTTCTCCTCCCAATAATTGATTAATTGTCCATCACTATGCATGGCTGGATGTAGTGGCACTGCAAAGCTTTGAACTGATCCATTGATTATGGGATTGATTAGCTCTGTCTGTCGAACGAGGGCACTGTTGCGTAGTTTGCAGATGACACAAAGATATGCAGAGAGAGACAGGTAGTATTGAGGAAGCGGGGGCTGCAGAAGGACTTCGACAGACTAGGAGAGTGGGCAAAAAAGTGGCAGATGGAATACAATGTGGAAAAGTGAGGTTATACTTTTGTAGGAAGAATGGAGGCATAGACAATTTTCTAAATGGGTTAAGGGTTAGGAAATCAGAAGCACAAAGGGACTTAGGGGTCCTTGTTCACGATTCTCTTAAGGTTAACGTGCAGGTTCAGTCGGCAGTTAGGAAGGCAAATGCTATGGTAGCATTCATGTGCGAGGGCTAGAATGCAAGAGCAGGGATGTACTTCTGAGGCTGTATAAGGCCCTGGTCAGACCCCATTAGGAGTACTGTTAGGAGATTTGGGCCCCGTACTGGTCTTGGAAAGGGTCAAGATGATATTCACAAGGATAATATGGAGGAATTTCTTCATCCCTGGGATGAAGAGTTTGTCATATGTGGAGCGGTTGAGGACTGGGTCTGTACTCATTGGAGTTTAGAAGGATGAGGGGGGATTTTATTGAAACTTACAGGATTCTGAGAAGCCTAGAGAGAATGGACCTGGGGAGGAAGTTTTGACGAGTAGGAGAAACTAGAACCTGAGGGCACAGCCTCAGACTGAAGGGATGATCGTTTAACACAGAGATGAGGAGGAATTTCTTCAGCCAGAGGGTGGTGAATCTATGGAACTCTTTGCCGCAGAAGGCTGGGAGGCCAAATCACTGAGTGTCTATAAGGCAGAGATAGTTAGGGTCTTGATTAATAAGGGGATATGGGGTTATGGGGAGAATAAGGATGAGAAACCTATCAGCCATAATTAAATGGTGGAGCAGACTGGTTGGGCCGAATGGCCTAATTCTGCTCCTATGTCTTATGGTCTTACGGAAAGCTGCTTCCGCTGTTTGGCATTCCTGTATTATAGCTTTATAAAGGTTGGTGTCTCATTTTTAGGTATGTCTGGTGCTGGTCTCCTGCGCTCCTCATTTGAGAATGGTAGAGATATATATCAGGCCATGCAGTTACAAGGTTGTGGTTGAATTCAATTCTGATACTGCTAATGGCTCACAGCGCCTCCTCAATGCCCAGTTTTGGATTGCTCAATCTGATCTGAACCTATCCCCTTTAGCACGGTGGTAGTGTCACACAACGCGATGGAGAGACTCAATGATTGTGGTATGCACCTCAGCGCTGAATCTCTGCTGCCTCGGTGCATGCTTAGCAAGAGTGTTCATGGCTAGCAGACACTACCTAATGGTACTTACATTATTGCTACAGCAGCTGACAAAACTGTCGCCAAAAAGATTCCAATGAAGCAGCAGAGAGAGAGAGACAGACACTGGATACCATAATCCAGGAAGTGGAAAGGCGGTTTTTCAGCACCATCTCCTGCAAGGGGGCTCAATAAATGCAGGTGGGGCGGTCCCACGCCAGTTCTCTGCTGCTGTCTTCTGTTATATATTGCTCATCCTGAATGGGGGAAGAGTATCAGGATGGGTGTTTCGGACATGTTCCTATCGTAGCTCAAAAGTCTGTGGAAGCGTCAAGGTGAGGGGTGGGTGCTTGGCTTGCTGCATTAGTAAGTGTGTGAAGATTAGATGGAGCAACTAACTCTACATAGTTGTGGTCTCACCAATGCCCTGTACAACTGGAGCAACTGTAACCAACTCCATGACAGGACTCGTGGACCCAGCCTGGATCCAGTGTCCAGCTTGGACAAGACAAGACGCTGGTGGATATGGGATGTATTGGGAGCCTTTCTGCCTCCTCCTCCTCCCTCTGTGCCTAGTTTCCCCTCTCTGGTGTCGCAGCTTCAATGAGACAGGCAAAGAAAACGGCCACTGTGTGGAAGTCGCTGTTCAGGTCATGAAAAGCGTGCCTGTTGCCATGCCAGCCTAGCTTGGTGCTGTGCAGATTCAGGCTGATGTCATCATGGCCGCAGATCCAGACACAGAGTGGCTTGCAGATTCGCTCTGCAGTCCAGAAATACACCTTTCTCCAATTTACCGGTATTACTTTTTTAATTTATAAATTTAGAGTACCCAAATAATTTTTTCCAATTAAGGGGCAATTTAGTGTGGCCAATCCACCTACCCTGCACATCTTTGGGTTGTGGGGGCGAAACCCACGCAAACACGGGGAGAATGTGCAAACTGCACACGGACGGTGACCCAGAGCCGGGATCGAACCTGGGACCTCGGTGTCATTAGGCAGCAGTGCTAACCCACTGCGCCACCGTGCTGCCATTTACCGGTATTACTGAGGAGGTGCACTGACCTAACCAGATTTGTGATGGGCTGTTTGGATTTGCAATCTGGAGCTCTCATGAGACCCTCGTCGGGGCCTTCAGCAAGAGGCAGACGAGGTGTCTGGGAACCTGTCACTCCGGGCAGGCTATTCTTAAACGGTCAATCAGTCTCCATTCGCCTAAAATCATCATTGTTACTCGACAAATCATTCCCTTCCAATCCCTCTGCTGTGGACCATCACAGCCAAACTTCTGAAATAAACCCCCTCCGCAAAAAAATTCATTAACAACCTTTTCTATAATCCATATAAAACTCAACCAATCACCCTTGTACATTTCCTTCATGCCCGCCACCCTGGTGCCACTGCCCTGCCTAATGCTCCGATGCAGTGTTACTCCAGTGACTGGCAGTACGGTTGCTCCACCTGTCACTGGCCTTGAAGGACATCCTCGAGCAACTCTGAGCCTTCAGGCTGTGGCTCCAGCACTGACCTAACGCCTTATAGGGCAGCACGGTAGCACAATGATTAGCACTGTTGCTTCACAGCGCCAGGGTCCCAGGTTCGATTCCTGGCTTGGGTCACTCTCTGTGCGGAGTCTGCACGTTCTCCCCGTGTCTGCGTGGGTTTCCTCCGGGCACGCCGGTTTCCTCCCACAGTCCCGAAAGACGTGTTTGTTAGGTGAATTGGACTTCTGAATTCTCTCTCTGTGTACCCGAACAGGCGCCAGAATGTGGCGACTAGGGGCTTTTCACAGTAACTTAATTGCTGTGTTCATGTAATAATAATCTAAATAATAATCGTCTACTTGTGACACTAATAAAGATTATTTCTCAGAAGGACAGCGTTTGTCACTCAGCCTAATGCCTGTCAACCAGCCGGCCCAGACTACTGCCACCCCCATACTCGGGTGCTGGAATGGTGATAACCTTTCTGCTGACAATCTTTCAAACTCCACTGAACACCTTGGCTCCACTCACCCCTGACTCTCACAACATTTCAGAACTCTTCCCACAAGCAATAAACCCCGATTCCATTAACAGTGCAGTAGCAACAGGGCAGCACGGGTTAGTGGGTTAGCCCTGCAGCCTCACGGCGCCGAGGTCCCAGGTTCGATCCCGGCCCTGGGTCACTGTCCGTGTGGAGTTTGCATATTCTCCCCGTGTTTGCGTGGGTTTTGCCCCACAACCCAAAGATGTGCAGGCCAGGTGGATTGGCCATGCTAAATTGCCCCTTAATTGGAAAAAATGAATTGGGTACACTAAATTTATTTAAAAAAACAAAACAGTGCAGTACCAAAATAAAGTCAAAAGCACCTTATACTGAAAGTCCCATGCTGATTGCCCTTAAGTTGAGTTAATGGGTCTGGGGTGGGATGGGATGGTCTATCATGCAGTTGGATACATGTTCAGCTGTGAATATTTAAGCGAGGTGTCAACAGGACCTGCAAGACCCAAAATGGCAGTTCGGATGTCAAATCAGTATTAGATGCTGAGTGATGTCTGCCTTTACCGCATGCTTCAACCGCATGCACGACACAATTGCGCTCGTGTCTGAACAAGCATGGCATGCCATGTAGGTGGTGCCTCACTAACTGGACACATATTGCCCATTATGTTCAAGACCCTGGTTTCTCCGTCCCGCCATGCCAGATTTCTGGTTCAGCACACCGTTGGAATTCTCTGTTTCGCCGGCTGGTCGATGGGGTTTCCCATTGTGGGGCAGCCCCAGGAAACCCACGGGTTGCTGGCAAAATGGAGCATCCCGACGGCAGAGAATTCAGCCCCATAGCTCCGACACAAGTGGGGCTACAGAGCTGAATTTTAAAGCTTTCATATTTCATTAAGTATTCTTCAGCCTGATGGTTATGAAGACACACACTGTTGCTCGTCTTGTTCACCCTGATCCCCAGTAAAAGGTGCCATGCTGTTGCACCTCTCTAGACAAATTACAAGGCACCAGTTGACAGACAGTACATAGGTAAGTGCACTTGGTCTGAACTACGATCACGGCTCATCCATTGCCAACCACATAATCCGAGCCAATGTCTCTGGTTTTCCCCATGGGCACAGGTTTTTAGAAAGGGAAGCTGTACAGTCTCTCAAAATCTAGCGATAGTAGGCCATGTAGATCCATGGGTTTGTGCAACTGTTGAGGCTCGCAAGGAGCATTATGACGGTGAATGATGAACCTTGAAAGAGGGGAAGAGAAGTTCCAGTATAAATGCATTGCACCATAGTAACATTGTGTAAATCAATCGATGAAGATACATATTTGTATTGAAATCATTTTTTTATTTGAATCTTCCTCTCAAATAATTACTTTTGAACTGTACTTCCAAGATTTATATTCACCTAGGTTGTGAAGCATTGGGATTGCATATGGATGCAATATCCTTGATGGGGACATTGCCTTGGCATAATTGTAAGAGCAAGGTAAGTTCAGGCAAATTGTGTATTTGATCTTAGGAGATCATTTGAGTTTGGAAAGTGGAAAGAAAATGTGCCAATTACTTTGGGTTGGGTACAGGTTTGGCTTTCCATGAAGCCCGGCCAGGTGGTAGAAGTTTCAGTAGGGGAGCATTTCGGGAACAGTGACCACAATTCAGTAAGCTTTAAAGTGCTGGTGGACAAGGATAAGAGTGGTCCTAGGGTGAATGTGCTAAATTGGGGGAAGGCTAATTATAACAATATTAGGTGGGAACTGAAGAACCTAGATTGGGGGCGGATGTTTGAGGGCAAATCAACATCTGACATGTGGGAGGCTTTCAAGTGTCAGTTGAAAGGAATTCAGGACCACCATGTTCCTGTGAGGAAGAAGGATAAATACGGCAATTTTCGGGAACCTTGGATAACGAGAGATATTGTAGGTCTCGTCAAAAAGAAAAAGGAGGCATTTGTCAGGGCTAAAAGGCTGGGAACAGACGAAGCCTGTGTGGAATATAAGGAAAGTAGGAAGGAACTTAAGCAAGGAGTCAGGAGGGCTAGAAGGGGTCACAAAAAGTCATTGGCAAATAGGGTTAAGGAAAATCCCAAGGCTTTTTACACGTACATAAAAAGCAAGAGGGTAGCCAGGGAAAGGGTTGGCCCACTGAAGGAATCTATGCGTGGAGCCAGAGGAAATGGGCGAAGTACTAAATTAATACTGTGCATCAGTATTCACCAAAGAGAAGGAATTGGTAGATGTTGAGTCTGGAGAAGGGTGTGTAGATAGCCTGGGTCACATTGAGATCCAAAAAGACGAGGTGTTGGGCGTCTTAAAAAATATTAAGGTAGATAAGTACCCAGGGCCTGATGGGATCTACCCCAGAAAACTGAAGGAGGCTGGAGAGGAAATTGCTGAGGCCTTGACAGAAATCTTTGGATCCTCACTGTCTTCAGGTGATGTCACGGAGGACTGGAGAATAGCCAATGTTGTTCCTCTGTTTAAGAAGGGTAGCAAGGATAATCCAGGGAACTACAGGCCGGTGAGCCTTACTTCAGTGGAAATTACTGGAGAAAATGTTTCGAGACAGGATCTACTCCCATTTGGATGCAAATGGACGTCTTAGTGAGAGGCAGCATGGTTTTGTGAAGGGGAGGTCGTGTCTCACTAACTTGATAGAGTTTTTTGAGGAGGTCACAAAGATGATTGACGCAGGTAGGGCAGTGGATGTTGTCTAAGGACTTCAGTAAGGCCTTCGACAAGTTCCCTCATGGTAGACTAGTACAAAAGGTGAAGTCACACGGGATCAGGGGTGAGCTGGCAAGGTGGATACAGAACTGGCTAGGTCATTGAAGGCAGAGAGTAGCAATGGAAGGATGCTTTTCTAATTGGAGGGCTGTGACCAGTGGTGTTCCGCAGGGATCAGTGCTGGGACCTTTGCTGTTTGTAGTATATATAAATGATTTGGAGAAAAATGTAACTGGTCTGATTAGTAGGTTTGCAGACGACACAAAGGTTAGTGGAATTGCGGATAGCGATGAGGACTGTCAGAGGATACAGCAGGATTTAGATTGTTTGGAGACTTGGGCGGAGAGATGGCAGATGGAGTTTAATCCGGACAAATGTGAGGTAATGCATTTTGGGAGGTCTAATGCAGGTAGGGAATATACAGTGAATGGTAGAACCCTCAAGAGTATTGAAAGTCAGAGAGATCTAGTACAGGTCCACAGGTCACTGAAAGGGGCAACACAGGTGGAGAAGGTAGTCAAGAAGGCATACGGCATGCTTGCCTTCATTGGCCGGGGCATTGAGTATAAGAATTGGCAAGTCATGTTGCTGGTTTAGCACACTGGGCTAAATTGCCGGCTTTTAAAGCAGACCAAGGCAGGCCAACAGCACAGTTCAATTCCCGTACCAGCCTCCCTGAACAGACGCCGGAATGTGGCGACTAGGGGCTTTTCACAGTAACTTCATTTGAAACCTACTTGTGACAATAAGCGATTTTCATATTTTCATTTCATTTCATTTTCATTTTCATTTTCATTTCATTTCAGCCGTATAGAACCTTAGTTAGGCCACACTTGGAGTATAGTGTTCAATTCTGGTCGCCACACTACCAGAAGGATGTGGAGGCTTTAGAGAGGGTGCAGAGGAGATTCACCAGAATGTTGCCTGGTATGGAGGGCATTAGCTATGAGGAGCGGTTGAATAAACTCGGTTTGTTCTCACTGGAACGACGGAGGTTGAGGGGCGATCTGATAGAGGTCTACAAAATTATGAGGGGCATAGACAGAGTGGATAGTCAGAGGCTTTTCCCCAGGGTAGAGGGGTCAATTTCTAGGGGCATAGGTTTATGGTGAGAGGAGCAAGGTTTAGAGTAGATGTACGAGGCAAGTGTTTTACACAGAGGGTAGTGGGTGCCTGGAACTCGCTACCGGAGGAGGTGGTGGAAGCAGGGACGATAGTGACATTTAAGGGGCATCCTGACAAATACATGAATAGGATGGGAATAGAGGGATACGGACCCAGGACGTGTAGAAGATTTTAGTTTAGTCGGGCAGCATGGTCGGCACGGGCTTGGAGGGCCAAAGGGCCTGTTCCTGTGCTGTACATTTCTTTGTTCTTTGTTTGTAGCCTTCTACATATATAGTTTTCAATTTATTTATTACGGATGTGGGCCTTTGGTATTTATTGCCCATCCTGAGAAGGTAGCGAACAAGACTTTGATCCAGTAACAATGAACGAATGGCAGTATATGCACGTGTCCGAATGGTGCGTGACTTGGCAGGTCACTCAGATATGATGGTGCTCCCATGCGCCAGCTGCCCTTGTCCTTCTGCATGGTGGAGGTTGTGGTTTGAGAGTTTCGGCTAAAGAGAGTGGCTGTAGTGCAGCAACGGGGATTAGAAATATACTAACAGGTGATGGTGGTGTGGGGGGGGGGGGTCGGAGTGGGGGAAGATCACAAACTCTCGCATTTGGTCTTCTCTCTGCTGAACTAAATAAAAACATAAGCTGTAAAAAAACAAAACGACCCAGGGAACTTCCAGACATTATGTGAATGAATTTGTATAAGGCGAGCTTGCCTTCAGCTTTGCAATGAAACAATTTCACTCCCAGAAATGCTATCTGAGTTCAGTTTGATTGTTTCAGGCTATTGGAGAGCAAGAGTAGGCCATTTAATTGGAACCAATTCCACATTCATTTATTTCAATGTGTTTGGCATCTTGTATTTTGATTCAGGCACACAGTTAGTTAAATGTGATGGGACCTGGTCACTTTTTTGAATGTATTGATCAACCTGTCCTATTCAAATTAAATCCAACTGAAGTCTTCAAAGGAAGTACATTAGACAAGAAAGTTTCTGTGGACCAAGGAAAGTGGTAGAACTCATTGGAGAAAAGGAGAAGCATCTTTTATTTATGTTACATTATCTACTGGTTTCCTTATTGCTAATCTCAACACATGCACTGTATTGTATTGGCCACTTTCTACAACCTATAGGAATATTCACAACTGTCAGCTAAACAAGTGTGTCAATATGTCAGGACTCAGGTACCTGTCGAACAAAAGGACCTTTAATATTGCTGGAAAGAGGGACATGTTGCTAAATCTTTTTGTCTTGCACTCATCAGACAAACACAAGAATGCCAAATTTCAAATAATCACAATAATTTATACTATAGGAGAAAAGGGTGCTGATTGTTTGGCAGGTAGAGTTGGACTGGCTGAGGTATTGCCATGGACAAAGCAATTGGAAAATATAGACCTCCCAAGCTCCCAGGTAATTCACAAAAGGCACAAGGCTTGAACATATTCTCTTTTATTTGCAGGTCATTGCAGTCACTTGTAGCAAGTGTAAATGAGCCACATTACCCGAACAGGCATCGGAGTGTGGCGTCTATGGACTTTTCACAATAATTTCATTGCAGTGTTAATGTAAGCCTACTTGCGACAATAAAGATTATTATATTTTATTATATGAGCTTAACTGATTTTCTTAAATTGGTTGTTAGTGTAGCTATTAGTGCACTCAGGATTGTTCAACAAGTGCTTCCCAATTGCATAATCACATCTAAAAGTAGATGTTTTGCCTTGGGTTTTGCAAGTGTGGGGTTGTTGGTGCGGTCTGTACTCTGCCGAAGAACGTGTTGTATTAAAGGGCCTTTAAAATTCTAATGTCTGTTAAACATCTGCTGTCTTGTCATTGCAGTTAATTTGATGAGCAGCATCCTCAATGGGTGACTAACCAAAGTGTTCATTTTTGCACTAATCATAAAATAGTTGAAACAAATATCTTGAGGGAACTGACATCAATGATTGAAGTTGTGTCTGGGTAAAGACGTGAGTTGATTCTGTAAGAGGGGCAGAATGATTATCATCTCTTTGGCAGTTCTTTGAGAGTTTCACAGTGAAAGTTTATATTTGGCTGTGAGGAATAATCAATTTGGTCAGCGAGTTTAGAATCAACAGAAGGAGAGAATTGGATCACACTCTGTGATGGATGATTTGCTATGTTAAGGCATGAGTGACCATGTTCAAAATTGCAATTTGTTGGGTGAAATTCTGTTCTTTGCTCTATTGATATTTCAAGGAGACTGGTACTGGTTGTAAATTCTTAAATGTTCAATTTTTAAAGAATGTGGTTCATCTTTGCATTTGTTTCTTGGTTAGGTCACCAGCATTTAGGTTGGGTGCCATGTCAATTCACCGACCGACCGAAAAGCAAGGAGGTCACTTGATGACGCGAATAGGGAACACTGACAAGAATCCTCTGTTCAATGTGAGGACCCTGCAATGCTTACTTAGACATTGGGTAGATAAAGGCACACAGGAGTTATGATGTCCACTTATTACCTTTGAACCCAAGTTGTGGAGTGATAGTGGTGATGGTCAATGGATTAGTAACTCAGAGGCCCTGGCTAATGCTCTGCGAACAAGGGTCCAAATCCAACCATAACCTCAGTCATTGGTAAGATGTTAGAGTTCATTATTAAGGATGAGATTGCGGACTTAGAAGGGCATGGTAAAAGAGGGCTGAGTCAGCACGCCTTCATCAAGGGGAGGTTATGCCTGACAAATCTGCTAGAATTCTTTGAGGCGGTAACGAGGAAAGGTGAGCCATTGGACGTGTTCTGTTGGCATAGCTGAGAGCTTGTACAGAAGCTTGAATGCATGTTGAAATCCACGGCAGAGGAATACTGAAAGGAGAGATTGAAATCCTGGATGTGGCTCCTTGGTGAAAGCATCCAAGAGAAATTGTTGCTTGGGAGAAGATTATAAAGCGTGTTTTTCAAGATTAGAGTTTTGAAACACTTGGGTGGAAGTCAGATTCCAGTGACACCAGTTGGCTCACAGTGTAATGAGCATCTGGGGGGATTTGATGAGAAATCCATAGAAGTTGTTTTAGGTGGCATCTGTCACTTAGCTTCAGAGTGTGGTGCCTGGACACATTTTGCTTTTTGGTTTACGTGGACCGTGTACTTACTGAGAACATTATAGTATAAGATATATTTTGTAACTTGTATTTTCCTTGAGAATCTGTGTACATCTGTGAAAATGTGTGTGGGGTGAAGGAGTATTGTATTTTAGTCAATCTTTTCATATTTAATAAATGCTTTGTTAATTTGCTAAAGTTATTTGACAGTCCTGTGACTCTGTTCAACCACGTCTTGAAGCAAAAAAAAACGTTACAGTTGATTGGGCCAGGGTTCCATTCTAGGACCTGACTGTCCAGATGTAACGTCAACTGGGATCACAACAACATCCTGGAGGGTTAACATGGACTAGCCATATAAACTGTGATAATAAGAGCAGGACAGAAGCTGGGAGTTCTGCAGGAAGTAATGCACCTCCTGGCTTGCCGAAGCCTATCCGCCATCTACGAGGCAAAAGTCAGGAATTTGATGGAATATTCTCCACTTGCCTGGATGAATGCAGCTCCAATAAAACCCAAGCTCAACACTATCTAGGAAAAATCAGCCATTTGATTGGCACCCCAGCCACTATCTAAAACATACCGTCCCTCCATCACTGATGCACAGTGGTAGCAGTGTACATCATCTACAATCACAGATTTGTTACAGGGCAGAAGGACTGTGATTTGGAACAGGCATATTTTTAAAAGCTTATAAAACACGCTTCAGAAATACTATACCAATATCCCAGCAATCAAATCCTGCTTCCACAGCTAGGGGGGAGAGGGGGGTTATAGAGGTGTGGTTGACAAAAGGAACATAAAACTTTGATGGAGTGGAAGTGATGCCCAGCAGGTGAGTGCTGTACCCTTATACACCCTAAAGCAGCTCTCCAAACGCTGGTGAGGATATATATCCTACCAGCCTCCCCGAACAGGCGCTGGAATGTGGCGACTAGGGGCTTTTCACGGTAACTTCATTTGAAGCCTATTTGTGATAATAAGCGATTTTCATTTCATTTCATTTTCATACCCCCCCCCCCACCACCAATTTAAACCAAAGTTAAACCAGTTAGTCGTCTTGATAGATTTAGCAGTACATGTCGTCGAACTGCAAGACATCTTTCTCTTTGAATGCCAACCGCTCCGGGGGTATCTCTCATCAGCCCTGGGAGCAAATGCGGGGGATGGAAAATAACTGCGCTGCACAGCGCTGAATTGGAGAGATTCTCTCCGTGTTGCACAATCACAGACTCTCCCCTCTCCTACATATTGGATTTGGGCTGAGTGCAACCAGATGAATACATTTCAAGCAATGAAAGGCAAAATGTAATTTTCCTTAGAAATGAATGTCTCTCTCCCCACCCCCACCCATCACTACAGAAAATCATTTGCCACTGTTTTTTTAATGAGGGTCGAAAATGGACCTTCAGATATCACCCTGTCTATTTCCAAGTTGTGTTGAGAGGTTGAGCTACAAAGTGACGCTGATAGTCAGTGAGTGATTTCAGCACCGTGACCATGGACAGCTCCACGCATTCAGCGATACTGGCTCCATTGGACAGATTGAACTCTTGTTTTTTCTCTCCCCACAGATGCTGCAAGACCCGCTGAGTTTTTTCTAGCGGTTTCTGTGTTTTTTTAATTTCTGATTTCCAGCATCCGCAAATTTTGCTTTTTCTAGCGTAACTGGCGTCTGATTTTCTGAATCTCTGTCAACCAAATGCTTTGTAAAATGACAGGCAGCATTTCAACCTGGCATCACAAATTGTCAGCACCAACCACTTAGATTTTTATAAAAGATGGAAATAAGAGTTTTTAGCCAGCAGCAACAGCAGAGCCGAACAGGAGAGTCAGGAGTTCGATATTTATTGGGACCATTGTTTTTGTTACAGGTAACTGACCTAGTCGTCCTTTAGGGATTGCAATTTTTAAATTTGCGAAGGATGGAAAGCACAAAGATACAAAGTATCAGACTTCAGCTATTTACAAAGAGCTGCACCCTGGCCATTTGGTTGCAAGGCTGTGCCAGTACCCAGGATAGCAGCCCCACTTATTTATGGAAATACCTCAAGCACAGCGTCAGATCAAGTGAAAGTTCAATTTATCTACTAGGTACAGCAAACTTACTTTCTAAGTTCCTCCCAAATGAATTATTGACTTTCCAAAATGCCGAAACTTCCTTCTTGTAGATAACAACTTTAAGTGCTGTTGTGTACGAACAGCTACATCTGCAATCTATACCCTCCTTGCACCATGCTCATTCAAGGCAAGGGGTTCACATCATGTACAAGTAGGTCAATATCACAAAACCACACTTCCATTAATCTGGCATGGCTGCTACTATGTATGACTAGAAGGTTGCCTCCCAAGTTATTTGACAAAAAGCAACAAGGTGATAATTGCAGGTTAAATTAAAGTAGCAAGCTACTCCAGAACTTTCACAAGGAGGTGGCGGCATAGTCCCCACAAGGAGGTGGTATTGTCACTGGACTAGTTAACAAGAGCACCAGAGTAAAGCTCAGGTTCAGATCCTGCCATTGCAGATGGTGAAATTTGATTTCAATAAAAATCTGGAATTAAAAGTCTAATGATGACCATGAAACCATTGCCGATTGTTGTAAATGCCCACCTGGTTCACGAATGTCCTTTAGGGAAGGCAATCTGCTGCTCTTACCTGGTCTGGCCTACACGTGACTCCAGACACCACAGCAATGTGGTTGACTCATAACTGCCCCCTCAAGGGCAATTAGAGATGGGCAATATACACTGGCACAGCCTGGATGCCCACATTCCATGAATTAATTTTTAAAAACTTTGAAAACATTTATGAGATGATGTGGGAATCTAATTTAATGTTTGAGCATGAAGGGGGCAGCACGTGACACAGTGGTTAGCATTGTGCCTACAGCGCTGAGGACCCGGGTTTGAATCATGGCCCTGGGTCACTGTCCGTGTGGAGTTTGCACATTCTCCCCGTGTTTGCTTGGGTTTCACCCCCACAGCCCAAAGATGTGCAGAGAAGGTGGATTGGCCACGCTAAATTGCCCCATAATTGGAAAAGAAAAAAATTGGGTGCTCTAAATTTTTTTTTAATGTTTGAGCATGAAGGTTTAACAGCTGGAGTTCCAGCGGCCACCATGGTCTGATCAATCACACACAGAGTGGCTCGTGCTTGGAGGAGTTGGTTTTGGCCCTTTCTGCCCATTTAGTGCGTGACCTTTGTGAGTAAGATGTGAAGTGAGAGGAGGGTGGTGGTTTCTCCTCCAGAGTGGAATGTTGGCAGGGTATCAGACCCGGCAAGTGTCAATGGGAATCGTAGCTCAGGAGTTGGAGGACGCTCATGGTGTAGCACCATTGGAAAAATTGGCGGAGGGGGAAGGGTCGTCATCATCTGCCACACTGCCTGTGGAGAAGTTGATGGATTTCATTAAGGGCAAATATTGTCAACAGGAGATGCAGAATGACTGGATTTAGTGTGATTGAGGAAGCAGCAGTCCCTCTTTGCGGGACTTTGGATGATGTGGAGAAGAGGTTGGAGGAGCAAGGTGCGACAATCCAGGAGGTGGGTAGGGCAGTATCGGACTATAGTGACCGGATCATTTTGTTGGAGGCAGAGATGGCGATGCTGGAGGAGACTGCAAAGTGCTGCGTGCAAGGTGGACAACCAGGAGAATCAGTCCAGGCACCAGAACCTGCGAACCGGGGAGTTGCCGTAGTGAGTAGAGGGAACAAGTGCCAAGGATGTTTGAGAAGTTGGTGAGGGAGAAGACTTTCAAAATGGTCCCCAAGGTGGATCGTGTCCATCGGTCTCTGAGACAGATGCTAAGGGCTGGGGAGCCGCCTCGGGCAGTGATTGTGCAAATGCATAAATTCTAGGACCAAGGATTCTGCGGTGGACCAAGACAACCCAAGACTGTAGCTGGGAGGGGAAGTGGATCCTGATTTACCAAGACATTGGGGTTGACCTGGCCAAGCGATAGGCAGGGTTTAATCGGGCCAAGGCAAAGCTCTTTCGGAGCAAGGTTCGATTTGGGTGCTGTACTGGCCAAGCTTTAGGAAACTTTTAAGGGCAGAGGAGATTACTTTCTGATGCCTGATTAGGCGAATGACTTCAAGGAGCATGGGTTGGAGAGGGCTAATTTGGAACTTTTGTAAAGCTTATTACTTAATATGTTCATGCCAGTGTTTTGTTTTAATTGGGATGTGAGGTTTTTTTTATATATGCGTACTTTTCACTTTTGTGGTTTTGTTGTTATTATACTCTTACGATGTGAAAGGTGCACACAAAATGGGTTTGCAGTCGGTTGATTTTTGCACAGGGTGGTGAGGTATTGTGGTGGGTCAAAGAGGGGATGGCATGGAGCAAGCAGAGTGAGGGAATGGGTAGTTTGGGTGGTTTGAGGAGTGGAGTCCTTGTTTGGACCTCCAGGTTGGAGTCGCCATGCTAGCTAGTGAACAGAAGCAATGTGGGGGTGGGAGAAAGAGAGGGTAGCCCAAGTTTGGGGCGGGGTGGAGGGATGGGGGTAAGGGGAGGGAGGGGTGGGGTGGGCTGGTGATGCAATAGGTTTTCTGGATGGTTTTGGGTGAGGATGGAGGGGGTGGCCTTTTGGACAGGCCCAAGTTAGTGAGGGGATGGATTGTTGGGCATGGTTTGGGGGGTCAGTCACGATGGCAGACCTGATCAGAGAGGGAGGTCAGACACCCCCGGTAAGGATTGTAACGTGGAATGTGTGTGGGTTAAATGGTCCGAGTAAAGAGTTTGAGGGCAGTTGAGGTCTTCCTGCAGAATACACATCTACTGGTAAAGGATCAGGTGTGGTTAAGGAAGGGTGGGTGGGGGAGATGTTCCACTTTGGATTTGATTCTAAGTTGAGGCAGGTTGCAATCCTGTTAAATAAAAAGGTGGCATTTGAGTGGCCAGGAAGGTGTGAGACTTGGTGGGGGGCGGGGGGGGGGGGGGGGGGGGAGCTTTGTTATGGTGGGTGGGGTGTTGGCGGGGGCACCAGTGGTTTTGGTGAATGTATACGCGCCCAACTGGGACAACGCCACGGACTTTCTTAAGAAGCTTTTAGTATCCATCCCAGACTTGGATACCCATTATGCGGAATGATTTTAATTGTGTACTGTACCCTAGGCTGGATAGATCTAGTCCCAAGCCAATGGCTGGGCCAGGGTTGGTGAGGGAGTTGGGGGTATTTCTGGATCAGATTGGGGGGGGCCATGGAGGTTTAGGCACCCAGGGAAAGGGGGTACCCCTTCTTCTCGCATGTTCATTGGTATCCCCGCATAGATTTCTTTGTGGTGAGGAAGGCGGTGCTGTTGGGGATTGTGGGGGTGGAGTATGCAGGAATTGTAATTTCGGACCATGTGCCGCATTACGTGAGGTTTGAAGCGGGGTGGGCGCAGAGACTGGGTGGAGGTTTGATTCGGCACTTTTGGCTGATCAGAAGCTTTGTGATGTGGTGGTGATTGGCGATAAGGAACTACTTGAGTTTAGTCAAAATGGGGAGGTGTCTGCAACCATGATCTGGGAGGCTTCGAAGGAGGTGGTTCAAGGGGTGGTTATCTCCTTTCAGGCTATAGGGATAGAGTTGAGAGGGAGGGAAGGCAGAGGGTATTGGATGTGGATCGTAGGTATTTGATGGTCCTGACTAGGGAGTTGTTGGTGAAAAGGAAGGAATTGCAGGGGCAGTATGATCGGCTGACAATGGGGAAGGCAGTGGGTCAGCTTTGCCAGTCAAGGAGGGTTCAATAAGAGCATGGGGTGAAGGCTAGTCACCTAGTGAGCCGACAGGCAGCGACATGGGAAATTGTGCAGTAAGAGCCACGGGGGGTGTGGGAGGTGAGGTGAGGGGGGGGTTGCAGGAGGTGGGAGGGTTGGCGACAGCTCCGGAGAAAATCAATGTGTCATAGCGGCCTTTCACGGGGGGTTGTATAGGTCAGAGCCTAGTGGGGAGGACACAGATATGAGATGGCTTTTGGATGGGTTGGAGTTCCAGAAGGTGGAAGCGACAGAAACTGGAGGCGCCATCGGGACTACAGGAGATAATGGAGTGTGTGGGGCTGATGCAATCGGGGAAAGCGCCGGGGCCAGAGGCTTCTTGATTGAATTTTATAAGCAGTTTGGGGGAATTGGCACCTCACCTTTTGAATATGTTTCATGAATCATTGACGAAGGGGGAGTTGCTGCCACGCTGACACAGACATCTATTTCTTTGATCCCAAAGAAGGATAACGATCCGACCAGAGTGTGGGTCCTATAGGCCCATCTCGTTGTTGAATACGGATGTGAAAGTATTGGCCAAGGTATTGGGGAGGGGGTTGAAGGGGTGTGTGCCGGGTGTGGTCTCGGAGGATCAGACGGGGTTTGTTAAGGGGCTGAATTGTCAAGTAATATCAGGAAGCTATTGAATGTGGTTATGGCCCCATTGCGTAGTAGGGTGCTGGAGGTAATCGTATCAATGGATGGGGGGAAGGCCTTTGATCGTGTGGAGTGGCACGGTAGCTTAGTGGTTAGATATTTGCTTCACACTTCCAGGGTCCCAGGTTCGATTCTCGACTTGGGTCACTGTCTGTCTGGAGTCTGCACGTTCTCCCCGTGTCTGCGTGGGTTTCCTCCGGGTGCTCTGGTTTCCTCCCACAGTCCAAAGATGCGCAGGTTAGGTGGATCGGCCATGATAAATTGCCCTTAGTGTCAAAAAAGGTTGGGTGGGGTTATTGGGTTACGGGGATAGGGTGGAAGCACGGGCTTAAGTGGGGTGCTCTTTCCAAGGGCCGGTGCAGACTCGACGGGCTGAATGGCCTCCTTTTGCACTGTAAATTCGATGATTGTCTATAGGTACACTCTATAGGTACTTGTTCGCCCTCCAGCAGAGGGCAGGAGAGCAGAGCTGCTGATTGGCTGTTGTGTGGGAAATTTGCATACATCCGTGTGCTCACCCTAACTTGAAGATGGTTTGTGGAGGAGCTGTTGTCAAGTGACACTTAAACCTGAAACACTTCTTCTTCAGTGTTTCCCTCCCTTCCCCCTCCTCTAACCAAAAAAAACCCAACTGCTGTAAAGATCAAGAGGAAGGCTCGAGGGCAGGTAGAAGTGAAAAGAAGTTGAACCGTGATGTCACAGCCTGCAGGTAAGGGATTGGCTGGTGACTGGTAAGTAGTTTTTCTTTTATTTTCCCTCAGGTGTTATCATGCGGGGCACAGAGGTTGCTGAGTGAGTGCTTGCTGAGAAGGGGAGTGAATAACAGGTAAGCTCTTTCTTTCTGTTTCTTTTTTTTAATCTAGAGGGGATGGCAGGGAAGGTAGTGCAATGTTCCTCCTGCAGAATGTTTGAAGTGAGGGACGCCGTCAGTGTCCCTGCTGATTTCATCTGTGGGAAGTGCACCCATCTCCAGCTCCTCAGAAACCAAGTTAGGGAACTGGAGCTGGAGCTGGATGAACTTCGGATCATTCGGGAGGCAGAGATAGAAGCTTCAGGGATGTAGTTACTCCAAAAAATAAAGATAGATGGGTGACGGTGCGAGGGGCTGGGAGGAAGCAGTCAGTACAGGGATCCCCTGTGGTCATTCCCCTTAGTAACAAGTGTTGATTCCCAAATTTCTTTCTCTGTCAGTCTGGCCTCAATAAAAGTTGAGATGGATTCGCACGTAAAAAGAAGTTATTTATTTAGCTTGCAAGCTTGATTCATTTCATAGAAACATAAGAGACATCCAGTTTCCTATATCCCAGAAAGCGAATGAACAAAGAAACAAAGGGATCTCTGCAAATCAATTCAAATGGTATCAAGTTTCACATACTCGACGCCCATAGGTCAGCCTATATCCCTCCTGACCTGTTTGATCTATTCTGATTGGCTCACTTCCAATCCCTTTCTCTGGCCCCTATCAATGCAGCATCACTCTCATAGACACACCTCTTCCTGCTTTTTCCATGCGGTCTCAAATCCCTTTGTCCCTAACTGCCAGAATCAAAGTGGCTTATTTCTACAATACATTAACTAGTATCTCTAAAGTAACTATTTTATATCACATTCGTCACAAGTATACCGCTTTGGATACAGTTTGGAGGCGGGGACGTACCAGGGGTAAGACATGGGTACAGGTCTCTGGCACAGAGTCTGTCCCTGTTGCTCAGAAGGGAAGGGGGAGAGGAGTAGAGCATTAGTCATTGGAGACTCCATAGTTAGGGGGATAGATAGGAGATTCTGTGGGAACGAGAGAGACTCACGGTTGGTGTGTTGCCTCCCAGGTACCAAGGTGTGTGATGTCTCGGATCGTGTTTTCGGGATCCTTAAGGGATCAGCCCCAAGTCGTGGTCCACATAGGTACCAACGACATAGGTAGGAAAAGGGATAGGGATGTAAGGCAGGAATTCAGGGAGCTAGGGTGGAAACTTAGATCTAGGACAAACAGAGTTATTATCTCTGGGTTGTTACCCATGCCACGTGATAGCGAGATGAGGAATAGAGAGAGAGGGAGGAGTTGAACACGTGGCCACAGGGATGGTGCAGGAGGGAGGGTTTCAAATTCCTGGATAATTGGGGCTCATTCTGGGGTCGGTGGGACCTCTACAAACGGGATGGTCTACACCTGGACCAGAGGGGTACCAATATCCTGGGGGGGGGAAATTTGCTAATGCTCTTCGGGAGGGTTTAAACTAGTTCAGCAGGTGCTTGGGAACCTGAATTGTAGCTCCAGTATACGGAGGCTGAGAGTAGTGAGGTCATGAGTAAGGTTTCAAAGTTGCAGGAGTGTACTGGCAGGCAGGAAGGTGGTTTAAAGTGTGTCTTCAATGCCAGAAGCATCCAGAATAAGGTGGGTGAACTTGCGGCATGGGTTGGTACCTGGGACTTCAATGTTGTGGCCATTTTGGAGACATGGATAGAGCAAGGACAGGAATGGTTGTTGCAGGTGCCGGGGTTTAGATATTTCAGTAAGCTCAGGGAAGGTGTGGCATTGTTAGTCAAGGACAGTATTACGTTGGCAGGAAGGACGTTTGATGAGGACTCGTCTACTAAGGTATATGGGCTGAGGTTAGAAACAGGAAAGGAGAGGTCACCCTGTTAGGGGTTTCCTATCGGCCTCCGAAAAGTTCCAGAGATGTAGAGGAAAGGATTGCAAAGATGATTCTGGATAGGAGCGAAAGCAAAAAGGTAGTTGTTAAGGGGGACTTTAACTTCCCAAATATTGACTGGAAACGCAATAGTTCGAGTACTTTAGTTTTTGTCCAATGTGTGCAGGAGGGTTTCCTGACACAGTATGTAGATAGGCCAACGAGAGGCGAGGCCATATTGGATTTGGTACTGGGTAATCAACCAGGACAGGTGTTAGATTTGGAGATAGGTGAGCACTTTGGTGATAGTGACCACAATTCGATTACGTTTACTTTAGTGATGGAAAGGGATAGGTATATACCGCAGGGCAAGAGTTATATCTGGGGGAAAGGCAATTATGATGCGATGAGGCAAGACTTAGGATGCATCGGATGGAGAGGAAAACTGCAGGGGATGGGCACAATGGAAATGTGAAGCTTGTTCAAGGAACAGCTACTGCGTGTCCTTGATAAGTATGTACCTGTCAGGTAGGGAGGAAGTGGTCGAGCAAGGGAACTGTGGTTTACTAAAGCAGTTGAAACACTTGTCAAGAGGAAGAAGGAGGCTTATGTAAAGATGAGACATGAAGGTTCAGTTAGGGCGCTTGAGAGTTACAAGTTAGCTAGGAAGGACCTAAAGAGAGAGCTAAGAAGAGCCAGGAGGGGACATGAGACGTCTTTGGCGGGTAGGATCAAGGATAAACCTAAAGCTTTCTATAGATATGTCAGGAATAAATGAATGACTAGGGCAAGAGTAGGGCCAGTCAAGGACAGTAGTGGGAAGTTGTGCTTGGAGTCCGAGGAGATAGGAGAGGTGCTAAATGAATATTTTTTGTCAGTATTCACACAGGAAAAAGACAATGTTGTCGTGGAGAATACTGAGATTCAGACTCCTAGACTAGAAGGGATTGAGGCTCAAAAGGAGGAGGTGTTAGCAATTCAGGAAAGTGTGAAAATAGATAAATCCCCTGGGCTGGATGGGATTTATCCTAGGATTTTCTGGGAAGCTAGGGAGGAAATTGCTGAGCCTTTGGCTTTGATCTTTAAGTCATCTTTGTCTACAGCAATAGTGCCAGAAGACTGGAGGATAGCAAATGTTGTCCCCTTGTTCAAGAAGGGGAGTAGAGGCAACCCCGGTAACTATAGACCAGTGAGCCTTACTTCTGTTGTGGGCAAAATCTTGGAAAGGTTTATAAGAGATAGGATGTATAATCATCTGGAAAGGAACAATTTGATTAGAGATAGTCAACACGGTTTTGTGAAGGGTAGGTCGTGCCTCACAAACCTTATTGAGTTCTTTGAGAAGGTGACCAAACAGCTGGATGAGGGTAAAGCATTGATGTGGTGTATATGAATTTCAGTAAAGCGTTTGATAAGGTTCCCCACAGTAGGCTACTGCAGAAAATACGGAGCCATGGGATCCAGGGTGATTTAGCAGTTTGGATCAGAAATTGGCTAGCAGGAAGAAGACAAAGGGTGGTGGTTGATGGGAAATGTTCAGACTGGAGTCCAGTTACTAGTGGTGTACCACAAGGATCTGTTTTGGGGCCACTGCTGTTTGTCATTTTTATAAATGACCTGGCGTAGAAGGATAGGTGAGTAAATTTGCAGATGACACTAAAGTCGGTGGAGTTGTGGACAGTGCGGAAGGATGTTACAAGTTACAGAGGGACATAGATAAGCTGCAGCGCTGGGCTGGGAGGTGGCAAATGGAGTTTAATGCAGGAAAGTGTGAGGTGATTCATTTTGGAAGGAATAACAGGAAGACAGAGTACTGGGCTAATGGTAAGATTCTTGGCAGTGTGGATGAGCAGAGAGATCTCGGTGTCCATGTACAGAGATCCCTGAAAGTTGCCACCCAGGTTGAGAGGGTTGTTAAGAAGGCGTACGGTGTGTTAGCTTTTATTGGTAGAGGGATTGAGTTTCGGAGCCATGAGATCATGTTGCAGCTGTACAAAACTCTGGTGCGGCCGCATTTGGAGTATTGCGTGCAATTCTGGTCGCTGCATTATAGGAAGGATGTGGAAGCATTGGAAAGGGTGCAGAGGAGATTTACCAGAAGGTTGCTTGGTATGGAGGGAAGATCTTATGAGGAAAGGCTGAGGGACTTGAGGCTGTTTTCGTTATAGAGAAGAAGGTTAAGAGGTGACTTAATTGAGGCATACAAGATGATCAGAGGATTGGATAGGGTGGACAGTGAGAGCCTTTTTCCTCGGATGGTGATGTCTAGCACGAGGGGACATAGCTTTAAGTTGAGGGGAGATAGATATAAGACAGATGTCAGAGGTAGGTTCTTTACTCAGATAGTAGTCAGGGCGTGGAATGCCCTGCCTGCAACAGTAGTGGACTCCAACACTAAGGGCATTCAAATGGTCATTGGATAGACATATGGACGATAAGGGAATAGTGTAGATGGGCTTTAGAGTGGTTTCACAGGTCGGTGCAACATCGAGGGCCGAAGGGCCTGTACTGTGCTGTAATGTTCTGTGTTCTATGTTATATGTTCTCAGAAGGTTTGGGTTCAGGCCAACATTCGTTGCATGGGTACGGTTATATGCAGCCAAGTGTGAGGATGAATTCAGGGAATTTTAGGTTGCTTAGGGGGACAAGGTAGGGATCATAGAATCATAGAATTTACAGTGCAGAAGGAGGCCATTAGGCCCATCGAGTCTACACCGCCCCCTGAAAGAGCACCCTACCTAAGCCCACACCTCCACTCTATCCCCGTAACCCAGCAATCCCACCTAACCTTTGAACACTACAGGGGAATTTTAGCGTGACCCATGCACCTACCTGCCCGTTGTCTCTGTTGTTATTTACTTTGACCATTGAGCCTTTGGCGATC